>NC_139253.1:20939755-21471905 GCF_977018435.1 Lepisma saccharinum
TTTCGATGGGAACTATTCAATCATCCCCCTTACAGCCCCAACCTTGCCCCCAGTGATTTCTTTCTTTTTCTTCACCTGAAAAAGTCGCTTGCATCGAAGCGTTTTAACGACAGTGATCTGCTCAAAACATCAGTTCTGGACTGGCTGCACTTTCAGGTGGCATATTTTTATGCACAGGTATACGGAAGCTTGTGCCACGTTATCAGAAATGTCTCGAGGTTAATGGTGACTACGTCGAAAAATAGCCAGGTATGTACTTGTTTATCAATCACAATAAATTTCTTCCCCTTTCATTTTCTTGTTTTTTACAAAATATTGGCCCTTTTTTTTTACATGCCCTCGTATATCACAATATATTTGTACTTTCCATGTTAAAGTTTGCAGTTTTCAGATATGGATTCTACACACACCAAATAGCTACTAAAGGGTCAAGAGCATCATTTCTCAACCTATGGGGTACGACCCACTGCTGGGTTATGAAGGGGCATTTGGTGGGTCGTGAAGTTGGGTTTGAAAATGTATTTACTGTCTCTTAAAAGAAACTATTGCATTTGAATTACTAAGATATATTGATTTAACAATTTAAATTCAATCTGTGTTGTACGTAGTCTAAACATTTCTGTTATTCACACCTTACCATTGCATTTTACCGGCATTTCTCTGATGTTTAACTCAAGGGAATCAGGGGGCCATTTACCTACTGTAACCCCTCGAAAATTACGTCTATTGTTTTTAAATCGGCACATTTTAATGTTTTACGTAATGTAAAAGTGGTTCCAACATTAGGAAAACACAAATAACGGAGATATTGATTCCAAAGAATGGCCCACATAAGATTAAACCTGCAATTTCGGAGTATTTCCGAAGCTCTTTGTTACTAAAAACTGTTTGTATGTACATTAAAATAGCGAAAGAACACACTGAAAACAACATTCAGTACCAATTCCAACTTAACTATGCAAAATTATAGCTGCTGTTGTGGAAAGTCGTTTGGGTGCTAAATTCACTTGCGCTAAGCCTTTGGGCTGTTCTGCTTCACAGTAAAGTAACATGCTATGGCAACAGACACACTTTACTTCACAATAACACATTTCAGAGAGCTAAAATGAACTGAAAACGTTCATAAACCATGCAATATATATTTCACTTTCTCTAGGGGGCACAGGGGGTTAAGGGTACCAGGAATCAGATATCTGTAGTTTTCGTTTTGGTCACAGCAATGAGTTCTCAATTATTGGTGTGTCACATACATGTTGACTTAAGGTGTCGTTTGGTATTTCTGACTGCCTATGTGTGTGTGTGTGTGTCTGCAGTTGCCGAGAGGTGTCAACTGCCAATGTTCTTGGTAACGAGATTGAAAAAAAAATACTTTCCAGAATACAGTGAATTGAATTGGATTTGAGATTCATTCTCTTGTTTGGAAAGTTCAAACATGTTGTCAGTAAAACTAAGAGAATAACTGTCTGATATCAGCTGTGATTGTGGCATTAAAACTAAATTTTTAGATTCAGACTTAACGGAGTTTTGGATATCTTTAAGAGGTGAGTACCTTGAACTTTCGGATGAGGCATTAAAGTTGCTGATGCCATTCTCCACCTCATATTTGTGTGAAAAAGGATTTTCATCTCTGATTCATGTGAAAAGCAAAGTACATAAGACTTTTCATGCACTCAGATTTACGACTTAAGTTAACCACCATTGAACCCAATATACCCCAGCTTATGCAGAAAAGGCAGCCCCAACCGTCACATTAGTTCGGTGAGTAAAAAAAATGTTTTCAATTTCAGCATGTGTGTTTTGTTAGATGTTAGACTAGAGTAAATTAGTCTGTGTAATATCCTTCAAGGTGGGTCCAGGACTGAAAAAAATTGAGAACCACTGGTCTAGGGTCTAGATACCTGACTTGGTGATATAATTCATTTTGAAATCTCGCTTCATCAATCGAATTCAGATCTACTTAGCTTTTGTCTTTGTGAAGGGAGAGGTTTATTTCTGTAAAACAGAAATTTGTATATGTGTTTTTGCATTTTTGTTAGCAAACGTACCAATGAAGCTGGGTGATGATTAAAAGAAACTGATGAAGTAGCACTCACAAAGAACACCCATGACCAGATCAGGGCTTTAACATCAAAACTTCAGTGACAAGATCGAAAATTGACCACAAAATGTGCTCGGCCGCCAGGCTGGCAGGACAAAAATAAAGTTTTACATGTATATAATGCAGGATGCAGACCATACTTGCCACTTAGCTTAGTGTATGTTTTTTCCTCGCTAGATGCTTCTGAATTCCTCAGAAAAATGAAAATATATTGTACTGCGCACCTTTATTTTGTTATTATTATTAGTATTATGCTTTTAATTTTTCATATTTTCTTTCCTCGTTGGCAAGCCCATCATTTTTTTCCCTTCGTTTTTCTTAGTCGACCGTTTCTTGTCTTTTTCTTTGTCAACCCAGAAGATAGAGAGGCCGTACGGCTACCCCAACTCCTGCATTCCAGCGACACCCCAAGATCCAGTATAACCAAACCCCTATATAATTAATTAAACTTTACATTTTCATAATTTAGACAAATAATTAATAATCGGATCCTCTATCCATTGCATAGACATGATGGGTGGGTATACGTGTAATAATAGAGTACTAAAGCTACAACAAAGAATTTGTACAGGAACTAAGTTAGGGGTAAATAAGGACACGAGTTGGCAGTTGTGTGTGTTATGTGAAAGGGGTCTCCAAGAAGTGACTTTTTTTTCTCCCCCTTTTTTGTGCAAAACCCGGTAAATGGAGAGGAACGATGAAAGACGGTTGACCATTGGCGATAGAACTGACTGGCTGATTGGCTTTCTCTCTCTCTTTTTTTTTTTTTTTAAGAAATTTTATGGGAAGAGGGCAACGTAGGTTTTCCAAGAGAGTGTGTTTTGAGAATCTGACGAGAGGAAGTGTGCAACTGTGTTTAAGTGTGGAAAGGAGAAGAACATTCGTTGTTCTCGTACTCCTGTGTGTCTTTTGGTGAAGTGGAAGGAACAAAAGTACAGTGGATGAGAGGATATATCTTCCACTCAGTGATTCTACACCACGAGAAGATGAGCTTCTACCACCAGAACAATTTAGTGCTCTGCAAGCAAGGCTAGCTGATCCAGACAGACATGTAAGTTAAGTCAGACTGCAGTAGCGGCTGACAGTAGCACTTTCTACTATCGCCCCTTGTCTCCTAAACCATCATGGACAGAGGAAATATGGAAGATAAGTGTGTGTACCTCCAATTTATTAAGTTGAAATTTTAACGTGCACGAACTGAACAAACTCACAATACAAATCTTTCATTTTTTTTTCTTTGGGCAATGGGGTTTTATTTTTATGTAAACAAATGGGTGGGAGAGTTGTACCTATTGATTTTGTTTATTTCATGCTAGAATAGATTATAGTATAAACTGGCAGCTATTTATTTTCATTATTTTTACTAAGAATAGTAATAGTCAATGGCAGCTACCCTTTCCCAGTGCCTTGTTGGAGTGGCAGCGGAGAAGAATGAACCCTGGGAGTCTCATGCTCTGAATATTCTTAACCCTTCGCTACCGCTCTGCCCAGCACAATATGTGGAACCAGATATTTTTTTGATTTGCAGAAGGGTTATTCCATGTCAATTCAACAAAAAAGGAGGGGTTTGGAACTCATGATCTTAGATTTTGATTAAACTTGGCACATTTAAGGCTTCCATGGTGGTGAGAAACCACATTTTTTCTTTTTTGGCTATAACTTGTTTGGTTTCATTTTTATAGTCCTTCAAACTCGCACTGATTTCTCATTTCTTCCATTCCCACAGCCTCCAAGTTTGAGCTTCACTGTCATAGAAAAATAAGGCTCAAGTTCCTTTTGTTTTATTGCAATTTCATCATGCTACGAATGAAATTTTTACATGGTTTGATTTCGATGCACGTCTGTTAACACATACTGCGGAGTTTTAGTGAGTACTTAAGGTTTTGTTCAATATATGCTTTCGTGGTTAGGTTAGGTTCCCTTAGCATTAAAATAAAGTCCCTAAATGCATTCAAATAAAGTCCCTAACTGCATTCTACTAAGGTTCTGATTTACTTCTACATTCATTCCCACGCTTTTACGATATTTACTGTCGCTTGTCGACGGAGAATATGTTGTCCATGAGAAGTGCGTAAGGTAATTTTAAAGTTGTTTTATTTCAACATAAATAACTTTTTTTCGAGTCTGAACAGTGTTCATTACTTTAAGGAAAGTTCAAATTTCGTGTGACAATGATTTCCAAAATTCTACGATAATTAGTCTTTGTGCTAGGAGAAATCATAACCGTTACCAAAAATAATTATATCTCTCTCATAAAATATTTAATCTTCTTGCTGCTTCACAATGTTAAGCAAAGAATAAGAATTTCAGAAATAAAACATGACAACATATCACGTTCATATTTTAGAACACCAATATATTAATGAAATATTATTATCTGATTTATCTTTCTGAAAACAAGGTTTACTAAAATTTGATTATGAATTAAGCCGGAAAGGTGCAAGACCAACACAAGTATTTTTAAAATGAACTTGATATATGATATAACTTATCTTGAAATATAAATTATTTTTTTTAATTCCTTCTGAAAATATGACAACTTATTTCATATACAGGCCTATTATATATATTTTTAATGGCTACTGGATTTTATATATTTTTTTCAAATTTACTGAAATCTAAGAATCTAGCTTTAAAGGAGTACCCTCTTGCCACCACCTTTCCCCGGTTTATTATGCTATTTTCCTTTATGGACCAAATATCACCTGAAAAAAATGTATTTTCCGTACCCCAACCGTGAATCACGAGGTAGTGCAGTAATGTGCACTCCATATAGAAACCGGCGTGCTTACAAAATTAACAAGCACAAGTCTTGTACTTCGTGGGATTTCGGAATCATTACACGAACGATGAAAGTAATAAATTACAACAGCCGAGGGGACGAAAAAAGTACAAGATTTACACCTCTTGAGTAAAATACGAAACTACAACCTAAGTTATCTAAAGCATTTCCAATACGAAAAATATTCTCAACTTCTGATCCAACCCCTTCAATAACCCAATAAATGGTAATCTCATGATGTTTATTATTTAAAATTACAGCTCAGCCTTGTAGAATATTAATTCTGCAAATACATACATATTTTCATTTGGAAAGAAAATATCTCATGCACGCTATCAAAATTAAAATCGAACGTCTCTGACAACTGTTAGTACTGATTACTCTTCACATCTGTAGTTCACCTTAAACTAGAAGCAAAATTCGCAAATTCGGCGAAAATTATAGATTTTTACAAATACTTCTGCTTTTCTTTATAAATTAGTGTCTGAAGTGTAAATTTCTGTTAAATATTCTTATTACTCGCAACTACAAAGCATAATGACAGTACAGCCCATTACGACACTGACATCGGGAGTTGGCTACTTACCTTGACATTTTCAAGCACTTTCGAGCTTCTTTGGACCTGTAACCAATCTGAATAATACATTCATACACAATAGTATAAATAATCCTCTCCTCTTTTCAAACAGCACTAAAGATTTTTTAAAAGTGCAATAACCCCGAACGTCTGATTATGCATTTGTTACACCCTACACCACTTCCAGACGCCATCTTTCGCCTCGATTATCTCGTCGTATTTCCAAGGATAGTGATTGGTTAATTTCTCACTTCCGGTATAGCGTGAATTCGATGTTTAAAATCACGACGACAAAAAAAAATCGAACTGTAAATATAAATACGTGCACAAAACAACACATTGACAGCCACAAAAAAAATTAACACGTGATCTGCCCATTTCAATACGATAAAGAAACCACATTTTATAAAACGGAACAATAAAAATTACAATTAATGAAGGTGTTACCATAATAATTGGCATTATAATATAGTACATAAATCAGCTGTTTCCTTCCAAAATTCCTCAATTTTCATAGTAACTTCACCTAAGCACAATCTTTTCGAAGGTTTATACCTTGAAGAGACTCTGGGACTATTCAGCCTCAATTTGAAGCCTTGTGATCAAGACACATTTCTATTCCACATCAAGACTCATCGCACTTTATTTACTGCCATGATAAAACTAAAATGGTCCAACAACTGAAGCAAATTAATCTTCAGAAGTTTACACGTATGACATGGTGAAGCCCAAAAATAATAATAACATAAATATCATATATTCTGTCATAAACAGTGGACAGAGCAAACAAACAAAATAAAAATATTCGAAGCCATCTCTTGGGCCGGCACAGAACCAACAACATAAAACCAGATTTACATACGCAATGATGTTGCTGAGCAAGGTAGAGGACAGCACGATTGCCACACGATTATGCCCCTTCCCATATAGCAATCATTTCGAGAAGAATGAAAAGCATCATTGTGTTCCAGTTATTGTCTTGAATAATTTATCAGATAGATCTCATCTCTCCCCCCCGTTCATTTTTCTCTGTGGCGCATGAGATGCGATAAATTTATCGTTCTCACGTTGCCGCCCTTACCAAGCAATTCTGTGAAGGTGTCGTCTTAGGCGCAACTTGGCGGGGGCAAGATGACACTTGCCCTCTTAAAATTTTGCATATTTATTAAAATTTACAAGTTAATGTTACGTTTGTTAACCTCCTCGGACCTGATAAGCAAAGTAATGCAATTTTCTTTTACGGTCTCGCAAATTTGAAAGTCATTTAGCAACATAGCCCTCCTGGAAGATATTTTTGAGAAACCTTTTTGATTCTGACCCCCCCCCCAGTTAGGTCCCAAGTTTCGCCCATGGAGGCGAGTGTACAAACAACTCTTTTAACAAAGCATTCTTTAGAGGTAGTTTTAGTACCATGCCTTGATAGGAAGTGGAAACCCAGGAGATATGATCAAAGGATATTACCACTTCCTGTTCCTGTGGCGGATGTTGTGGAGAAAGCTATTGTAGGTAAAAATAAATAAACCCACTAATTTGCTTATGGTTAAAATTTGGCTCGAGTGCTTGGAAGGACATTTTGGATATTTATGAAATATGTAGGCAAGCCTGTATGTGTATTATCCACACACACAGACACATAAAATCACACTGAATCATGAAGGCAAACGGGGATGATGTATAGCCCCACACATTCTCGATCTCAGCTAATGCTCCGACCAGCTTCATTCTTCAGGGCTTCTTTTCTCCTATTTTATATTGATCACTTGCAGACAGACTGATGCTGTGTGTACTTAAAGCACAACATTTCACTACTCCTCTATTTAGCATCAAACCAGACAAACAGGTTATTCTTTTACAATGTCCATATCTTGTACATTTGCTTGTCATATTGCATCATATTCCGTTCCAACCACTACTTCTGTGTCTCATTATATGTTCTCCTTTCAAACAACGGTCTAGGCTAGTGGTTCCCCAAGTGTGCACCACAGCACCCTGGGGTGTCATGGCTAGTTTACAGTGGTGCTGTGAAATGTTCCAATATTTTTACTGAAATTCTATCAATGATATGACTGTTCCAAATATGTGCTTATTTAGTACATTTTACATGTAAAATGTTTTTGAATTTAAAATATGTTATTTTTTAACTTAAGGCAAGCAACCTGACGACACTAAACAGCGTGTTGCCCTTTAGGGCTACATTCTGATTTGGGTGCCATGGGAAAATCTTGAAACACTAAGGGTGCCGAGAAAAGAAAAAGTTTGGCAACCCCTGGTCTAGGCACTTCTGTGGCATCTTTTCCATGAAGATTACAGGAACAGAAGTATATTGTAAAGAATTCCAGTGTCCAAAAACAGCAAAGTAGGATATTTCTTCAACACATCAAAGGTGAAAGCACCAATCTGTCTCCCTGCATGCCCTCACAAAATTCATCATTAGCGGGATCGATTTAATAAGAAAGTAAACTCACTAACGAATGGTGCAGTGTTGAGTGCAGTTTTGTTCTCACTTTGCTATCCTAGCATCAAAACTAGTTACAGCATTCTCCTTCAAGAGGAGATCCTCTTGAAAGGAGGTGACGCCTAAGCCTGTAAAAACTCAGCAAATCAAATCTACACTCTTCAATTTCTATATCTGTCCCAGGAAAAAGTGAATCAATGCACCCGATGACATCAATGTTTGCATCCAACCAGTAGCGTACGCAGGATTTCATCAAGGGGGGGGGGGTTATTTCTAAGACTTTCTCCAAATTCACATTACCATTGTTTTATTATACTTTAATTAAATAATAATAATCACAATTAATAATACTTATAATTAATTAATTAGCTGAATTATTACTAATAATACTACTAATACCACTACCACTATTAAGTAGTAGAGATCTACATAAATATAATATTTATGAAAAAAATAGAATGAAATTTCTAGTCATTCGATTTCTATCAAATTCTGGGAGCATTTATTTGTTACTTTGTTACGAAATAATTGTCTGGTCAAGGAGGTGAGACATTTTAAGGATTAAGAAAATCCATAAAAACAAGAAAATATATTAAAATAAATTGAAATAATCAAAGTATGGAACTCATCCAAGGAGCTGCGGTGGTCTGGTCGGTAGTGTGTCTGACAATCACGCGGGAGATCCGGATTCGATTCCCGAAATTGGTTGGAATTTTTCCGCCTTCTTCCCCGCATAAATGTCCCCGATAATTCACATCTGGATTGTCTCGCTGTTGCTTACCAACAAAATATTTTACAATAGTTAAGCTTCTTGTCATTTGAATAATTGTCTAGTCAACAAGGTGAGACATTTTAAAGAGAGACATTCAAACGTGCTGTGGTAAACAATACAATGGGAAGGCGAACTGGTGACTATTCTTGTCCGCCTAGCCTTTGTCTATATGTTAGCCTCTTACAACGAACCAAGAACTTTATTTTGTCAATTCTTATTGTTCACACACAAAAAAAAATACAAGTTCGTTGAACACTAGCGTACGTAGAGGGGTGGCTGAAGTTGTTCCAGCCTCTAACGAAATTTTGAGAAAATCAGAATTTTCAAATTAAACTCCGTTAAGAACTTTAAAAAATCGAAATGTGTAAATGCGAAACCTCTTTTCAAGTGAGTCCCGATTACCATTTTTGACTTTGAATACAATAATAGACTGAAAAGCTCCAAAAATACGAAATATTTTATTATGCATCCTGCCCTCCAAAACGAAGCCGTGTGTCCACATTTACAATTCCAGTCCTCCCGAAAAAAAAAAACCTGTGTACGCCAGTGAATTGAATATTGTTGCAACTGAGATACAAAACATTATTTCTTGTCTTTTAATCATAGTTACCCTCATATTTTATTTTCAAGAATTCGTGTTTATTTTTAAGGCATCATACTCTGAAAGACGCATGTGTTTGGAATGCTGTGCTGCTCCACTGCTCTAAAGCATATTTACTTTGAGTAACATATTTTAGAAATTTTTAAGTGCTGGTTTTGTGCATTGATATCTGTTACATTTTCACATGCTGCTATGGCTAATACTTCCTTCATTTAACAATGACATCCTTCAGAATACTTTATGTAAAAAGTGACTGTACTCTCAATTCTCGACTTAAAAACATATGCAATGATATGCCACATGACAATATTGCTTCACAACAAAGTTAACTTTGTGGGGGCCATATTAGACACCAGCTTGAATTACTCAAATTTGACCAAGTGGCATTAATTGGATCTGAAATGTACATAACGAAAGTCAAAACATTTTATTCTTACCCCAAAACAAGCTTTTTACAAAACATGAGAATTTTCCATCTCATCTGCCAAACCACCTCCTTCCCTTCTTCCATTTTGTTTGAAAAGAAATAACTCACATTCAATAGGAGATAATAATCATCTTCATTCACATGTCGTTTGCCATTAGATTCAAATTCATATACCAGGTGAATCACCTAAAACTTGCACCCAAAATATTTCAGAAATGGAAGGTGCTATTGATGTGTTGTTTTCACAGAAATGAAGTGTAACCAAGGGCTCATAATTGTAGTCCATACACAGATTTTTATAATTATTAGAATGTGTATTTATTTTAGAATGTTACATTTTTTGAAATGGAACAATGCCTATTGACAGTAACAAAATAAAACTAGAGTAAATTAGAATGTCAATGGTGTTTCTTTCAGGATTCTAGTACAAATAGTTTTTGAGCTATCGTAGTTTGAAAATTGTACAGACCGGCAGTTATCTGCTCCATTCAACTGCTTAGTTACGAGGCTATGATGTTCGTATGTTTGTTTCCTATTGACAGTAACAAAATAAAACTAGAGTAACTTAGAATGTCAATGGTGTTTCTTTCAGGATTCTAGTACAAGTAGTTTTCGAGCTGTTGTAGTTAGAAAATTGTATATACCGGCATGGGCATCCGGAAGGGGGGCCATGCCCCCCCCCCCTGGAAAATGAAAGTCAACCAAAAATTATATATTTGTCACATATAATTTCATTTCAGCCACAAAGATATGTGTTAATTATTACATTAATATGATAAATTCAAATTTAAGCAATGTTTGCCCCCCCTGGAAAAAATACCTTCCTTGCCCCTCCCTGGAAATAATCCTGCGGATGTCCATGCAGACCGGCAGTTGTCTGCGACATGTGCCAGCACTAACGTAAGAAAAAAGTGAATAAATAAATTCGTTGGATTCTGAAGAAGAAAGAGAATTGGCCTTCAAAGGATGTGTTCAAAATGACGCCCACCAGCTTCGATACAAGCTTCCAGTCTGCCATGTAAAGATTGATGCACACGTTCTAGCATTTCATCATAAATTTCAGCGCAGGCAGCAGTAATACACCGTTTCATATCATCTGGTATAGTCTCTTTTAGCTTACCCCAGAAAAAAAAATCTAAAGGGGTCAAATCTGGTGCATGGGCTGGCCAAGGTACAGGTCCCCTTCGTCCAATCCAATGATTTTGAAGCAATCGGTAAAGACAAGCTGTAGTACGTCGTGCACTATGCGCTGCACAGCCATCATGCGGATACCACATGTTCCTCCTAGTCTGCAGTGGAATGTCTTCTAATATCTGTGGAAGTTGGTCTGTTAGTAGGTTGAGATACTTTTGAGAATTTAGTGTTCCTTCTATGAACAAAGGGCATATGAGCTGATGGTTCACTATTCCACACCACACATTTAAACTCCATGGACGCTGACGTTCCACCTGAGGAAGTCAATGGGGATTGTTGACGGACCAATAGTGCATGTTTTGGAAGTTTACTTGGCCATGATTTGTAAATGTTGCTTCATCATTAAACAAGATACATGATAAATCTGGTGTATCTTGTCTTAATGACCAGTTAACATGATTCTCGAAATAGTTTCCATGCAGCTCTTGGAGAGAGACATGATACGGATGGAACTTATGACGGTGGAGAACATGCAGTACACTTGTCTGACTCATGCCACTTCCTCGTGCGATTGCACGGGAACTAACATGCGGATGTACAGCAACAGCAGCGAGAACATTAATTTCACTCTCTGCTCCAGTCACTCGTTTGTTTCTGTTACATTTTCTAGGTATTACACTTCCAGTTTCACGTAATTGGTTGAAGAGGTTCACAAATAATTGTCGCGATGGGTGACGTCTATTGGGATATTGTTCCGCGTACAGAGCAGAAGCACTAACAACATTCCTCCTACATTCTCCATACACCATTAACATGTCGGCTTTTTCAGCATTGGTAAACACCATCTTCCACCACGTCCGACTTCTTGCACTATCACCACGTAACTGACAAGGAAGTCACAATGCAATCAGTGGACTGTAAAGGCAACAAACATACGAACATCATAGCCTCGTAACTAAGCAGTTGAATGGAGCAGACAACTGCCGGTCTGTACAATTTTCAAACTACGATAGCTCGAAAACTACTTGTACCAGAATCCTGAAAGAAACACCATTGACATTCTAATTTACTCTAGTTTTATTTTGTTACTGTCAATAAGCATTGTTCCATTTGAAAAAATGTAACTTTCTAAAATAAATACACATTCTAATAATTATAAAAATCTGTGTATGGGCTACAATTATGAGCCCTTGGTTACACTTCATTTCTGTGAAAACAGCACATCAATAGCACTTTCCATTTCTGAAATATTTGGGGTGCAAGTCTTAGGTGATTCACCCGGTATATTTAAACAAATAAACATAAATTATTTTCAAATTGAAAATAATTGTGTCTTAAGCACACTTCTAGCAAATTGGCATGGATATACTGAATGTCAACTCTCCACATGGTGCAGCAAAGTTGAAATCCAAGTCAGACAACCCGCTCCACCATAGGAACCAGATCACAGTAACAAAATCAAGTGGTTTGCCTTTCCCTACCATCCTACCACATCCAACCACCTTACCAAAGCCCTCCGCCCCTACAACTTCCAAATAGCACACAAACCAACCCCCAAAATAGCTGATCAACTAAACGAACATAAACGGTACTTCCTCTCTCCCCTCAACAATCCATGCGTTTATGATGCTGAATACGAGTGCAAGGCTCATTACATCGGCAGATCCATCAGGCCCATCAGTGAAAGAATTCAGCAGCACCTATCAAATGCAAAAACTGCCCAACCCACCACCGGACTTGCCAAGCATATCAAATTCCACAACCATAAAATTGAGAAAGTACATTTCAAATACAAAGCACACACTCTGATAGACACAAAAATCAAAGAAACACACACCATCATGCACTACAACCAAGAACTGAACATAGATAGTGGTCAGGCACACCACGTCTGGCTTCCGTTACTGCAGCAATTAACACCGGTGAACAGCAGATGACATATGCGCATACAGGCGACAGCAACACACCTAACAGCAATTTAGGAAAAAACAACAGAAACTTGCCAAGCAACAATACAACAAATTCCAATGAGGATGGTGGCAGTGGCTACCGAAATTAATAGAAAATAATGTAAAACAGCTTCGTGGAAAACGTGAGTACCTTAATTAAAAGGGGTGTTATGGTCGTCATAAATCCTGCTTTGGACTTAATTTTCTGTATAAAATAAGTAATTGTAATTATTTTGCCAGAGTTTCCTACCATTGTTGACATTCAAAATACTATTACAGCCTGATCTCCATTAAATTTTTTTTGGTTTGCCCAGTGCACGCAATCACACACACACAAACACAGACACACAAATAGAGAGATGACATGCATGGAATTTTAAGAAAGTTCTTGTTGAAAACAATAAGCATGTGGAAGAAAGGTCTGGAGTTCAAATTTCAAGTACAGTATAAATGTTTGACTGTTCCTCATATCTGCCATGAGCTCGTTAGCAATTATAGTTCAAAAGCCAGAAAATTTATTGATTGACTTTGTGTTTTAAGTTCACTTTATGCACAGTAAGATTAATTGAGACTGGACCTTCAGTTTAAGGTGGGATCCGAACCACTATGTGCCTCCACTGGGTATCAAACCCGGAAGCCCTTGATTACAAGGCAACGGCGCAACAACTGTGCCATCGGGGAGGCATAAAAGCGAGAAAAGTGATGTGAAATGTAAATTAGCCTAGCAAGAAAACTGATAAGAGGTTTTGTGAAATTTGCCCCTTGTACAGTTTTTCAGATAAAGTACTAGGGATGGGACCGATTAATCGGTACTCTATCGGTATCGGCCGATATAGGCATATCGTTGTATCAGTAAAATTACCGATTATTTTACCGATCCGATATATCGATAAATATCTTATAATTTAGTGCAAAATTCTGCCATTTTGTTGTCATTTTTATGGATAATCTCCATGCCCTACTTTCTGAAAAAGTAAATGTCTAAATATTAGTCTTTTGCATTGCAATCAGCTCGAAACACACATTTATTACAGAGATCAATGAAAATTTCAGGGTCTTCAAGGACGATTTCTAATTTTATATCGGATCGGTAAATTTTATATCGGATCTGTATCGGTATTTGCCAAAATTTCATATCGGCCCATCCCTATAAAGTACAATCACCAAACCCAGCCATCACCATACATATACATATTTCAAATTGTTAGGGTTATCAAAATGTATTGATCAGCTCTCGCACTTGGGGGGAAAGAGATTAGTGTATTTAAAGATAATACTACTAAAACGACAATGAGCAGTTTTTTTTTATGTATTATACTAATTACATCTCTCACTGAAGAAAAAGAAACTGTTTCCAATAATTCAACCGCACACAAAATACTTACTTTCTCATGTCATAAATATTGAGACATGAAGCCATGTGCTATTAAACATAAATATAATGTGTAAAATTTGTGATGTAAATATTGAATTAGCAGAATTCATTTGAACATATGCACACCACTGCATTAACACAATAATTAGTTTTATAGATTACAATATGCAATGAAATATTCATTAATATTTACTAAAAGTGTGCTGCATCTTTCAAAACATTATACTTTATTTTATATAGGTATATTTCTTAAAATGCCAGGTTCCATGGTGAGGGAATGAGTAAACTGATAACTGCTCAAATTTGAGTATCTTTGCATAGAGAAGAAGGTAGCGAACATGACTGATAAAATCAAAAGTCTAACTAGAAAAAATTAAATTATAACACATTTTGTGCCACCCTCTGTGGCCTGGTTGTTAGCTTACTAGCATGGTATGATGCTAAAGATCCTGGGTACCTCCATCATGTGCTTCATCTAATCAACATTAGTCTTACTGGTGTGATTAACCTAGACATAGAAGAGTGACATAAAAAAGCAAATAACTCTGCACGTGATCTTGCTTTATGGGTTTAAAAATTTTATCCATATATCCATCACCCATCTCATAGAAGCCATGGGAGAAATAACTTTATCTGGATCTAACATTGGTTTACCTGTTGAAGAATCAGAATTTTAAATTTGTTTTCAGCCAGATAAATATGAAAATGTTTGATACCTTCCACTACTGATAAACTTCCTTTGCGGCCTGTGAATAGCTTTCCTGACTATCTGTCAAAGTAACTGGCACCCTCTTCAGCGTTTTCATGCACTCAGCAAAAATGTCACATAACACTTTCACAAGAGTTTAAATATCTTGGAAACTCTGGTAGATCAATGTGATATAATTGCAATTAAAAAATATACTTTAAAATTCATAAATATTCTAAATTACTTCAAAAATGTTTCAATATCCAAGTATTGGTGGGAATCGATAAAGGTATTTGCATTGGTTTGGAATCAGTATGAAGTTGAAATGGTAATAATTTTAAATTAACAGAGATGCAAAAATGGATTATAATTGTAATCCACAAACCCAACCATACTTTCAATTCTTCACATGCCTACTGCAGGGTTAATATATTGTAGAAATTTTGTGTAGTTTTATAAAGACAGCTTTATAATAAGGGTATTGATGGCATATCATTTATTTAATCAAAGTATCATAATACCACTCTACAAGAACATTACATATGCAAATAAATTGGTCACAGTCTTAAAATGGGAAAAATTTAAATAAATTCATTAACATTCTTACATGTTTCTTCTATTCTACTGTCTTAGCACCAGGATATATTATTATGCTAGAATATAAAGTTATCACAAAATGAATGTTCTGCATTATAAAATGCTGGTAAATCTTACCTTGTACAAAATTGTTATGCAATAAGTTATTCCAATAAACATCTTCTTTGCTCAAGCTATGCATACATGGTATTCTAAACACTACAGTACTAATAATAACTAAACTGATATATTGAAAATTATATCACATTCTGTCGTGAACACTCAATAGTTTTTGTTGTACCAGTGTGGGGAAAAAAACAGTAACTTGACCCATTTCTTTAATTGTATACTCCATTTCCATATTTCTAACAAGGGAATGCAAAATGTATAATAATAAAAAAAACAGATGATTGCTAAACAATTGCACTAGCTTACACAATTTATAAAGATTAATTACATGAGTATTATTGGAAACAATTTACGGAACATATTATGCACTTTTCTCTTCCAATTTCTGGTATTCCTGTTGCATTCTTAAAATCTCAATTGCGAGAGCAGAAACTGAACAGAAATTGCAAATAAGAACAACATAATTGACAAAATTATACTATAAAGCATGTCATATTCAAGGAAAGTTAACCAAAATCAATGAAAGTCAATTTTCATTTCACTTCTATACATGTAAATGGCTATTTGGAGAATGTAGCTTTTGCCAAGCCAACACAAAGCATACACTTAGCCCTGGATGAACACAGTATGTCCACGGATGCCAGAAATAATGCTGGTGTGAATGAGTAAGTCAACATCGGAACAATCTAAAGAAAAAAATCTGTGAACGGATGCCAAAAGCCAGAGAGGGGGAAGGGGGGGAGAGAACTGGTGCTTACATCAGAACAAATTATGGATGTTGAAGAGGAGAAAACTAGTAACATTAGAAAATCAGACACTTGGGCACATTCACTCGCAAAAGTGAATCAGGTAACTTATTGACGATTCCCAGTTAAGAGTGCAGTGTGGGGCAAAATGAAAAAGAAAGCATCAAAACATATATTATTAGGCTAAAAATAATTATATATTATTAGACATTGGAATGCCTAAAAAAACTTGTTAATATGGTTAAGAGAATGTATAATTTGTATTCATTCCATATTATTAGCAGGGCCTCGAATTTTTAGGAAAATAAATCTAGAGTATGCATAGGCAAAACCACACACTGTTCGTTGTAAATATGGGAACACTCGGAATATATTAATACTAGGGCTGAGCCGATACCTCTTTGAACCAATATCCACAGCAACGCCGATACTCCTACAACTTCCCACCGATACTGGTGCTTGAAGATTGTAATAAAAGTTGGGTGAGTATTCGACTACAACTATAAGCATCAATTTACCAGAATACCAATATTCAAGAATTACATCAGAATATTAAAATACCTGTTATGTAATCACAAAATATATTTTTTCATACAAAATGCTGGAAGTATAAAATCTAATAAATACTTTCTGATACAGATAGTACTGGTATTGGCTCAGCCCTAATTAATGGGGAATATTTTTCAATTTTAGGGCAATTTTGAATATTTTAGTGCATGCATAAATATTTTCCCTTTTAGCACCTAAAAATCTACATCTTAGTTATGAGAATAATTATATCAAGAAGACTTTAGATAAGTACAGAATTAGGTAAGTATGGGAGAGAAGAGAAGGGTGTACAGGATCCTGGTTACATATCCTGTACAAAGGACAAACTGAGATAGACCTGAGGGAAATTAGCAAGGATTGTCAACATTGAATTCCTCCTGTCCAGGATAGGGGCAGAAGAAAGGCTTGTGTTGTTGTTGCAATACATCTAGTTTTAAAAATGTCAGAGTTTCTTCTTGTTTTTTTTTTATAATCCTACCTCAAAGAGAAAAGAAGAATGAAAACTTCATTAAAATCACAAAGTATCATTTTTCCACTGCTTCCTTCTTCACATCATTTGAAACCATTTGAATATCAATACTAAAAAACACCACATAAAATTATAATACAGTAATTATGAGTGCCATTGATGGTGAATAATAACACACAATTATTACTGTTACTGATATTAACACGAACACAACAATCTGATATTGTAATTCCAACACATTTCTAAAATCACAGATATTATATAATTGTTATAATTAGAAATGTTTCATATCACATAACATACAGGTTCACTTACAAGAATCAAAATACACAAAAGACAATTAACAAATGTTCCCAACTACCCTCTAGTTAAAAAATTTAAAACTGTGTAACGCAATAAAACATTTATCTCCATTACATTTCGTAATTTAATTAGCTCTTATAGTAATTGATACATTAATATTTTCCAGTATCTCTACAAACCTGTGCATCTTACAATAAGAACAAATAAAAGAAATGCTTCCCCAACATAACTTATAGACTTCTTTGGTATTGCAAGGTCACAGGAAGCGAAGCATCATATATAGTGTGTATAAATGTATCACAATAAAGGTTCTTTTGTTCCCCACATGTTCAGTGAATAATACTGAAGCAGTTACAAATAACAATAAAAGCTAAAAAATATTTTTTTTAACAAATTTCTTTCATAATGTACGTGTTCAAACAGCAATGACTAAAATCACATTGAACCACTTCAGTTGTACAAGAGTTCAGTTTGTTGCAAAGGATGATTATTGCACATAAATATATACTAGTGTACTGAAAAAGCACAATTGGATTATAAAAAAGTTCTGCCAAAAATTGAAACATATAAAAGTTACTTCACTTTCTTCTTATATTCAAATAGCAGAGCATTATGAAAAAAATATAATTTAAAAATAAAAAGAAAAGTACCCTGTTTTAAGTATTCATATTTGAAAAATAATTGCACACTCAGGAATTTTTCATTGTAATAGGGATGTGATGAAGCCAAATTTTGATATACGAATGTCGGCCAAAAATCAAATATTGAATCACCAGAAGTTTGATATTAAACATATTCTGATATTCAAGTTCTTACTTACACTACTTTTTTGGGCAACTTGTGTGCTCTAGTGCAAGCTGGCAAGTGCTCTGTGCACTGCAAATTCAGGTCTGCACAATACACATCAAGGTTTCCTGCCTCACTTCTTTTCTGCCAGCATTTCCTGCGTTTGTGTATTATTTATTGGTTACTGTGTATAATGGAATGATGCATGGGTTTTGCATGGACTGTTAAAAAATATTATAATGTATAGAATTTTATCAGGATTATTATTTTTTTGTTAAACTAAATCTTTCACATAATTTCAATCTTCAATGAAACCTGTACAATCTTTGTTTCTTACTTCCCCCTCCCAGACTGGACCTCTTTGTCACTTCTAAATTATTGCTTCAGCATATGCAAAGAAACAGATGATGAAAAAAACTAAGTCAAGTTGAACAGAATAGAGGTTCAAAAACAGTGCGAGAGATAAACTCATTAACATTTCAGGGTATTTTAGCATCCAACACCTCAAAATGAACCATTTATCTTACAAAAAAAGCTAACCCCATCCCCTATTCACAGTGCTGTTGAATGTGCAGAATATGAGTGTTCTTTTTTTTTCAAATTGAGTTTGTAATTGTGTGTAACTTCATAGTAGCTTCCGTGTATTTCTTCCGCAAGTCTGGCAATACTGCCTCTTCTCTCCGCTTCTCCCACAACACTACTGCAATCTTGCTTGCACAGTGCATAAAAGAGCAATCTTTCACAATTGAGTCGAATTGCTCAGGCCTGTTGAAAAGCATACTTTGCTAAAACTGTTGCAAATACAATATGGTGTTGCACTGCCCTCCAGTAAGGAAATGGAAATGTTTTGTCCTAATACTTCAGTACCAGCATAAAATTTATTTAGGGTATTTATGGTGTGCAACTTTTATAACATTTTTACTTCACTGAAAATTGCAGTTTTCTATTAAATAACAACATATCACGGAAAAATAATCTGCGAGTACTTCAAAATCAGTACTGCTTCATCACATCACTAATTATAAGCATAAAAACTCCTTATGATCGTTTCTGATAACACATTGTTCACATAATTGATACCATATGTCAGTGTATTAATTAATGTACCTATACTAATGATTGGTAATACACCAATCCAATATGACTGGTAAACATTTAGCAACAAACAGAATTATATACTTATCTCCTTAATAAATGTGTAACCTGATGGAAATAATGGGTTTGGTCTCATAAACAGAAAATACATGCTTAAGAAGTTTATAATGTAAATTATGCTTTTGTATTGAAGGATAATGACAAAATGGCTTACTATCACTGTTCATATACATATAAAAACAGAACATCATATAAAGGAAACACCACACTTCAAAATGTGAAAAAAATTACTTCAAACCTCATTCTACCCAGCTGATGAGTTGTTACCTGAGTGCAATAACCCAATTCCATGCAGGACAAAACAATTAAAGGTCTTTCCATGTATGAGTTACAGAATTCCTGACGAACTTCCTGCAATAGAATAACAATCAAAATATGTGATAAAGATATTAGCTATATTGATATTAGGTGTACATCAAGCCTATACATGCATTTTAAATCTATTAGGTAAAAAACATTGTCATGGATAATCAGGACTGGACCTACAGTTTAAAGTGGGATCTCAACAACTGTGCAATATGCCTTCACTAGGTATTGAACATGGGACCTCATGACTACAAAGTGACCTTTGGAGAGGGTCAATCCATCAATTACGAATGGAACAAGGTGAATGAACCATTCAGGTTCTTCATGGAACTTTGTGGTTTTGCAGTGATACAATATCAGTTATTGGTACTGTAAATTTCATATCTGTACATTCTTACAATCTATTATTCCCATATAACTATTATTACTCTTGTAGTATACGGTTATTACAAGCATAAAAAATCAGTTTTCATTTTGATGTTAGGAAAACACAGACATTTATTTTTAGTTTGATTAAAGATACAGTTATAAACTCTGTTTTTATTAGGGATGGGACCGATTAATCGGTACTCTGCCTGTATTGGTCAATATAGGCATATCGGTGTATCGGTTTATCGGTAAAATTACCAATCCAATATATCGTTAAATATCTGATAATTTAGTGAAAAATTCTGCCATTTTGTTGTAATTTTTATGGATAATCCCCATACTTTCTGAAAAAAGTAAATGTCTAAATATGCAATTTATTTTGCACTGCAGTCACCTTAAAACAATTTATTAAGGAGGTCAATGAACCTTTCAGGTTCTTCAAGGACCATTTCTAATTTTATATCGGATCGGTAGAATATCGGTTATCGGTATCAGTAAATTTTATATCGGTACTTTATCCGTATCGGCCAAATTTCATATCGGCCCTTCCCTAGTTTTTATGCTTGTAATAACTGTAGACTACAAGAGAAATAATTCTACAATGCACGCAATGCGCACATACAAGAAAAATTATTCCCATATTACATTAAATAAAATGACTGCATTCTGAATTTGAGATTATGTTGTGGATGTATTTCATAATATCATATTTATGCATGTATAACAAGCACTTTTTTCAATTTTTTTCATACCCAAAGAATTGTGGCACGTAGTATACGCAGAACAATTCTGACAGCTAACATGAAACCACCCATGTTTTCAAAATTTCATTGTCATTACACATAACACACATACATATTAATAGGCATAAATACAAATTATGCACACAAGTGTGCCAACGTTCACAGGAAAATATAATAAAGAACTTCATTAAAAATTGCTTCCAAGCATTTTCTCATCTCCTATTGGAATGTTTTGCGGCACCGAGCAAAGCAATGCCATTCTGGCAGTGATCAAGTGCACTTCTCCCATCACTGATCCATAATCATTGGTATTTGTCACAAGAGAAATAATGGAAAATAATTCCAGAACCCTGCAATCCTATGTTGATCTCACTTTCTTCTACTACAGAATAAACAGAGTGAGGGTTGCATGGATTGATGATTCACTGATTACAATGAATGATATTCCATCTTGGTCCACATAGCAAGGGATGACTCATTGCATAAGCATGATGTGTTTCACTTTTGATCCACATAGCAACAGCTTTATGACCTACAACTACGAATGACTTTTCTTGAACTTGAATTATGGTACATGTTATGCACAAGATTTATTTTTTGTTGTTTTCCCTATCAAAACCTGGGTACGCATTATGCATGTGTAAATGCAGTATTTTAGTGCTCAAGGCTGCATTTATTGATACTGACAACCGATATTCTACTTGATCCAATATAAAATTCCAAATAGTTCACTGTCAAACTTCTGTGATGGAAAAGAAGCTGCATATTTAGACATTTATTTAGAAAAAATATATGGAATAGAGATTATGTTTATATCCATAAAAATTGTAACAAAATGGCACAATATTGCATGAAATTTTCAGATATTTATAGATATGTCAGATCGGTAAAATCATCAGTACCAATACACCGATATGTCTATATTGCCCGATACTGATGGAGCACCGATTAATCTGTCCCATGTCTAGTAAGTAGTGTAACAAACGAAAAGTGCAGGAAGGGAAATTATTAGTTTTGATAGTATAAAAAGGTAATTTCCACATTATAACACAATGTTAAGATCTTACTAAATCCCTTAAAATATACAAGGGCATATTCGGAAAGTAAGTACCGAAAGGATGTAAAAAATAAAGTAAAATAGTTTCGTACCTTTTTTTATTTCCATTGCATTATACAGACCCTAAACTACTTTTCTATGTAGTTTCCACCATTCTTCAAGCATTTGTTGTAGCGTGGCACTAGTTATTGTATCCCATCATCATAGAATGTTCCCGCCTGTGACGAAAGCCATACATGCACTGCTGCTTCGACGTCCTCATCCTCGTAGAAACGCTGACCAGCAAGAAACTTCTTCTTCAGATGAAGAAAGAGATGATAGTCACTTAGTGCCAAGTCAGGGCTGTTGGTGGATGAACAAATTGTTCCCAGCCGAATGACGTGATGACATTTTGAGTTTGTTGAGCCGTATGCGGACGAGCATTGTCGTGAAGCAACACAATGCCTTCGCTAAGCATTCCACGTATTTGTTTTGACTTGCACGATCCAGCCGGATTAATGTGTCACAGCAGGCATCTTTGTTGGTGGTCTGTCCTCTAGGCAAGAATTCAACCATACTTGAATTGAGAAAACACATCACAGACCGGATTTCACAGTCGGCGGGCCGATTGTTTTTCTTGAACATTTCAAACCTTAAGAAAAATACGGAGAAAAAGCATGATCTGCTCCCACGCGTGCCTGTGGCTAGCTAATGGATGAAGGATGTCAGCGAGAACTCACACGGTCGCGACTGCATTGCTACAGTAGTACTTAATTTACGAATACGCCTCGTATAATGCTGTATATTTCTGTAAACTGTCCATGTAACAAGGGCATTTTATATGGAACTTCTACAGAGCATTCCCTGACATTCGCTACGAGACTCGGCAGCAAGCGGCCCGGCATCAGCGCTTATCTTTCCCGGTGAACGGGTCCGAAACAGTCACTCAAGTCGGCTATTAAAATTACAGTTTTCATATTGTGTACTAACCTTGACTACAGAAGGTATTGAAAATGATGTCCCTCTGCTGCAACACATTGCTGGCATCTCCAAAGGAAATTGGCATTTACAAGTGCAAGTTCGTCTACTGTAATTCTCCCGATTCCTCTTTCCGAAGAAGCACTCGACAAGATAAATCCTTTGTTGTAATGTAATCTTTTGTGGTGCCATATTAAGCCACAATCTTCAACACACGGACACGACACAACAGAACTTCCGAGGGAGGATTATACTGGCATCAGTCTGCAATGTCAACAGAAATGGAAAGAGAGCGAAGGCAGGGAGAGTGAAAAAAAACAGACTGTAGTGTGCGACTGTCACAGACCCCGTTCACCGGGAAAGACAAGTGCTGACGCCGGGCCACTTGCCGCCAAGTCTCGTAGCGAATGTCAGGGAATGCTCTGTATATCTGTTCAACATTTAGTGATACAAACAAGTGTCTTTTTCAATAACACACAAAGATTAAACAATGCCATAACTAATGTGGAGATCTTAGTCATACTGAAGGTGATGTGATGAGCACCACACTTCAACCATCATTTGCACTCCCATTAATTAGATGCTGGGTGAATGCAGAATAACTTCTTGCAAAAAAAAATCAAAAAAATCTGAGATCACCAAACCTGGGTCTGCCACATGGCAGTCAGATGACCTTACATGTTTATTAGTATCATTGATAGCTACACCAAAATATACTCACTGTATTATGTCTGGCAATTCTGGTGCTCTGCACAAGTATTTATGTCCATATCCATGTCCACCCTCAAACGGGACAAACAACACTGGATGTTCAGATGATCTGTGCTTCTCAACGGCCTTCTCATAAAGCTAAAAAAAAAGAGAGGAAAACTGATGTAAGAAATATTGCCTGCAAAACATGCATACAAACTACTGGTTGGTTGATCAGGTTAATATCTGTTGCTTTTCCACCACTTTTGGCTAATTCCAATGAGGATGAATGCTAGCATACACAGGATATTTTTATATTACATAGGTGTGTTCTACAGGGGTGGAGGGAGGAGATGGGATGCATGATAAAATATTTCGTTATTACCAATTTAACCTTAGTTTTTGAAGTTGTTGAAAGACAAAGATTGTAATCAGACCTCGTTTAAGGGAAGGTTGCATAATGGAAATCCTTATTTCCTTAAAATAGTGATATCTAAAAAAAATAAGGAAAATTGTATTAGAGTATTATGTAACAAAACAGGAAAGAGTAACTCACCATTTTCCCCAACTTGAAAGGAACAACGGCATCATCCTTCGCATGTAAAATAATAACAGGTGAAGTTATGCTGGTAATATGTTTCTCACTCTCAAATTTCACATCACTTGACAAAGGCTCAACAAAAAACCAATCAAACATTGGGAGTATCTTGAATATCTGAAAGAAAAGAAAATGTAGTATAATCAATAAACCAATTAATTACTGCTTAAACATCTTGTAAAAATAAAAAACACAGCAGAATAAATAATAAAAATTTTATAATTTTACTGGCTGAAACTCAATTTCTACCATACTTGATGCTAAATACACAACATGCAAAATTTTATACAAAATGCATGGACAAATTATAGAGCATGAGTATGTAATGTAAATAGTTTTACACTTTATAATCTTTTCCTGACAATATTATTTTTTATCCAAATACAATAGACTTTTCTTAAAATTAGAAATTGAATAATTCGAAGTATTGGGTAATTTGAACAAAAGTTTATTCCCCTTGAAGTTCCTATTAAAACCAATGATAGAAATTCATCAGTAATTCAAATATGGGATCCTGTTACTTGGATAATTCGAAAGCAGCTATCCATAGACAGCCGTAGGGAAGACAGCCTCTGCCCTCTCCTCAATAATGTGGGATTTCCCACCCCTTTTGTGCATGGGTGTTTGTCCTTGAACTGTATTCCACCACTATCCAATGAGTTGTCAGTTATGCTTAGTCGGGGTATGTTGTTCACAATGTTGAAGCATGGTGCGTATACTAGCTTAACATTAGAGATAAAATGTACAAGTTCTAAGAGAATAGAAAGAGGTGTCAGGAAGAAAAGCGACATCGCTAATAAAAATTAGATGATTCTGTCGAACACATTATCAATCTACGTTAAAAATAAAGGGAGTTGGAGTCTACAAAGTGGAGGAAACAGAAACCGTATAAGAGGGAGTGAATTTTTAGACATTGAGGATTGTGTTTGTAAGTGGTTCAAAGAATCACGTGAGTGCAACATGCCAATGACCATTCAGAACTTTAAAACAAGAAGAAACATTAGTGATGACTTGTTTCATGAAATGAATGAAATTGAAGATTTTGTTACCTGTGTAAAAATAAACAAACAAAAACACAAAATTCACGAACTTCTTTAAGTGAGAACAGGTAGCTTATGTTGTTTCACGTGCATGTAATTTTTGTGTTAATACAGTGTACTTACTATGACAATATTCATACGATAATCATCTTAAATCTCCATTGGACACTGAAACTGTATCTATTTGTTGTCCACGTGTCGTAAGAGCAATTCACGAAGTCTTTTGTGCAGGTAGTGCGAGAGAATCACGACAGATAGCAGGTTTGCATAGGCAGCTACAAAGTTTAATTCGCGAGTTTCTCGTAAGGTTGCATTAGACATACGGAAAGTTTGTTTTATATTTAAAAAAGTATACGAATTGTCATGTAAAGCAACGAGGTAATGTGGTTTTTCTACATTGATTTCTCATTGTTAATCTAGAAGGCGATAATTGTTCAAAAGTGAAAATCACCATCATTGCATCCCTAACAGTGGTTGGCTAATAAGCAGCGCACGCTATGGGACGTTTGATACAACACATGGAGCGAGCAGGAAAGGAGCTCAGTGAATAAGATCGATGCCGAACTATAAGGGGATGGTTTTGGGTGCTTTGTTTATATTATGTTGCTTTGCTTTAAAGTTGGTTTTACAAAAGGTTAACTTTAAATATATAATATATCAAAAACAGCAAAAACAAAAGAGAACCACGCTTTACGCGGCCACACACAGACCCTATTCCACGTGTGGTGTTCCGTATAGTAACAGATATCCACTGAGATATCTGTTAAGCAACAGACGAACTTTAGCCTAACTTTAATAATCGGTAACTAGAGGAGGGCTTAATAGGCTTATGATTCACTAAAATGATAGAAGGTCAGACACCTTTAAACGACATATTTATTCATTGAAAAGAACATCGCTTGTGGCATAGCTGCCACCAAACATGAGCACTTCACTGTACAAGACACAAAAAAAAGATATACAAAAGATTTTGTACTTACATATCAGCCGTTTTCACACTATATCAATCATACCTGGGGCCTTACACACGCTATTTCACTCTTTATCGCCACATCCCGACACATGGACAAATTTGTGGTACACCACACTAAAAAATTAATATTATGTGCTTCCTTGGTGTAACAAAGGCTTTGGGGGGTGATAAATGAGTTTTCCTGGCTTTTCTTGGATGATGAAACCAGATGTGGAAACCACAGAAATATATAATATAAGTTGTTCATGTTCAAAAGATTATGTGGGACAAACAGCAAGGAAAATGGCAATAAGATGGCACGAACATGATTTGGACATTATAAATCTAAACCCAAGAACAGGTTTGTCAACTCATATCATCGAAGAGAAGCATTTGATTAAAAAGACAAGGGTTTTAAAAAGATTAACGGGAAACACAGAGTTGAATGTCTGGGAAGCCTCGTTCATTGCAGAAGAACACTGGAATAAATTAAATAATGAAAATGGTAACATAGATCCAGTGTGGAGTTTTCTTTTTCACAAATGGAGTAAGCCACCATCTTTAAAATTTAATGTAACAGAAAACATCAAGAGACTTTGTGAAAACAATGATGAATTTGAATTACCTGATGATATTTGGGATTCATAATTTAAAAAATTCTAAAATAAAAATAAAATAGACTGCTTTTTTTCACAGTTAAGTTGCTATATTACAACAATGTAACATTGACAACATCCATTATATAACAGATTCTTTTTGTTTAAAAATTACTAACCATTGTTATAACTGTATCTTTAGTCAAAATGAAAATAAATGTCTGATGAAAGGAGCGTGTGTTCTCCTGAAACGTCACAAAGAAAAAACTGTTTTCTTATGCTTGTAATAACCGTAAACTACAGGAAAATAATTTTTCTTGGATGGATGGCTAAGAACAACTTGGATATTCTTTGATATCCTATGGATGCTTCTATGGCGTCAGTTCTGCCGACCATGTGGTCTGAACTTCCACATGGGATGAGGGACACAAAACTCGCTATTTTGCTGAATTTTCACTGGGATCCTTAAATGCACTTGTGGACACAATATCCCACTTGGTCACACACACTTAGGCCTGTGTTTACTGTAACAGGACCTTAGATCCCTTTTCCCTTTATGTATCCTTTGTTGCTGGCACAGGTGGCCATTCACACACTGGATTTTACCAGCAACTTCCAAGCTGACCTGCTCTCAGCAGTGTTGCCAATCTCCGAATGCAGAATTTCCCTTTTTCCAGTGTAAAATTTCCCTTTTTCGACCTAAATTTCCCTCGATTTTCAAAACACATCTGAAGCTGTATCTTTGTATTACTATAACTGTTAATCAGGACCGTATATAAGGCGGTATAGTGGGTTCAAACCCCCCATTGAATAAAATACTAGAAACTGATCATAGTTTCATAATATAATTATCCTAAAATAAACATTTGAATTTTAAAATAAAACACTAATGCATTGAAAAAATCCCCAAACCAAAAAAAAATTTCGTCTGCGGCGCAATGATTGTCGGACTTTGAAACGCACCCATTGTCAAAGCTTAGCTAGGGGCCTGCTGTTAATATTTTTCTTTTGACGCCTGTTTTGCCTGAGGAACAAACTTTTATTATTATTATTATTAAATATTTATGAAAATCATAAAAGTGTGAAGTAATGGGCAGCCACTCAACACGATTTTTTTCACATGTTTCCCAGATATCTTTTCATCCGCAGATAAATCCCCACGACGTTTTCTAACCTTTTTGGGAGATGCATGTAGCTTCCTATCAGTCACCTCTTTCATTCTCCTTGCAACAACACAGGACACACAAAGTCACACACACAGCCACTAAGACACGTTCTGAAATGATGGACGGAACAAGAAAAAAAATTAAAATCCAGTCCCAAATTCTTTCCAGGTGCAGCGCGACTCGTGCCTTGAGGCCTTTCTAGGAAACGCGACAAATATAAGACTGACCGGTCAAGGTCATCTATAACAGGGAGAAAGGAACCTTACTGAAAAGTGTCACTGTTGCTAACTATTCATTTGGAAAAAGTACGCGCTGAAAAAAAAATGTTTTCGAACTTTTTAAAAGAATGAAACGAAAATGTGAGTTTAAATTTCCCTGTTTTTTAGCTATTTTTCATTAAATTTCCCTTTTCCCTTTTCACCCTCAAATTTCCCTGTGCCGTGGGAAATTTCCCTGCTTTTGGCATCACTGGCTCTCAGGTGGGTCTGTAATACAAGTGAGCTTGACTAGCAAGCTCAGAACACAATAGGCCATCTGAAAGTCTCCTCTGTGACGTCACAGCCTTGACGGCTTCTCATTGGCCAGCTGGAGTCCTTTGAGATCTTTCCTTGTCTTTGGGAGAATTGCCACTTTCTCCCACCAGATGGCAGAGTTATCAATTGCTTAAAAAGCATAAACAAAAGTGTTTTTTCAGCTTTTCTGGCTTAGTTATGCCAGATAATTGCAAATGAGTTTACTTTTAATAAATTAGGCATTATTTTACCTATGGGTGAGTGTTATCTCTGATTTTCAGTAAAGAATAAAAGATTTAGTAAACATGTGATTTGGAGCACATGGTTTTTGTTCTCCAAAATGGCTGCTGTTAGCCTAACAATGGTTTGTTCTTTATAAATAAAGCATTTCTACCCCTCCCATGAGTGACAACTGGTTGGTAAACATGACCCATGATTCTAATTGGGGGTGGGGGGTATAAGTTTCTGGGAAAATAGCTCTCACAAGCTTTCCCTGATGCCAACCTAATGGCCCTTGTACTTAGGTTGGCCTGTGGTTATTTGTGTGTGGGCATGTATGCCCAATGCTGATTGGTCATAGAACGTTGCGAGTCAATTTGAGTGACGTGTACTTTGCCAATTTGCACGCTCACAGCAGTGTCTGATTGAAATAGAGGTTTTCAGCCCGACAGGTACCATTTCTAGAAGGTACAGGAGTTTGTGATCCAGTGAAGTAGGTCGGAATCACCATGATATAAGAAGTAAGGTGGACCCGAGATTGCATCATCCATGCTGGTATGTGCATATTGGAGGTAAGACACTGTTCTCTTTCCTTACCCTACGAGGAAGCTCATCAACATTCCGTGATGGATTACGTTTCAAGCTCATATCTTTGTACAGGGCTTCAGGTGTACCCTCGTGCCATTTATGCATGAACTTTATACCAGATCGTATAATAACGACCACGTTTGAAAGTAACATGGGTGACGACGCCATCTTGAAAATATAGTGATTTCTCTGGATTTTGGTCCATTTCTGCTATCATTCAATGTGCTAGTATCACGAGCATTGCAAACAAACTTTCTCGAGATTGTTTCTTGTTAGTTTCAGGAAGAAACTATCATAATTTAGACGTGCATAGCCAATGTAAACATGACCCATGACCATGGTAAGTGCACTTCACTTAGCTTCAATCTTTTCTTTACATGCGCACATTGAAGTAAAGACACGAAAGTTTTAAAGTGCTGCATCCAACTTATCAATTTCAAACGCAAACTGAACGGCTTTATTTTTAAGCAACAAGGAAGTACCGTGATACTTTAAAACGTGTATTCATATACAACGTGCAAAATCATCAACCCTTGTGGGTGAAAAAAGCTGACTTTTCATGAAAATGCAAGTGTTATTAACTGTGATAATATCACATGCAACTTCATGTAAACGTATTTATTTTATTTAATAGTTTATTTCTATTTGTTTATTTATATCTTCCTTTGGATGGCGAAGTTAAGGCACAAGCCTTTTCTTACACTTAACCATCTCTACTTTATATTTTACAAATTGATTTGAATATCTAACAGTTTGCAAAAATATAAAACATCAAAATACCAAAGAAAAAAAGAAAAAGAAACACACAAAAGATAAAGAAAAAACAAAAAAACACATTTCACTGTAAGAAAAGTAAAAAAAATACACATAAAGCATGAAAAAAAACACTCAACAAAAATACTCAAAAATACAGAAAAGTTTGTCTGTGTTTGTCCTATAAATTTACATCAAGAAAGGTTTCATTTTATTGTCTTTCCGTTTTTCAGTACTGGTAAGTTAACTCTAGAAGATGATTTCTCAATTTTGATTTGAATTTGCCGAGAGAAGAAGTTTCTTATGTTATTTGGGAGGTTGTTCCATGCTCTGGTGGCAGTGACCGTGAAGGTGAAGGTGAAGGAATTTCCATAAAACGCTGTCTTGTGAGAGGGGATGGTGAGCAGGCAGTTGTTTAGCAAACGGGCAGCAAAGGTGTGTGCTGCGCTTAGGGGTTGAAATCGTGAAAGTAGATAATAAGGGGGTTCTCTTGAATGCACTATTTTGTAGAGTGCTGCAAGAGCGTGGAAGCGACGGCATGTTAAAAGGTCACACAGCCTAGGTCTATGAAAGCCAGGGTAAGGTGGTCAAAATATTTGATGTTATAAATGAAACGCACACATGCATTTTGTATTCGCTGTAGACGTCTTGTTAGTTCACTGTTGGGGCCAACATACGTCAAGTCGCAGTCGTCTATTTGCGACAGAACTAGCGACTGTTTTCTTTACCACTTGTAGTAGAATGCTTTTAAGGCGATACAGTGAGTGTAATGCTGCATAAGATTTTTTGCATATGGCCTTCATATGATCACTCCAAGTGAGGTTTTCATCCACAACAATTCCCAGGTCTTTGACCGAAAACAATAGTGGAATGGGTTTTCCATCTACAAGAATGTCCGGGATGGAGGACTTCTCTGTCGTGGATATGAGCTGCCATGAGCCAACTAAAATAAATTTAGTTTTCTCAGCATTTACTCCTAGACCGTTTGCCTGACACCATTTGCAGACGTTCATAATATCAGTGTTTAGAGCTTTGATGGCCATATTGATGTTTGTTTTAGTAACATTGGACGTCATCAGCGTACGGATGGTAATTTGTTGATTGAAATGTTTCCGATATATCATTTATGTACATCAGTAGCAGAGACAAAACACTTCCTTGGGGTACACCGCAATTTATCGGCAGCCATGGTGACTTATTTTCAGAAACGAATGTGCATTGCTGTCTGGCTGCTAAGAATGATCAAGTCCCGTCAACAATGACATTTTGCCAGCAGGATATCGTGGTCGACGGTTTGGAAGTCTTTGCTGTAATCGAGGAGAACTAGCATGGTTAGATATCTCTTATCCATCACTAACCTCACATCATCCACCACTTTAATGAGTGCTGTGTTGGTGCTGTGTTGTGGGTGGAAACCGGACTGTTTCTTTTTTTTTTTTGCGACGTTGCTGGTTTTGGGGGCGACTTCAGCTGTGGCGTACGATCTCATTACTTAAATGTGTTTTCTATTTGTTGGTAGCTTAATTACTACGGTCAGAGGAATTTATTTTTGCTTCCACTATAGGACTATGCACAAAATACAACAATTTCTACGGTCAAGTCCACTGTATGTTTTTTATTTTTGTTTACACTGTAGTACAGTATTTTTCATCTTTTTATTTTCTTTAATAATGCATGTTTTGGTTAATTTGGACATTTTTAATATCCCTTGGAGTTCGAATTAAAAAGAGTGCACAGTAATATTTTTTCATAGTCTTATCAAGCAAGTTGATACGTGATCATCCTTACCAAATTAAAATATTTCAAAACAGTATATTACAGTCAACTCTCGATTCTACGACCCCGGGTATAACGACTCTCTCGAAGTAACGACCCTTTTCCCGGGAACCGTGGAAAATTTAGAAATAATTAGAAAAATTTGGAAAAAAAAAGGTGAAAAATTGAAGGAAATCAGCCGAAAAGTGCGTTGTTTTTCCTCAACTCATTTCCTTTACGAATGCTCTACCGCCCACAATTAGGTCTGAACTAAAAATAGACAACACCACACCAGGCTTGAGTGATATCCAATAGCACTTGACCTCAGCCCTCCCCTCCCTCAACTGCACCAATGTTACCCCGCACCTGACTGCCGATACCCAACGTGCCAGGCTTGTTTTGCCATGCTTGCTCTTGGATACGCGAGAAGAGAAGATCGAATGTGCTTGGATGTTATTTTAAATCGACTTGTTTCCTTGTCCTAAGAGCTGCCGAAAACTCGCGGGAGAGGGTGGGAGCAGCCCGAAATGACTGCTGAACTTGCAGTCTTTGCCAATGTGTATGGCAGGTCAAGCTCTTTCATCGATAAATACACCACCTTGAGAGATAAGATCACAGGAATGTTCGAAAAGACAGATGCGTGGCGCCTGGAAGTCTGGCCCATTTGTCCCGCTCTGACCTGGAGTTCAGCCGGTTCCCGTGAGTGAGCAACTCTCGGCCTTGTAGCCGACAACTTCGGTAACCGCTTTCATTCAAAACGTGTTCTTTGTTCCCTGCAACACTTCATAAAAAAGCGATACTGTTAGAGATAATCGAAACCACATAGGTGAACTAAAGATCGTCAACCCGCTTAATGCGTTGTCATCCAGGTTTCCACAAAAGTTTACTTCGATCTTACGTGTATGATAACTCCAGTTTCCCACTTCATACGTTTTCCTAACTGTGTCGATATCGTAATATCTGCCAAAAAAAAGTGTTCTGTTGGCTGACTGACTTCTCCCTCTTTTCCTGTCAGCAAACAAGGGGGGGGGAGGGGGGCGATGCCGATTGTTTCAGCCACGATTTTCCTGCTGATGCGGGTTGATTACAGGCGAGGGTGGAAAAGGAACCACCCCTCTTCCTTTCCTTTGACGTCTAAAATGGGGCAACCAGTTCTGGATACATTCTTGAAAACGAACAAAAAACCATAGAACAAGTAAAAAAAAAAGTGACCCTCCCCCCTTTCCCCAGCTCATTCTCCGCCACTGGTGTGCACGGCAATGTTGATAATTGCAGATTTTTTTTTTTTTTTAATGCTGTTGTCTGCATAGAAAATATTGCCCGTATTATTGTCTGTTGCATGGTACAACGTAAAGCAAGGGTCATTTCTGTCTTCTTTATACTGCTGTTAAAAGTTCGGTCTTCGACACATTATCTTTAAAATGCTGGGACTTTTCTCTTCAGCCACCTGTTGCTCGAACTTCCAGCCAGTCTCCTTGTTGTTACGATCCAGCTGGCGCCAGTGTTTTGTCTAGCGTCTGCATGCAAAGCTCTTAATGGCTGATAACAGCGATGACTCATCCAGCGCGAAGGAAAAAGTTATTGTTTTGAATCTCGCAAAGCTGTTTTGAGGATAAGAAATTCGATCTCCAGAAAGGAAAACAAGAGTTAAAATATCTTCATGTTCTGCGCCTTCTGATAAGCAAATCTGTAAATTTAATTTGCATCTGCTTTTCTTCAGAAACATTCATGTGGAGGAAAAAAAAAGTGTGTTCGATGTAGGAATGGTCTGGTCGCTGAGACTGATTCGGGACTAAGTATACAGTTTAAAGTGAAATTCAATTCCAAACCCGAATGATTATCCACTGCCACGTTGTTTAATGACCTGTCCTAGAATACGCATTGGGTGAAAACAGATCGCAAGGTGATTCCTTTTTCATGCTGGATTACAATGCAAGTCAAGGAAGGAGTTTGGACTGCTCCCTTGAATGGGGAAGGAGGATGAATGAAGTTGGTTGAAGCAAAGAAAAGTGACTTTTTTTACGATGTATTTTACACAGCCGAACAAGAACGAAAATTACTTTATTTTTTTTGTCTGGTACCTAGAGAGGTTGTGTTGTTTCTCCCGAGAGATCTAATCTTACCAGTTAATCTTGTAACAGACAATGCTCGAGTAGACCCGTATAAAATCCAACATTCATTCTGCCCGATTATAACCCCGACTTTTGCTGGCACCAGTCTGACTGGTGTCAAGATTCTTAGAGTTTCGCTTGCAATAAGCGAGAGATTGTTTTCCTTTCCATTGGTCGCAGTGCAAACGGGTTTCTGATAAACTAGAATTGTAAGAATTTCCTGGAAAAGCAACGACTGTGCACAATTGAAACAAAGTAACATTATTTAAAATTCTCTTTTGTGAAAACTTTTTCATGTTCTATTTTCCTTCTCACAACACGCATCCTGTGCATAACAGGTTGTATAACTACCAGGATAAATGGTGTTACCATATCCTAGGCATCTTTTTGTCTATTTGAGCTCCCTTTAAGCTGAAAATTGGTGCAAATTCCAATAACGACCCCTTCGAAATAACAACCCTTTTCCCGGGAACTGTGAAAGGTCGCTGAATCGAGAGTTGACTGTATGTAAATATGCATATATTCCTTGAATAGGAAATGAGATTTACTCATATTTTGGGAAATGAGAGACGTGGTAGTAAATAAATTGCATTTTCATTTACCTACACATGTGCAACTGGCGCCCGTCACGTGTCCATACCTTGGTGTAGTATGTTAACATTTCACCAACCAGTTTACCCATGGGCTGGTGCTGGGCACCCTATTTTATGCAAACGCTAACACTTCATGAACTTACAGCATGGGAGGGACAAGTTTCAGTACTAAGTTTCTCTGTAATTATTATTTACATGTGATTTATTTATTGTATTGAAGTATAAGTACAATAAGCAATTAGAAGTTGAAATATTGTAATGAAAATATTATGAGCAGAAAAAGAATAAAGTAAGTGTAAAAACCACTTATATTCCTACTCATAAACATGTTGGGACAAGGTTTAAACTTTAATTAAAGTAGGTATATGATTTAATTAAATTAAAGAAATGTTCATATTTTATATTTAAAACAGGCAAATATCTTCCTGCCTTCTCAAATGCAAAACTACATTAAAGAAGGTCTACTTCAAAACAGCCTATTTCTTTACACTTAAATAGATTTTAAGATCAAGTTATTTGACTTTACAAAAATGAACACAATCATAGCTATAAATTATACTAAAAAGGGGACTTACCAGTGTTAAGTAGTGTTCCCGAATTTCATCACTGATGGAATTAAAGGGAGATTCCAGAACAACACCTACTGGTGGGATATTTTCCTGACTCAGTAAAGATGATACATGGCAGGAGACCCTGTCAAAAATTAAAAATAAATGATATGCAAGTTTAAATCAATTGACAATATAAACAAAACAAATTTGAAACTATCAAATTTTGCAGTGTGGTTAAAGTTGAATAACTTTTATTTTTAAACCATGCAACTGATGGCTATGGCAGAATTGGACAATCAATTGGAAACTACTTATACAAATAATTCTTGAAGCTTACCTGGCGGTGAATAATGAAGAGATTTTCTCGGGATATCAACTACGTGATTTCCGGATAGGATTCTGAGAGCTGATGTTACTCTCATCATCAGGGATTGAAGTGCAGAAATGTGTTACATAACCTCACCCTGACATATCAACCATTCATCACATATGGTTGTCAGTTACCTCCAACAAATAATACTGATAAACAATTTTACTAAAATTATGTATGGGGGGTCATGGGGGGGGGGAGGGAGGGAGTTATGGGTCAGAAACCTTATTCACTTGTGAAGTAAGTATAACAAATATTAAATACAACTGATCAATTGTCTACTTACCCTGTTCCTAAAGAATGGCCCCATATGAACAAAGGAGCTTGTTTGACTCTGCTACGAACCCATTTGAACATATATTTGGCATCAGATACTACACCACTTTCAGACAAAGCAATAGGACTTGAATCAGCATACCCTGTAAGGATTATATTAAAATAAGACATGATGCATAACGTATAACTATCACATTTCAAATGAATTCCATCATGTTGAGACGGCATTCTACAATCACAAGAATGACAGGTTTCTTTTCCATTGTATGATTGTATTCATAGTTAAGGAAAATTAAAGTATTCAATAATGTATTTTAATTCTGAAGTTGTTTCTGTGTACTGGGATGGATGTGCATTAGATTTACACAACAGATTTAAATTGTGAGTACAGCAGAAGGTGTGTTGATAGCCGTAGTAGAGCATTGGCACGAATGTTAAACACACTGGTTCAGCAACAGTTTTGAACACAAAATTTCAGTAAGGTATAGCATATTCCCTCTTGCGAATAAGCTACATGATATCAATATACAATTCCCCCACACTTGAAAAATATTAATAAACTCTCATACATGGATCATTGAAATAATGACTATTGTTAATTAGCAGACTTCTAATGTACGACTGGCTGAAATTGGTACGCAAGAACCAGTATCAGAAGCAGCAAGTTATAATAGATAACCTAAGAATTAGGAGTTTTAGTTTCCATTTTCTTGTAAAGGATTCATCTCTTTCCCACTTTATTCCTACCTAGTATACTCGTATATGGTCCTTCCAAACCGGTGTACAAATCAGAGATCGTTAATACTAATATTATAGCATTTCTTCAGGTTCTATAGTCCATGAGTGAGAATCAATGAAAATTGCACTGTGTATAACTACCAAATATTTCAACTTCATAAAAGTATACTTCATGGAAAGGGTTGGACTCCAAGGAAGAATCTGCCAGTAATGGTGATTAAATCGTATTGATATCAACTGATACAAACAGATTGACTCAACCCTTATATATAGTATAATTATGTGAAAAATAGTTTTATCACTAGAAATACATGTGCCTTACCTCTGTAATCCAAACACACAACATGGTAATCTAAATTCCTAAGAAGCTTGTAAAGTTCGATCCTATGTGGTCCAGCTCTGGAGCCAGAATTCCCATGTAAATATAATATCACAGTCTCTCCATGACTCAGCAACTTCTCATAATCTTCAGCACTTTTGGTGGTGTTATCTACTAAGGATCTGGGCAAAATGTGCCTGGATAAAAGTAAACACATCGCAATAATATTAATGAAAACCAATAATACCACTTAAGGATGGTTTCAAATGAAATTGAAGTTACTAGCATAATTAACCAGACTCAGAGAGCAGAAAGGAAGAATAAAAAAGCTTAACTAAGATTATTTTCTCCAAGAGGCATCATATATTATTAAATAGCTAAGAATTTTGCATAGCTGCTAATTAATATCTGTACTGAAGAATTTTAAATTACAAAATATGAATTGCCCTTATGAAGCCTTATGCAAAGCCACATATAAAAGAAAATGGTCCTCTAAAACTAATAATGATTGCATTTACAACATCCGTACAATCAATAATGATTAACGTCAACATGATTATTTTCCTGTAGTTTACGGTTATTACAAGCATAAGAAAACAGTTTTTCTTTGTGACGTTTCAGGAGAACACATGCTCCTTTCATCAGACATTTATTTTCATTTTGACTAAAGATACAGTTATAACAATGGTTAGTAATTTTTTAAACAAAAAGAATCCTTTATATAATGGATGTTGTCAATGTTACATTGTTGTAATATAGCAACTTAACTGTGAAAAGAAGCAGTCTGTTTTATTTTTTTAAAGATGGTGGCTTACTCCATTTGTGAAAACCATTGTTATAACTGTATCTATAGTCAAAATGAAAATAAATGTCTGATGAAGGGAGCGTGTGTTCTCCTGAAACGTCACAAAGAAAAACTGTTTTCTTATGCTTGTAATAACCGTAAACTACAGGAAAATAATTCTACAATGCAAGCAATGCATACATACAAGAAAAACTATTAGCCAACATAATTATACTAACATATGTCAGAGGTAAATAGTTGTAAATATTATAATGTATAATAAGTTGTAATCTTTTAATTTCAGCAATTCCAACCCCCCTCCCTCTCTGTAACTCCCAGAGGAGTCAGTTTCACCAAAAAGGATTGATATCTGGTGCCCTGTTTGTTATTTTATTTTCAAAATTATTAATAATTGCTGTTCGAAACTTACCAAACACCAAGTTTGATTCCTTCGTTAGTTAGGACATAAAAATTCCTTGTATCTGGCAGACCCAATTCCTCTGGCTTGTTGAAGTCTACATTTCTGGGCCACCTCACTGAAAATAAAATACTGATTATAGACCTTCAAAATATGTACATTGTTTCTGTCATGTAATCATTAAAGGATGCCCTAAAATTTCTATAAATTTCTATTCCTTTTTCAGCAGATAAGTCACATATGGCATAAATATAGAGGTTGCTTTTCAGGATAGGAAGTAAGTTTTAAGAACTCGGCTTGTTTTTTAACAAGCACATAACAATAGCTAATTTCTCCAGACTTTATGAAACATGTACTAAATCTTAAATATTTGTTAGACACCCTAATATCAAAATTTCTGAAATACATTTTGAGCCACCATTTATCTGAAGATATCTTAACAGGGAACTACTCAATTCAGAAGTAGGCCTTGATCTAATTTTTCATTAGAATGAGGTTCTTAATCATGATAGGAACTGGATGAATATGAATCGGAAAAGAATGAAATGCCTGATTTGGACACCATGATCCCATACAGAAGGAACTTGAGACTTTCAGGCATGCTGGGCATATCCTTCTCCTCCCTCAATATATTGAAGCTTTAAAAATCCCCCAAGGAACTAGTCTATGGAGTGGTACGACACCAGAAGCAAAAAGCCTCCTGTAAGGACTCGGCATCAGTGCATTTCTCTCTCCGTATTGCCTCTTTCATGCTGTCAAACAAGGCATAATCAAAGGGTTCAAGGTCCAGCACGAACGGTGGACCAGAGTTTCTGAAGTTGTGCCCTAGTCTGTACAGATGTATGGGGCCTTGCATTATCATGTACAGAAAAAAAGGATGTGTTTGGCCAATTTCCTCTGCCATCTTTGCTGAATTCACCGTTATCTAGGATGCCATCACCATTCCAGAAACCTGATTGGCATTTTTATGGCCACAGGTTATTGTCGTGCTTCCATTGCATTGATTGCAGCTTATTTAGGGACATCAAACAGCTGAAGAAAGACTCATCGTGTGTAAGCAAACAATTGAAAAAAAAAACCTGGATTGCTGTCATAGAGTTCTAAGAGTCCCCTGCACCTGTCAACATGTCCATGCTTTTCATTGTTGATAATTAGAATACGTACGTGAGTACTAATATGATTTCCGCGAAACTTACTTCTAAATGTTTGATTAATTTCGGTGGCCTATGCCACCATCCACTTAGGAAACTCGATGCTTCACTGTTGGGTTGACTTCCGGTTCCTGTTGTTTCCTCACTTACCGCTAGGGACGCTGGTGTAACCAGTGCTGGTATAACCAAATGCAGTGGCTTTATCAAAGAATTGTTACATTAATTTATCACTAGATGGCTTTGGTTATGTAAGGGGTGTGACTATGAAGTACTAAAGGTCAGAGGAGAGCAAAGCTACATAAGAAAATCACTTCCTATTGATTAGCCCAGGGTATCACACTTTAAGTTGAGTTTCTCCTCCTTAAGTGTCAAAAAGGACAAGTTAAAATGGAACAAAGACAGGGAGTAGTGGATTGGCATTTTTAAGTTGTATTTTGTAGAGTAGTTAGTTGGGTAATTTGTGTTAATTCACAACTCTCTTTGTCCCGTTTTAAACCAGGTCCTCTGCCAAAAGTGACTACTAAAAAGGGTCTTAAGTTGAAATAAAGGGAAAATATTTCAGGTTAAATAAAACGAAATAGAAGTTTAGAGATTTTGAATTAATAGAACAGAAGTTTCATAGTGTAAACATTTAATTGTGCCATTCAGTTTCTATATGTTTTTATTTATGGAATAACTCAGTTACTGATTGTCAATTAGGGTCTATATTTTTATAAATGTTATTTCTGTTGTCTAAAGCCCGTCAAGCAAAATTTCAAATAAACCTCATATTAATACAGACCTTATATATATTTTTGCAAAACCTACAATTTTACAGCTTAAATCTTATATTGCTAGACTTCCACTGCCTTAATTGAGTTAAATTTCTCTGCTTGGTTATTGGACTGACTGTAGTTTTATTCCTTGTGTCCTCAGAATATTAATAAAATGAAATCACACTAAATGTCATACAATAAGAAGCTGGTTTAACTGGCCAAGGTCACGTGGTACACATTGATCACAGACCTTTCCCATTTTCAAATCTTTCATGATGATTACATGAACTGTCACCTTCCCCACTCCTGTTTCAAGCTTCAACTGTTCGAGTGTAAAATATCTGTGGGGCATGATGATTTCAGAAACTTCTCAATTATGGCTGGGACTTGGGATGTTCATGGGCATCCAGGACTTGTTACACCTTTTGTCCTTGAAAGCCTGCACCCAAGAAAAAACAGCTGCTCATCTAGGAGCATCATTTCCACACACTGCCCGTAACTGATTCACAATTTCTGATATTGTTACACCTTCCTTACAAAAAGAACAAGTTGCCCACTGTTATCAGTGACAGTCATGTTCTATGATGACACAATGGCATGAGAGAACCTCATTGTCAATCTCATGCCAGACACTGCTGGGAAATGCCACCCACCCCCATGATGGAAAGACTAACAGGTGGATGCACGCTAGAGTACTGCATCGAACCACTTTCACTTGCTCAAACTCGTTCGAATCTCCCACACTCGAGCGTGCTACGCTCGAACGTACCACACTCGTAGTGGAGCAGCACTGTCAACCTAAAATCCATACATGGAAGGAAATCACTCTATGCAATTACAATTCTAAATAATAATTTTGTATATTATTTAAGACTCAAATACAGCACATATGAAAGTATGCAATATCTACAGACCGAAACGTAAAATGGATGCACATGCTAACAGACCTGCCTAAGCAATTACAAACATCCTATCACAGTGCAAGAAGTACGTGTACATCACTGTTCACTTACCAAAAAGATTATCATATTCTGCGAAATAATAAAATGCAGTTACAGCATTCAATTGAACATCATTTCAATGTGACAATCATCATAGAAACATAAATATCAGCCTAAGCAGTTTCAGCCCATAACCATCTATTTCATTTTCACATATCTCGGTAAGATACGTACACTACATTTTAACATGGAGATGATGAGTATGTTCACTTATTTTTCAATTTCACTTAGTCTCTTACTCCACGATCCATATTTGAGGGCCCATTACCATAGACAAATGACAGAAATACGTGCACTAATAGGGTTAGAGAGTTCGTATTTCGTTCGTTCGGTCACTTTTCACTGGTTACGTGAACCACATTAACTTCTCCTCTAATGCAAAACATATTCCATTCACATAGTCAGTCTCGTTCTTTTTCACTTCACTTATTCAAACAGGTGAAAGTGTACATAATGAATGAAAGGAAGGAGGGCCAGAAGTCTAAAGAGAAAATGAGAAACAAATAGGAAACAAGAGACACTGGAAAATTTTATTTTTCAAGACTGCAGGATTCATCTTCAGTTGTAAGGGAAAAAAAAAGATATGGCGGAATCGGAAAGGAGTATTTGACCTGTAAATTTGGCAGGTCCGGAATGAAGTTACAGTTGGTGTGGAAAGGTGTGGATATTTCATGCGACTTGTTTAAAAATTGAGTGGTGGGGGTGGTGCGGAAGGGGGACAGTGCAATGAGATGGTTAGGAATGGGGATGAGGTTGGTTTGGGAAGTTACTGAGTGGCCAGGGGGTGTGGTTGATACGTAGGGTCCATCTCATCTTTTCCATACTGGGGTGTTGGTGGATTGTTGTAAGGGGCAGATGAGCACTACCAAAAAGCAGTTGTTGAAAGGGATATTGGTACGGATGGAGAAGTCTAGCTTTCGGGTGGAGGAGCAGTGATGGTTGATCCTTCTGTTGAAGTTGTTGGAGGAAAGGATGGATATAGATGTCGTTTGAGGCATGGCAGCTTCCCATTGGGTAATGTTAAATTTGCATGTGGCAGTGTGTTGGAGGTTGAAAGGGGGATATTTGAAAGCAAGTCCAGTATTCTAAGCAAACCTGAACCTCGTTTTGGCATAACCGAGGGAACACAAGATGTGTGTGGCCGCGGTGGCTCGGTCGGTAACGCGTCTGACTACCATCCTAAAGGTCCCGGGTTCGATCCCCGGCAGGTTCAAATCCGGGAACTTTTCTAATGATGGAAACGGCCCCGGCGCCCACCCAGCGTCGAATAACATGGGTACCTGGGGGAAACCCTGGGGGGTAAAGGCGGTCAGGGGCATGATGCTGATCACATCACCCCCACTCACGACTGGATCAAGAAAATGTGGGGCGTTACCCCCACACCCCCTATATGCCTTCATGGCATGGTGCTATGCACAGGGGAGCACTTTACCTTTTTTTTTTACACAAGATGTGTGTGTGTGATTTTGTTGAGGTGGGGGTGATAATGGTGGGAATGTATGAGGCAGCTGGGTATATTTTTTGTGACAAATATCCCAGGTTGCCTCATACATACCCACACACAGAGATAAACACATACACAAAAGAACAAAAGTTAAAAATATTCTTCTACTTACCAAATGGCAAAAAAATCAAGTTCTTTTGAAAGGTGTGGGAATATCGAAAAATAAGTGGAACAACACCAAAGATTATGAGCAATACTAATCCCACTATCTGTGCTGTTCCTGTCAATATTCTGTAAATAAAAATGAAGCGAACTTACACTGTGGTACTGAAGAAACAACACACACACACACACACATAAAGGGAAAAGAAAAAAAGAATGGAAGAATAGTAGTAACACACATTCGACATAAAAAATGGAGACAGGAAACACTAGACAAAATTATCTTAGTTGATACTTTGTACTGACCTCAAAATATAAGCCATTTTATACTGTATGGTGAATGAATGTATTATCTTCACTTTGCACCAATACATATATAAATTAGGAATGGACCAAAATATAATATTTGTAAATAACAATAATGTACAAATATAAAATGTACTTAAGATAGCCAATATTCTATATTGATCTGACACCCTAAAAGTCATTTCAAAAATTAAAATTGGCAGAATTTTGCATGAAATTACAGACTATTTATAGAAATATTGGGTTGCTTAAACCATTGGTAATTTTACAGATAGAAAGCACAATTTGTACTGATCCTTGAGTAGTAAAGTTGTATGACTCATTCCCTTGTTTCATGTTCTTCTTCTGTATACACCAATGTCACAGTTTGAATATCGGGCAATTATTATGAGAACAAACAAAGGTGTACCGGACAATAATTATGGGACAAAGGGAGTAATAACTTCAGTTTTAATTACATATTTAATGTAATTACATATTTAATCAATAAAAAAATAAAAAATTCTGGTGGTATGGAACACACAGTGCGAAAAAACTGAAAGCTTCAAAACAAGAGAAAGTTGGCACTTACAGCGCGACCTTCCAGACAAGTTACGGTTAAAGGACCTTGTACTGTACCTGCTTCAGTCGTCCAAAAATATATTAAATATATTTACTTATTTCTTCACTACAGAAAGGATGTTTAAGAGGTGATGAACTGATGATGATTGGAATTGAGAATGGGCAGTAAAAACGTAGTCCAAAGGTAAAGTTACAAAAAAAAGCCGTTAAGACCTTAAAAAAGGCTAAAAAAGGACCAATAAGCCAAAAAATGCCGACAAAGGAAAAAAAGGACAAATAAAACCCACCTTTTTCTGGCCTACAATGACCCAAAATGAACATATATTACGTTGGGCCTCATCTTCGGACACTAGGGAAAAAAAAGGATTTTTCCTCAACTTCCGAGCCCTATATATCACCAATGATATAAAGTCAAAATTTCTGCTGCCGGACCCTGTGGCCGAATGGTTAGCCCATCGTGCTTCGATGCCAAGGGTTGCGGGTTCAAACCCCCTTGGGCTTGGTTGTTTGTGAACGTCCATTCATCAATTTCATCACACATCCTCATCTTCTCAAATTAGCCAAGAGGCAAAAAATACGAAGTAAAATAGACTTAATCAATCAATCAATCAAAATTTCTGCTAATCTAGATCAGTTTTTACACTGTAGAAAAACTCAAACAGATACAAACACTATGTGAATTAAAGTCCTGCATGGGACCATTTTTGGCCATTTCGAGTCTACCACCCTCGAGTGTATACATTTGAATATCATTTTAATGTGACAATACTCGAAGAGACATATATATGTAAAATATCAACCTTGGCAGATTCAACCCACAATCATCTATTTCGTTTTCACATATCACTGGGTGTTGGTTTGGTCTGAGTTGCTGTTTTAAATCCACTTTATGCACAGTAAGGCTAATCGGGACTTAACCTACAATTTAAAGTGGAATCCGAACCACTTGTGCCTCCACCGGGTATCGAACCCGGGACCCCTCGATTACAAGGCAATGACGCTACCACTGCGCCATGGGGGAGGCCCCACTGTGTGTTTGTAAGCAAGACTAAATTGCCTTGTAACATGGAAATGAAGCTATGTTTACTTAACAGACAAATTACGGTTATATGTGTACTATTGGATACTTAGATTTATTAGTACTCACATTTCCTACTGTGTTTTTAGGGTAAAATGTTAGTAACATTTCTTGAAAAATTATACGTTTGTAAAACAACATAGGAAACAAACATTGTTTTTTTTATGTTACAATGATAAATTATTGTTAATTATGAATCATATCCACCATTTCAAATAAAGTTTGAAGATGAGAAGGAGAAATAAATTGAAGAAACAGAAGTACACAGAAAGTGACAGTCATGCCTCATGAAATAACCTTAGTTACACTGCGTACATAAAACACTAACACAACACCAGAAACATCGACATAGGACATTTACTTCAACAACATTTGGTGAGAATTTTACTTACATTTCTTGATACCACAATGCAAATAGGAGACTGGGTAGTGCAGCAAGAGAAAGGATTCCTTTGATGACTTTCATGTTAATCTGCTATTGAAGGATTAGGAATGCAGCAAGCAAAAAACTGGTTCTAACCTCCAACTCTAACATGCACTTTGGATAGGGAGTAGCACCTATGGGGGTAAGATAAGAACCTGAACAGTCCACTAGAAATCTTGTCTTTATATATCATGCTTATTTATAGGCTAGAATTTTCATCGTGAACCAAAACACAAAAACAAAATGCAAGGATTTCAAACATATCAGCATGCACATTACAATTTTTGAATGCTGTAAACAATGACGTTCACACTTCTTTAAAAAAAAAAAAGGATTGCAGCTACATTTCTAATTTTCCTTCAATATAGCAGTCAAAAAGTTGTAGTTTACAAATTACAAATGCCACTACCCCTATTGACGATTATGCAAAAACAAACACAAATTAATGTGGAAGGAAAGTACAGATTTCTGCAGTAAATTATAAGAGGTCCCCAAAAAAACATACAGCCGAATGTAACATTAAAAGGGTCTATGTCAATGATCTAGTTAGGTTCTCTTCCATATTAAACTGACAGTATAATGCATATACAAAGATAGACCATTGGGTTGTCTAATTAAGGAAACCATTCAGCGTGTTCTTTATTTAAGCCTAATCAAATAATTGGTTGCCACAGCAGAAAGCCAAGTATTCATGTCTTTAAAATGAAACATTCAGAATTAATCATAACATTGAAACTGTACTAAATATATTTTAGTAATTTTATTAGGAATTAAGTGATAATACAGGCAATCACAAATAACTATTAATCATTGCATATTTAAAGCAATTAGCTACAAACGATTGATGTGTACAATTCATACAAACACTCACTACGCACAGATGAATATTTACTACTTCTTTTTCATATTTTGTATGTTAAATTTTAAATGTCTGAAAACTCATCTTAACACAAAATTAGTGCCACAGTAACCAAGAAACCCCAAACCAAAGAAAAGTACAGGAAAAAGGAAAATACACAAGACAATAACATGGCATCAAGACAAAACACAACACTTTGTACAAAATTCTTCAGACTCAAAATTATGAAATCTTGTACACAATAAACATTTAACGTGAGTAGTAAGAACCATACCAAGTACAGAAACAAAATTCAATATCATTTAAAATGGTTTACGATTGTCAAAATACAGAACCTGGTTTCAATTCCAGTCATGACAAACTTTGTAAAAGGAGTAAGCATGGATGTATCAAAGTGTTATTTTCCTGTAGTTTACGGTTATTACAAGCATAAGAAAACTGTTTTTCATTGTGACGTTTCAGGAGAACACACGCTCCTTTCATCAGACATTTATTTTCATTTTGACTAAAGATACAGTTATAACAATGGTTAGCAATTTTTAAAACAAAAATAATCCGTTATATAATAGTTGTTGTCAATGTTACACTGTTGTAATATAGCAACTTAACTGTGAAAAGAAGCAGTCTGTTTTATTTTTATTTCAGATACAAAAATTTGATCACATTATTTTTTATTTAAAATTATGAATCCTAAATATTATCAGGTAATTCAAAGTCATCATTGTTTTCAGAAAGTTTCTTGATGTTTTCTGTTACATTAAATTTTAAAGATGGTGGCTTACTCCATTTGTGAAAGAGAAAAATCCATACTGGATCTATGTTACCATTTTCATTATTTAATTTATTCCAGTGTTCTTCTGCAATGAACGAAGCTTCCCAGACATTCAACTCTATGTTTGCCATTAATCTTTTTAAAACCCTTCTCTTTTTAATCAAATGCTTTTCTTCGATGATGTGAGCTGACAAACCTGTTCTTGAATTTAGATATATAATGTCCAAATCGTGTTCATGCCATGTTATTGCTATTTTCCTTGCTGTTTGTCTTACATAATCCTTTGAACATGAACAACTTATATTATATATTCCTGTGGTTTCCACATCTGGTAGAGAGTTTCTCATTTTGAATTCATTAAATGTACATTCCAAACTTCTTGGTGATCTAAAAACAATTTTGAAATTAAATCTTCTAAAAATGTTTGCAATTTTATGTGAGAATCCCTTGTGGAATGGAATGCACACAAATTTATTTTTAACGGATTTTTCATCTTTGTCTATATTTCTCTTTTTCTTTAGTTTCTTTGAGACTAGCAAGGAAAATGGCAATAAGATGGCATGAACACGATTTGGACATTATAAATCCAAACCCAAGAACAGGTTTGTTAGCTCACATCATCGAAGAAAAGCATTTGATTAAAAAAAAAGATTAACGGCAAACATAGAGCTGAATGTCTGGGAAGCTTCGTTCATTGTAGAACAACACTGGAATAAATTAAATAATGAAAATGGTAACATAGATCCAGTATGGAGTTTTCTCTTTCACAAATGGAGTAAGCCACCATCTTTAAAATTTAATGTAACAGAAAACATCAAGAAACTTTCTGAAAACAATGATGACTTTGAATTACCTGATGATATTTAGGATTCATAATTTTAAATTAAAAATAATGTGATCAAATTTTTTTATCTGAAATAAAAATAGAACAGACTGCTTCTTTTCACAGTTGAGTTGCTATATTACAACAATGTAACATTGACAACATCTATTATATAACGGATTATTTTTGTTTACAAAATTGCTAACCATTGTTATAACTGTATCTTTAGTCAAAATGAAAATAAATGTCTGATGAAGGGAGCGTGTGTTCTCCTGAAACGTCACAACGCAAAACAGTTTTCTTATGCTTGTAATAACCGTAAACTACAGAAAAATAATTCTAGAATGCAAGCAATGCGTACATACAAGAAAAACTATTATGTATCATAGTGTTTGCCTCATCATAGATTTCATCATTCATCTTCATCATTGGAATTAACCTAAAATAAAATATTACTGCTATCTGTTCAAATTTAATTACCAATATTTATCTACCACCGTAACGTAAGTAAATTACCATATCCACAAAATGAGACATACTTTCAGAAAATACATACATATATCTATCTATTAGGCACATCCAGAAAGTAATTTTCAAACTCGGCACAAGTGTGAGGCCACGCATATTGAAACCGGTTTTGCACATGCGTGAGAGGCACATGACCTGGCTAGTGAATGTCCTAGAAGACGCCTCCTGAAAGTCGTCAGTAGCGTCGCGGCAGCGATGAAACACACGGCTCTTATTCCATTTCCCGCCGCATGCGAGGTTCGTATGGTGATCAAGTTCTTGAACACACAAAACATATAGCCAATCAAAATTTATTGTCAGCTGTGCCAGGTGTATGGGCCAGACATCATGAGCAAGCAGATGGTGCAGGACATTTACTGAAGGCCAACAAAATGTGCATGACGACGAGCGCAGTCGGCGGCCATCGGCCGTTATGGACAAGCTTGTGGAGCAGGTGCAGCAGCCCATATTGTAGGATCGTCGCATCACGATCACGAAAATCAGCAGCCTTTTCCTGCAGATTTCTTGGTCGTTGTTGCATGACATTGTTACCAAACACCTCTTGATTGATTGATTTGGTGTTTTAAGTCCACTTTGTGCACAGTAAAGCTAATCGGGACTGGACCTACAGTTTAAAGTGGGATCCGAATCACTATGTGCCTCCACCGGGTATCGAACCCGGGACCCTTTGATTACAAGGCGACGACGCTACCACTGCGCCATCGGATAGGCACCAAACGCCTCTTGTTCCAGAAATTGCGTGCCAGGTGGGTGCCGAAACAACTGATGCCCGAACACAAAGGAAAATGCATGGGCACAGCACTGACATTTCTGCAGCATTACCATGATGATGACGATTTTCTCAACCGGATCATCACAGGGGATGAAACGTGGGTTGCATACAGCACCCCAGAAAGCAAGCAGCAGTCTATGCGTTGGTGTCACAGTGGATCTCCATGCAGGACGAAGTTCAAACAAACTGTGTCGGTGCAAAAAGTTATGTGCACGGTGTTCAGGGATAGACAAGGCATTCTGCTCATCAAGTTTCTGCCCAGAGGTGAGACTGAACGCTACCGTTACTGTGAAACACTGGGGGCATTGCGACGAGCCATTCAGAATAAGCGACGCTGTAAGCTCAGTGCCAGGGTGATCTTGCTGCATGACAATGCGAAGGTACGTTTGGGAGGTGTTCGATCATCCATCCTACAGCCTGGATCTCGCTCCCAGTGATTACTACCTGTTCTTGCACCTGAAAAAGTTCCTGTCCGGTCAACATTTTCACAGCGACGAAGAGGTTCAGACGGCTGTCACATAGTCGTTTGGTGCCCAAGCGGCGGACTTCTGCGATGCAGGTATACAGAAGTTGGTCCCACGTTATGACAAGTGCCTGAATTCCAGCGGGAATTATGTTGACAAGTAACTGCACAAGTGCTGTATCTGCGGCAATAAATCATTGAATGAAATAATGTTTCCTTTTTGTGCACGAGCCCAGGGAAACTTACTTTCTGGATGCACCTAATATCATGCAAAAAGGTTACTACCCATACATGATTAAATTATTTGGTTGATTTGGAGTTTTAAGTCTACTTTATGCACAGTAAGGCTAACTGTAGGTCCAGTTTTAAATGGGATCCGAACCAGTTATATCAACTTTAAATTGTTACAATGTTGAAGTATCGGTATCAGGGGGGAGTCATTACAGTGTCAACTCACGATATGGTAGACAGATCCATATTTTTCTTATCACTGTTATCATTATGCACAAATGGTATTTATATAATGATATCTCAATTTCAAGATACAAAAAAAAACACCTCCATAAAATAATTATATAACATAACATTAGTATTTGGCAAATTAGCAAGAACTAAAAATGAAATTTATCCATTCTTTTCACTTACTATACTGTTTTTTTCTTGCCAAACATGAGACTGATCATCCTTATCAACTTGCCTGATTAAGACTGCAACAATTGAAATATTATCATAAAAATGAATGTGTCAGGAAAACTAATCAAGTAAGTGGAAAAAACACTTGTGTTGCTGTTGGTTAAGTAGTAGATTGGACACATGCTGAATTTTTACCACAATCAAAGAATATCTAAGTCTAATCCTAAGGCATACAATATCATTTAGTTAAAATATTCATTCACCAAATGACATGCTGGTGAAAATAAAGACAGCCAAGATGTAAACAGACAAACCTTTTTATGTATCTTCTCTTCGACATCCACCGCATCACTTGAGCTGCAGTAAGATCATGGATTTAAAATATATCCTTGGAACAAGAACCCTGACTAGGACTAAAGTACAGTCAGTTGGCCACTATAAAGAAACAACAAGATAATTAACTCACTGTTGATTATAAATATTTGTCTTCAGCATATGAATAGTTTACCAGCCACATCTTTTTGTAACTGATATAAGGTTCTAGGAAAATCCCCACCCAGGAGTTTATCCAGAATTTTTCCCTTGGTAGGGTGCTGGAGACTTTTGGGTGGGTGTAAGTTTGGGAATGTTAAGTGCATATTTTGGACCCTTTTTAAAATGTTCGCTAATTCAATATGTTCATAGATGTTTTCTGAGATGTTTTCCCTTCCCATAACATTTCGGAAGAAAAAAGATGTCAAATGCAGGAAAAGATGGAAAACAGATAGTTGTGACCTATTGCCAAGAAATAAAGACCAGCCCCTTTCCTTTGTAAAGTCATACATGGGTGCATGTTATGTATGTAGGGGTGTGCAGGATCCTGAAAAGTCAGGACTGGGATCATGAAAAAAATTTCCCGGCCCGATCCAGACTTTGGGAAGTAACTTCCAGACTTTTCGGGGTCCCAACCAGTCAGGAAATACCGCATGGTCATTTTAAAAAGTCATTAATTCTCGGTATTTTCTGCATTGTAAGTGTCTGGAACTTATCGGAAATTGTTGATTCTTATTCCAGAAATGCAACAACAATCACTTAAGGTGAAAATTATGTGTAGAATTCGAGATTTTCAGAGTTTCGGCAAATTTCGAACATTTCCCATTCCAACTTCGTTGGGAAATTGCAAATTTTTCCCATCCCGAAAGTCGGGATTTAAAAAATTTACCCATCCTAACCAGAAAAATTCTATCCCACACATCCCAATATACATTTTGGGAATCTGTGCGATTACTCACTAAATATATTCTTTTACAGTAAAAAAAAGTATAGAAAACTTACGTGAGTGAGTATAATGGTTGCAGACGACGTTTTGCGAAGCTACGCTCTGCTTCTTAAGGTCTCTTTTCAGTACATACAGTACTTTGTCATATATGTAAAAAAATCCAGGATTAGATAAAAGAGGGTGTTTGGATATGGAATTTAAAATTCCATGAAGATAAAAATGCCACGAGGCTAAGAGATAATTCTAAAAGAACGGTGTGCCCATATTACCATACAGAATGAATGACTACATAGCGAACGAATGCTACATCCCCTCCAATGAGAACTCCACAGATTCCGACGCAGCGCGAGTCACTTCCGGCGAGACATGGAATTTAACAGACTCTTCACTATTTTTTCCCCATCGTTTAAACAAGTGAATCCAAGCCTCATTCAAGTTACCATCATCCCTATTTAGTTTATTCCCCCTATCTACACAAATATTTGCAGCCTCGTGAATGTTCATATCAGGTTGTTTATGAACTCTTTTTACAACTTCTCTTTTTCTAACCTTATGATTTAATTCTAAAACATGTTCAGAAAGCCCGGTCTTCAGAGATTGTTCCATATCCAAACACCCTCTTTTACCTAATCCTGGATTTTTTACATATATGACGAAGTACTGTATGTACTGAAAAGAGACCTGAAGAAGCGGAGCGTAGCTTCGCGAAACGTCGTCTGCAACCATTATACTCACTCACGTAAGTTTTTTATACTTTTTTTTACTGTAAAAGAACATCCCAATATGTATGTGTTAAATTGACCATTAAAACTTCAGTTTACTTAGTTTTTTCCATATGAATGTTTTGTACTGAATGCTAGGACAAAGGACAGGCTCTGATTTGTTGAGGTTTCTCTTTTAGTTACAGCACTGTACTATGTATCTTAAAACGAACTGGATGTACATAGTTATGGGAAATTTGTATTCAAATCAATTCTTTATTAAGGGGGCAATAGTCTGCGGCTGTTCTGCCACCTAATGCATGAACATTATTTATTTTTGTGATAATGTTAACATTTCAGTCTACCATTTCGAGTATTGCTTTGCGATAATGTTCAGTACTTGATTTAATCAATCGTTAGACAAAGAACGAGAGGTGACATTGAAAAACAGAATTTAAACATATTATTACCAGGAATTATTTCATGCAATTCTTAAGCTAGTTATAAAGAAATTAGAAACACTTACATAGTATTTTTTAACCCTATTTGAATGATGCTTGCTGTAGGTACATAACTTTGAGTTCATCTTGGGGGGTGTCCAATTCATCAATTAAATATCAGTGAGAATGCATTGCATTGGTGTGTGAATGCTTGCCTGTCTGTATCTGTGTGTGTGTGTACAAAATATGTGTGACTGCATGTAAGTAGTATTGTTTATATCAATCTCCCCTCCCAATAATATACCCAACAGAAACATATTTCCAAATTTTGAAAAAGTCTTTCTATGACAGGAACGTCGTAGTGAAATTGACATATATATGTACATTCAGATCCCTAGCTAGAGATTTCTGCACCCGGAGTGAGAATATGTTTTGGTGCACCCTGCACCCTTTGTGTCTCAAGTGCCCCTCCTTCATCTACAATACTTTCTTTCTTAACTGCAACAAAGAAGACTTTTTTAATAACAAAATTGTCCTTTGAGAAAAGGTTTCCAATGTGCATTTCGCATTGTTCATTTCATTGTCTCACTGGGTAATTTAGTACAATATGTTAGTGTTCAGTACATGTAGCACCAATTTTACAGAATACAGGAAGTTGATAATATGGCACTTAATAAGAAGAACTATTTTGAAGTAGTAGTAATAAGTAGATATAATACGACTCTTAAATGAATGAAGCGAGCAAGAACATTTTTAGAACTATTTCTTTGCAAACTGATAATGCATATTATTAATTAAACATAGCAACAATACAGTAAAACCTCGTTAATCCAGACTAATGGGGAGATAAGTTGACCGGTTTAACGAAAGTCCGGATTAACTGAAATAACCTAAAAGAACAGTAGAAAGTGCATTAAAACTCCGTTTATAGCATCAAAACACGTTTATTAAGTTGTTTTTAAAGGACATAGGCCTAAATACACTATACAGTACGGTACAAAGTCTGCGGCAAACAGAATTTAATCAGTGGTTGACTGCCTTTTCTTTGGGAAGCTCTCTTGTTGACTTCTAGCCACATTTAAAACCTTACATTCTGCTTATATATTTTTTCTATCTTTGACTTTTGCCTGTCCGGATTAAGTGAAGTCCGGCTTATCGGGGTCCAGATTAACGAGGTTTTACTGTACTTTCATCTCACAGTATGCCACGATGCTTACTCTTTACAATCTTGCTTTGCCCGTTCGGCATCCTCTTTACCTCAGCACATGCCCCCTCTTGCCCTTATAACTCTCTTTCTAATATATAATTTCTTTTACAAAGGTAAGAACTCTTAGAGCCACAAAAATGGTCACATGCATCAACTATAGGCATGAATGAATCACTTAGGTTCCTCATGAAATACAAGTATTTGCAGTTTTTATATCGAATACTCTTTCAGTAAATTTTATATTAGTACTTTACGAATATTTGTTGGAAGAAATTATACCTACATATAGTGTCACTGCTATTCTACTCATCACTTTCGGTTTCTTTCTGTCTGGTTTCAAAATCCCTTTTCTTCTTCAACCACTTTTGCATTAGTTTAGTTTCACACATTGTTACACTAAGCAGAACGAAAACACACCAACTAAGATGCTACACTGACACTGACATACGGCCTAAGGCATTTGACTGCTCTCTTCTCTACCACTCCGAAATCATCCTCCTCGTTACAGAAAATGAAATAGTGTTGCTAACCATTGTAGCACAATTCACTACAAGGAATCAAACCTGTATCTTTGAATGTCTTCTCTTACTTTTATTGTACATTTTTCACATGAAAGAATCAAAAGGAAAATGCAACAAAATGTAAATTTCATTGACTCAGGGGTAACGTATTTAACAAATATTTATTTATGTATTCAAAGGCTCTGTCAAAACTGTGCTCCCTGGAAGGAGGGTGACAGGTCAGTTTGACATTTTCCAGACGGCAGTGTCCCTTCCCTTGTGCTGACTGAAGCCTTGTTAAGGGAGCTAGTGTTTCCAGAAAATAACCATACTGCACATTTCAGCCTCCTTCCTTGACACTCTGGTTTTAGTTGATCAAAAGGTCCATTGGACTACGCTTCTTGTAGAGCTACAAATGGTTCCTTTCTCTTAATTTTGAAGTATTATCAATCTATTGTTGATATAAAAATATATATCTCCACATCCCCCTCTAGGGGGGCGGATGTTCCACTATTCTGCTTGAGGGCGGGGTGTTCGTCAAAATTTTGGAGGGTGTTAGGGGTGTGTGGATAAATCACTGCCCTCACCCACAATACACCTGGAAGCTTTCCAATATCAGTAGATGTAGATGTTCTTATTCATACAATAATCTTCACGCCTGAATCAGTGCATGCTGTGAACAAAGCTTGTTTACGTTTCTGGCAAGAGGTATGAATTTACAGTACCGGAAGTATCTCCAATTGCTTTCAAATTCGGCATACTCACTAATTTTGGCTTCATAATCACGAATCTGCAGTTAAAAATTGGCGGACACGTCTAGAAATTGCAAAATAACCTTGTCAATTACTGCTACGATTCTCCATACACTAACATGGAAACGATATCAAGACGTCTTCCTTTCCGCACAACGGTCTTGCTACCAACTTTTCTCAAGTGTCGTGCAATAAGTGAGAGCGTTGGTTTGCATGTGGGAAAATGGTATCTTCCATAAAGGTGGAAAACATGTTTGCCCCACGAACCATTCACGGTTAGGTTAGGTTAGGCAAGCATAGTTAAAATTAAGGGTCATCATAAACATATTTTTCAAAAGCTAATCATTGCAAAAAATATTTGTTTTCTTCATAAACCAAGGGTGTTTACTCCGTTCGTGGACCCACCTATTTCGTCTTATTTTGCTATTCCTAGACATGACCGTCAAATTTCAACTGCAGATTTGTGATTACGAGGCCAAAATTAGTGAGTATGCCGAATTTCAAACAAATTTGAGATAGAGTGAGATTACTTCCGTAACAGCTTTCTCCGTTCTGCGCTTAGACCTTGGGAGCGAGTCATAACTCTCGACGCCTCCAATCAAGAAATGAACCGCTGACGTCATCTCTACTCTGCGCCTATAGCTAACTCTATTGCTCACGCTGTACGCTGTTCGTAGGCTCGCTGGATAGACTCGCGCAGTCAACTGGAGATGTTCCGAATGCGCTCGGACTCTACTTCCGGTATTGTAAATTCGCTCCCTGGCAAGATTCTGCAGACATGACATTACATCCACAATGGCTCAAATACTTCAGATTTCGAATCCTAGGACCAGGATATTGGTGCTGGTTACACTCTGTCCATCTGCGAGAACGTGAATACTTTCTAGTTCATGAAGGTTGTGTTTAGCATGAATGTTATCTGAATTTAGCTTACATAGATGTATTGTAGTGAAGAAATGGCCGATCTTATTGGTACTACTTATCACGTCATGACATCCTCGCCGATGGTAATTTTCAGTTTCTCATCCATCACTAGTATCTATACAATGAATATGACACATTGGGTGAAGGCTGGTCACACACACATTAACGTGTACACAAATATGCTTTTCGTATGAAGGTGAAAAGTCATTGAAAGGCAAAGCAAATATTGCGACAAAATAGGTGCTCCCAAAGAATTTTTCGGAAGAGTAAATTGATTTATTAAAAACAGAGTGTCTCGAACCTTAACATTGTCAACAAGTGATGGTTTCATCGTGCCCTAACCAGTACTTGCCATTATGACATTTAATAGGAAAAAACTAGAACATTAAAATAAACCACATCCTAGTTATTTTCATTACAAATTCTCTTAGATTGAAGTACATACACACATAAGCGAGCATTTTTACTCACGTAAGCACTGTCCTTTGTGTCAAGGAGTCAAATCTACCGCATGCGTAGTTCACACAAAACAGCTGAAAGACATGGTCATTTCGGAGTTTCGGAAAGTGTTTGACGGAAGGCACAAGAGATGTGACGACAACTTGTCCACTCTTGATTCACCTGCCTACAAATCATTGAATGAAATTGCATTATCACTACTGGTATCATTTTTAGCCATATGTGTGCTTCAATCAATGGATATTTTTCAAATATTATTCCGATGTTGTTAATTGAGTGTCCAGAATACAAGTAACCACAGATCAGAAATTCCAGCCCTGAAGGATCATTAGCTTCTCAACTTGGCACGATAACTAGGAAGGTTCATCTGTTTTATACAGCACGATCACTTTAGGCGTCTGTTTTCCACGTTCTTGTCAGATATTTCATGTTAAAGTGTAGCTTGAGTTTTGTTTTGTGCTCTAATTGATTGACACGTTCGCATTAACTAAAAACAATAATAATGGCTCATTGGTTCCACAGAAACTTACTAAAGGCTACAACTCTCGTTCACTATAACATGAAAATGATTGGACTGTCGAGTGAAGCTATTAAGCTATGCAGGTAAAGTCACACACCTACATTGTGCCTACATACTAGTACAAAGACGAAATAATTCTGTGAACGTGTTTGTATGCTGTGACTCTCGTGTAATTATACTTACGAAGTGTTATAGTGAAAATTAAGTAATTATCAACTGATCCTTGGTACCAGTTTCATAGATCGGAGACACATTATAATCGCATATTTTGTGTTTCGCATGGTTCGTACTTACCCAATTGTGTACTGTGGAACATAGTTCAAGGTGCCATTATGCTTTTTACACGAAAACAAACGCAATTTTTCACATTCTGATTGCTTTTTTATTATTCCTTTCTTTGCTTCCGGAACACACAATATGGCGGACACATCTTGACTCACGTTGTGGGTATGCAGTGTTTCAACCTTCTTCACCGAAAAATACCTACTATCGTGTTCGTCATCAGTGGAAATTATACATTATGCACGGATAGCTGACGGATAGCCCCCGAACCATACACGGATAGCCCCACGAACCATTCACGGATAGCCTCATGAACCATTTCCGATAAGGTTAGGTTTGGTTACGTTATGCAAGCATAGTAAAAAAAAAAAAAAGGGGGTGGGTTGAAACACTGACAGGGGCTTACGTCATCAATTGAACGCAGCATCCGGTTGTCGTAGGGCAAGCAAATGAAAGCAATGGCAATTGTGCATCGGTGAGATATTTCTCTTGAAAAATACATGATTTCCCGGTCAAATATATTCCACGATGAAATAAAATACCTCAACGAACGTTGTAAACCTTGGAGAAACTCATTTCCGTAAGTAGTTTCTTGTGTAAAATTGAAGAAATGTGTCTCCGATGTATGAAACTGTTACCCTGATTCTGCTTTCAGTCAGAAAGGTAATAGTAAATAGCTTGTCTGTCACTATTTTAATTATCTTCCCTTTTACATTGGTTGTACTCTGCTTCATTGGGTTATTGTATTTTTTATTTCAAACTAGTTGCACAAAAGAAAGTGCCTGAACAATATTGTTCACTCTTTTACCTTTGCATGCTACTGTACATGACCCTTAGAATATATCTTACATCTATGTGTATTGTCGAAGAGCACAGCTAAGAGAAAGTGTAAAATGTATTATACTGTAATTACTTTGTTAGTTCTGTTCTAACTTACAGTGACTTGAAGATGTCCAGAAACAGATTGTTGGAGATATTGCCTGATCCACACCATAGTCCTTCAACAATGGAATCTGCTTTGAATTCTTACTTGGCATTACTACATGGATTTCTGGCACCTTGTGATGGCAGTGGAGGAGAAAGCAAACTGCGACATAGTGTTTGTTTCAAATGGACACATTCTTTGTTAGGGAATTCACCCCAGTAAGTGACATAACATCGCAGAGCATACATTTTTTTTGTGTAAAGCGACCAGATGTCCTACTTTCAGTATAAATGTCCCTCGTCCCTCTCCCACAACACTACTAGGAGGCACAGAATTGTCTCGCTATCACAAAATTTAGTTAAATTTTCTGCTACACGTGAATTTATTTAGAATTACCTTACTCTGTGCAATAGTATTACAAATGATATTTTGATGTTAAATACATTTCAAAGATTTTTTAAATTTGATGTCTTTTAATGAATGTAAGTAGTTAGTTATAGTTTATTTTTTTTACTACAGTAAATAATGTATAATGATTAGAGCCCGGAAGTTTGGCAAAATGCCTCTTTTTATCTACTGCATATATTGATAATTTTTTTCCAGATATACGTTTTTTATGTTGTTTTGAATGTTTTAGAAGCCTTTTCATTTTGCCTATTTGGGACACCACTGCCTATTTTTAATTATAATGCCTTTTTCTGCCTTTTTCAATGAAATTTTACCATTTTTTTAAAAAAATGTGTATATAAATTATTTTTCTCCAAAAAAACGTTGTTGGCATTTATTTTTCTTCCGTTTATTATGTGAATAATTTTCACCTTATTTAAGTAATATTGAACTCACGCATGTTTCAACATTGCTGAAGGAGAAAAGTGTGAGAAAGTATTTCATGCTGAGTAAGGAGGATATTGTCTTTCGGTTAACATTTCCATGTGCATGATTGACTGCTCAAAAACCTGTTGCTGAACACCTGCACAATTACGTCATCACGTCCAGCGTCCGTGTCAGGAGGTTATTGACAAGAAACAGCACTAATGCCCAAGGGCCTTTGCATGGATTCCAAAATCAAGTTCTCTATCTTTAGTTTAGTTCTGCACTTTGGAGGGAAAGGATTGTGTAGTTGTCATCATGCCGAAATTTAGTGTGGCATTAAGTGGTAAGTTACATGGTTACGTGCGTGAATTTGGTGAAAGCACATTTTCGACAGACGGTACTATTCTTCTCTGCAAGATATGTGAAAACACAATCAACCATGAGAAAAAATACTTTATATCTCAGCATGTGTCAACAGCAAAACATAAATCTGCAGCTGCTAAAATGATCGGACAGAAGAAGATATCCCTAATTTCAACAGTGGGCACTTCACTGAGGAAATTCCTGGAGAAATACACTAAAGAAACGGTGCCGTCGGAATCTACGCTGCGGAAAACATATTTAAGCGTCTTCTACGAAGAAGCTCTGCAGAGAATTCGTGCTGAAGTTGGTGGAAAGAAGATCTGGATTTCAATAGATGAAACTACTGACGCTATGGGACATTAAATAGCCAACGTCATCATAGGAGCTGTGGAACCAACATGCGGAGGATCCTCGTCATTTCTTCTCACGTCAGAACAACTAGAGAGAGCCAGTGGTTCGTCAATAGCTCGGTTATTCTCAAATTCTCTATTTCCGCTCTGGCCAGATGGTGTACATCATGATGACGTGTTACTTTTTATCAGTGATGCAGCTCCCTATATGAAGAAGGTCGCCATAACATTGAAAGTTCTCTTCATGAACATGCTTCATATAACATGTGAAGCCCACGCAATGCACAGAATCGCCGAAGAAGTTAGTGTTGCAGCCAAAAGTGGACAGGTTGATTTCGAATACAAAGAAGATATTTCTGAAATCTCCCTCTCGAACCCGAAAATTTCAGGAAGTTGCGCCTGAGCTTAGTTTACCTCAGCAACCAGTCTTGACCAGATGGGGAACCTGGATATCTAACTAACTAACTAACTCTCTAACCTTCTTAAACCCGAAGGTTCATGGCTGCAGCAACACAGGCCTTCCATCTGTTCCTATCTTGAGCAAGTTCTATATACTCTTTTCCATCCCTACCGATTTCCTTTAGGTCCATCTCAACGTTGTCCCTCCATCTTCGTCTTGGCCTTCCTACAGGTCTCTTACCATCTGGTTTCCCAACAAGAATCCTGTAAACTCCTCTTTCCTCTCCCATTCGTGCCACATGTCCTGCCCACCTAAGTCTTCTTGATTTAATTATTCTAATAATATCTGGACATGAGTACAAATTATGTAGTTCTAAATTATGTAACCTTCTCCACTCACCTGTCTCCTCATCCCTTTTAGGTCCAAAGATTTTCCTAAGGATTTTATTTTCAAATACTCTCAATTTATGTTCCTCTTTCAATGTAAGGGACCAAGTTTCACACCCATATAATACTACAGGCAAAATTACTGTTTTGTATATTTTAACCTTTAGTTTCTTAGATATTAAACGAGAAGACAAAAGTTTATGAAGAGAGAAGTAACATGCATTTCCTGAATTAAGCCTACTTTTTATTTCTTCTTTAATATAATTTTCATTTGTTAATATTACTCCTAAGTATTTGAATTTGGAAACTGGTTCAAACGAGTTGTTATCAATAATTAGATTTTGATTATTACCTAACACTTGGTTTCGGCCTGTAAGCATATATTTAGTTTTCTCTTTGTTAACTTCCAAACCTATCTCTTTAGCAGTTTTGAAAAATATTTTAGCATTATTCTTAATTGTATTCACATCATCCCCCAGTAAGTCTACATCATCTGCATATGCTAACAACTGAGTCACACCATTTAATTTTAGTCCTTCTTTAGTTTCTTTTACCTTCCTTACAGCATATTCTAAGGCAAAATTAAAGAGCAATGGAGATAATGCATCTCCTTGTTTTAACCCATCATGAATTGTAAATTTGTCAGACATATTATTACCTACACGAATTTTACTTTCTGTTTCACTGGTGCATATTTTTATCATACTAACAAGCTTCTTAGGTATTCCAAACTCTACTAATATATTATATAATTTATCTCTTTTGACCGAATCATATGCTTTTTTGAAATCAATGAATAGCTGATGGACATTTTGATTATATTCCCACTTTTTTTCAAGTGTCTGTCTGATGTGAAAAATTTGATCTGTAGTTGATCTGTTACGTTTAAATCCACATTGATAATCACCTATAATTTCATTAGCATATGGGGTTAGTCTTGTTAAAATAATGTTAGACAATATTTTGTATGTTGTTGAGAGTAGAGAAATTCCACGGTAATTATTGCAGTTCATTTTATCACCTTTTTTAAACACAGGAACAATTATGGATTCTTTCCACTGTTGAGGGATTTCTTCTTTATTCCATATTAAACAAATTAATTTATGAATTTGACATATTAATGAATTTCCACCATATTTAATTAACTCAGCTGGTATTAAATCAATGCCAGGTGCTTTGTTATTCTTTAGCCTTTTAATAGCATCTTTAACTTCCGTCAAGTTAGGTTCTGGAACTAAAGGTTCTGCTGTGTGGACTTCATTTACTTCTGATTTATCTCCTACATGGACATTTAAAAGGTCATTAAAGTAGTTCTTCCATCTATTTAGAATATCGCATGGGTCAGCTAGAAAATCACCGTCTTTATCTTTTATCAAGTTTACTTTAGGTTGCCACCCCTTTCTAAATTCATTTACACCTTTATATAAATCTCTGATATTTTTATTTTTGCTGTTTGTTTCAATTTCGTCAATTTTGCTTTTCAAGTAATCTCTTTTTTTACTTCTAAACGTGCGGTTAACTTCTCGCTTTATTCTATTATAATTGCTTAGATTTGTATCATCCGAGTTATTTAACCATCTAAGTCTAGCCTGATTTCTTATTTCTATTAGATTATGACATTCATTATCAAACCACGGCTTACTTTTTCTTGGTTTATGGTATCCTATACTTTCTTTAGCTGCTGATTCTATTGCATTACGTATGTGCTCCCAATTCTTATTTACGTCTGTTTCATTTATATTTTCATCATCATTTAAATCCTGCAAAACATCAAATCTATTTGACAGTTTAATTTGGTAATCTTTCTTAATTCTTTCATCAACAAACTTTCCTGTATCAAATTTTATAACTTTTAGATTTTGTTGCTTATGATTTATCACTGAGAGTCTTTCTCTTAATTTAGCAATTACTAAATAATGGTCACTGGCACAGTCAGCACCTCTATGTGTACGAACGTCAATTATACTAGTATGCCTTCTCTTATCAATGAGAATATGATCTATCTGATTATGAGTTTTACCATCTGGAGAAGACCAGGTATATTTATGGATATCTTTATGTTTAAAAGTGGTACTTTTCACAATTAAATTCTTTGAGGTTGCAAAAGTAATCAATCTTATACCATTATCATTACTTAATTCATGAAGACTTTCTTTACCAATCGTGGGTTTAAATGTCTCTTCTTTGCCAATCTGTGCATTACAGTCACCTAACAGAATTTTCATATCATACTGAGAAAATTTATCAAAGACCTGTTCTAACTCTGTATAAAAATCATCTTTATTATTATCATCTTTATCTTCCGTTGGTGCATGTATGTTTATTAAAATAATTTTACACCACCTACCCTGTAAAACTGCATATGATATCCTATCATTAATAAATTCTACTGTTTTAAGAGCCGAGATAATTCTATTATTTATGAAAAAGCCTGTTCCAAAATTATGATTTTCAGTACCACCATAGAAAAAAGTATAATTTTTAGTTTTACAATTCCCTTCTCCTGGACAGCTACTACATCTAATTTATACTTCACTATCTCATTAACTGTACACTGAAATGCCCCAGGCCGGTAAAGGCTCAGAACATTCCAGGTGCCTAATTTAATATCCTTATTCCTAATGAAGATCTTATCCTTAGTCCAGGGACCTCCCAAAGTAGTCCCCACCCGGAGATCCGAACGGGGGACTATTTTACCTCCGGAATATTTTACCTTGGGAACATCCATGGCCTTATATTTCTGTTTCTTGACATGTCTTTTTACAGTGCAGAGTTGTCAGCTCTACGCCTAACCCCCAATATGAATGGAGGAACTACTACACAAGACAAACACAAACATATTAGACAGCACAATTACTACACAAGACGAACACAAACACATCAGACAGCATAACTACTACACAAGACACACACAAACACATCACAACTATAACACAATATAAACATACACACACCACAACTACTACGCAATATAAACAAACAAACAAACAAACAAACACAAACACACACACACACACGCACATACACACACACACAAAAATCATAACTACTCTTAGCAGAATTGTTTAAAGCATCTTTCAAAAATATCAGACATAGTTGAGATATTATAAACTATCTTGCTCAGGTAGTGGATATCAGGAACCTGGATATCAGCAGCTATATATTATGCTAACAACCTTGAAAAAATCAGTGAGGTGCTCTTCCAGAAAATGAAGCACCTTCAATTCGTGAAGTGAAAAAAAACTCCTGTGCTGTTCAGAACTCAAGAATGAACTGTCGTTTATTTTGGCACATTATGGTGCTTTGTCAGAGACAATTACAGAGCTAGAAGAAAGAGGTGAGACTCTTATAGCATCCATGAAAATCTTCGAGGAATCTATGCAGCAGATGATGGAAGTGCCAAGAGAAAAGGGGTCAGCTGTTGCGGAAAAGTGCAAACGGGTAGTGAGTGCAAATGTGGACTTAAAACAATTTGTGATATTCTAAAAGGTGAAAATGCTGTTACAGAAATGTGTCCAGCTACATTAGCTTGTTTTATGTATGCTCCAATAACTTCTGTCGAAGTAGAAAGATCATTTTCTATTATGAAAAACATTATCTCTGACAGAGGACTATCAATGAATGTTGAGAACTTTAAAAAACATCTTGCAATTATGTGCAATCAAGAGGGAGAAAATTGAAATGCTCTTCCCAATGTAGATTTTAACATTTTACCAGAAATTATAGATAAAAGTAAGAGACTTCCAAATGTAGCTTTTTCACTTATTTTGCCTTTTTTTTTTCATTTTTAGTGCCTATTTTCCACATTATAAATGCCTTTTTGCCTGCCTATTTTAACGAAAATAAATGCCTGAACTTCCGGGCTCTAATAATGATGTTAATTTATAACAATTTCGACCATACTTATTAGGTGTCCCACATTTACTTCCAACATTTTTTGTCTAGTTTTGCACCACCACTCCAGTGACACATGTCGCTTGTGAACAAAGTTTTTGTGAATATGTTTTTACTTGGCAACATTTTATTTACTTATTGTGAAAAGGTCTGGCTAAACACCTGTACTGATTACTTCATATTTTTATAAAAGTTATGGTCATTTTTTGCACACAATGAATATTGTTTGTTTTTCCTGTGCTATTCACATGCTTTTTGTTTACATGTGCATATGGTGAGACACTCAGACTTATTTTTTGTGAATATTTTGTTAATAGTCAGCAGTACGTTCAAAACATTGCAAAAAAGGCTTTCATTATTCTTTTTCTCCAATGCTTTTCAGAGTTCAACAAGATGCTGTATTTGAAGCAGCAAATATGTGTCTAGATGTTGCCATTTGGTTTATGAAGCATTCATCCATGATTGCAGGAAAGGATGAGTGAGTAGAATTAAATTGATTTTTTTAATTACTAGTACAGGTAATAGTTTTAAGTTTTTCTTTCGTGGCAAGAGTTGATTAGATATTGTCTTTATTGAGCAGCTATCTTGTGATTTACACTGCTGTTTTTAGCACCAACCTGCATCATGAATATTAAAAAATGGAAGTATAGTGCTACAAATTTAAAAAGAATAGAATCAAAATACACAGAGCATTCAGTTTGACTCGGGGTGAAGATTGCGCATGACTACTGCTGAGGCATGGCACAGATGCCAGTATTTTCGATCTATAATGCCCCGTTTTAACAAAAATTTCTTATGTGTGTGACACTTTAAAAATTTAGCAAAATTTGACTTCATTTGTCTGTGAATCATATAGCCAACAGATGCTAATATTTATTGGTGAAATATGCAAATTATATGCATTCACAAATATGTAAAACCTTAATATAATTAAAATTTATAATAACACTATTCTACAAATTTTCACTTTTTTTCTGTTACAGAAAGGAAAGTAGCTGTTTCTTACTGAAATTGACCTCCTGAACACGAATATTAACTTCATTTTCTAAGATTGGCTCTTAATTTGAAGTTATGGCATAATTCATGTTACCCATAAGCAATGCATTGGCTCTTATTTTCATGATAAGCATAATTTATGTTACATAACAATTATTCATAAGCAATGTGGGCATAACTTGATAAATATATTAAGAGCCCCCACAAAAGGAGGCCAGGGGCCTATATCCCCCCCAAGATATCTAGGAAGAATTAATACCAACCAAATTTTGAAATTATAGCGTGAAAACATAGATGAGAGATGCCGTGAAAGACAGATTGTGCGTCTGTGCAAATTAACTTAGTGCATGTGATGCTTTATGATAATTCTCTTGACTGGGGGAAAGCAAAACTCTATGTTTCCTCCACTTTAAAAACTGCCCCCGCCCCCCCATACCACACACACACACAAAATCCTGCGAGCAGTCTTGATATAATTGGTTACTGAACCCTCAAAAAAGAATGTTTTTCTGTTGTGTAGGAGAAAGTACCCTTTCCTTACTGAAATAGATCCCTTGAACAGTAAAAACCACTAACAGCAAAGCACTAAGAAAAAAGTAATTAAGTAATACTATGAATGTTGTATTCCCACCCAGTCTTCTCGTAAGACGTCAGAAGATTCTCCTTGAGTTGTTCATAGTTCTTTGCTCTCCTGTTCCCCAGAAAACTATGACACACTTGTTGAAATGCATTCCATGCAGTTCACTCACAATCACCAAAGTATTTCTTTAATGTTTTAATATGTTTCCTTAATGTCAACTGCATGGACAACAGGAATTGAAGGTAGAACATTGCCGTTGTGCAGCAAAACTGCTTGAAGACAGAGCTTGGAGGAATCAATAAAAAGTTCCCAGTCCTCGGTCTTATGTGATATCATCGATGCAGAGAAGCCTTTGTCATGTCACACAGTCAGGTCACATTTTGTTTCGGAAAATGGAAGAAATTCTTTTTTCTGTAAGGAGTTGTTAGTACCTTCACATCATCACCAGATGATTCCATTGTTGCAGCTGTATGGCCAACAATTAAGCTTTATTTTTGGGAAGTTCTAAGTCCCTGATTAGGTTATTTAATTCGGCCTGTGTTATCTTGTGGTGTACAGAATTCTTGTTGGGAAACCTGATGGTAAGAGGCCTGTAGGAAGGCCAACATGAAGATGGAGGGATAACATTGACCCCACATTCCCTTTTTCCCCTTTTTTTAAAATCATTTTCCTTTCTGGTCCCTTTATTGACTAGTTTTTCAGCCTACATTCCTCCCCCCCATCCTTTTTAGAAATCAACTTCCTTGGTCCCTTTTTTGACAAGATATCAAATATTTTGTACAACTGCTTTTTCCCTGAACAAAACATTAAACAATTGTCTATTTGGTGCAGTTTTGAGGAAAGAATGTGTGATATTTATTGAATATTTATATTGAGTTGATATATCAAGTATCAAAAATATCGACGTCGATAAAATATCTATATCCACGACCCCGTTGATACCGATATTGACAATTGTGACAATACCGGCACATCTAAATCTTTCATTTTGAAGTTTCAATTGTAGTAATATCTAGGAGAATCAGAGTATTGTGTTGTTCTTCGGTGGAAGTGAAAATAGGAGCCCCTTAAGACAGTGGTATCTGTAGTTCTTAAAAACACTTTCGAGGAACAGAAAGTAATCGAGCTTGAATGGTGGTGTTGCATTCCTTACATGTATGTTAAGTCGAGGCACAAGGTGGTGTATGATGAAAAGTATAGTGGTCACCATGGAGACAGAACTTAGAAGTTGAATGATGAGAGATTGCCTCTGATTAGCATGGGCAGCAAATACGTGCAACAACCAACAGTGTTGTATTTAAGAAATTTCCGGGGGGGGGGGGGGGGGGGTTCTACTGACTGTCTAGGGAAAGCATGAGATAGTGACTTTATACAATATAATATTCCCTCCCATTGATAAAATTAATCAAGCAGAAGGGGGGACGCAAGTACCCAGAGGGGGAAATCCCCCTCGTCCTCCCTACAAATACCACCCTGACAACCAATAAAAAGAGTAAGGTTCCTACTTTATAGATCTTGCTGGTTACCTTAAGTGCCCAAGTATATGGACGGCACTTGGCAAAGAGTCAGTCTCGAGTTGTAAATGACTGTCTTGTTCTTGGTCTCGCCTCGATTTAGTACAAACAACATATACAGTGTGTGACAGCACAAACTATTTTGTAATAATTTTTTTCTGTTCGATGCATACTTTTGATGCTACAAGCAGTGACAGCGTCAGAAGAGAGCAGGGACGAACATCCGTCCCCCTTCCAGTCAGTCAGTCTCCCTCCCCCCAAGCAAAAACGAAAAACTAGATAATATTTTTTCCTTAACCTAAATATGGATTGTTGTATGGTGTTTAGAAATTTTTAAAAATTAACCCCCCTACTCAAAAATATTTTTCCTTGCTCTGCCTCCATACTCCTTATTCTGGGATCACCACTATCTACGAACCCTTGAAAAAACACAACTGTACCTTGAATATTGGTATGTGCATCAAAGCAACATACGAGAGCTTTAAATGGCCACTGTAGATTTATGTAATTTCTGTAATTTCTATAAACGAAATATAGACTTATCTACAAATACTCAGATAGACATTCATTTGCTAGACTGAAGAAAGAGGATAATAAAGTAAATTTGGTTGAGGTACAATTTTCAAATGCCGTACCGAAGGTGCAGCCGGTCTCATCTCGACTTTACAGAGGCCTGCATCATTCTCGGTTGTGTCTCTTAAGAGTCTGGATTTGTTCCCATCAATAGCCTCTTTCCAGGTGACTTTCTTTATGCTTTTGTAGTTGTCAAAAGAAACTACAAATGAAACAGCAATATATTAGATGTATCATTATCGATTAATTATTAATCGTAAATTTCAATACAATATTGGTGCGAGTTTCAATTTTTATATTCTTATTTATGATGTTGTTAATACAATAAGAATTTGTCACATTCAAGTGCTACGAAACCAGGATAAAATAATCTCTTTCAAATTGAAGGGAAAGAAATTCAAAAGCCTCCAGCTGCCAACAAAGGGGTTGGGAAACAACCAACTGCTCTTTGCTGTTTCACAAAACTGCGCTGTAGGATTACAAAGGAAGTATTGTTGAATGTTTTGACTTGTTTCTGTCGGTCATGCTATTTTTAGCCCCTTGCATCACATGTTTACTTAGGTAAGTTGCTGAGGAGGGTATGACTAACAAAGTGAGTTGGACATGGCAGCCAGGCAGGCAGGGTCAAGGTAAGATAAATTATTTTTTGTACTTCGAATTTTTTTGCTCTATATTGAAAAATATCCTTTTTCTCCGAAAGTATTACAAATAAGTGCATTAATTTTTCCACATCAATGGCAAACATACCAGGCATTATGCGGGTACCTTTTGAAAATTCACGTACTGGCGTAGTCTGCGTGTGGGTCCGATGAATTTCAAATTTCATGTAAAAGAAAATAGTTATTCCCTTTTTTCTTCTTCTTCTAACTGATTACGGAAACATTTTTTATCCCAAAGTGTACTGAACAAATGGTGCAAATACCTGGAAAATCAGCCTTGGCGTCTAAGGGTTAAATGTACGACTTGATCTTATACACAGCTTGATTTTTCAAATTTTTATGATGCAGTATTTCCATGGAAGAAGCCAAAGCAGTTCACACCAATTTGAGGAAGGCAGCTGGGATATTCAAAATGGTGAACGATGATTTCATTCCCCGACTTGTGGAAAGGCCAGTGGAGGGGAGTGACTTGGACCCAAGAGTATTGGCAGCATACTTGAATCAGTGCACTGCAGAAGCACAAGAAGGTAATATTGAGAGAAATATAATTTGTGCTTCTAGTATGTACATTGATTGTAAATCAGGTTTCCCAGATCTGAAAATTCTGGAAAAAATGGAGAATTCAACCTGTTAGTGAAAACATCAGGGAAAATCAAATGTTTTTGGGCATAGTCAGGGTTTGTGAATGGTTTGGAAACGTATTTGAAAATGATTGTGAAACCTGGAAGAGGCAGGAATTTGTTTTGACAAAATAGGTAGGAACCTTGTGAATATGATCTGATACTATGTCAGGATTAGCTATTCTGACTCACACATCAAATAAATACCAAATATACAAAAGCGATTACACTAAGGCACAGGCGAAAATGCACAACCGATTCGGTCGCACGGCAGCTGATGAATGGACGCGACGTCTCGACACTACTGTCAACTCAACCTCTCTTACACAGCAAGTGCGGCTCTGTTCGTCTTACCTGCGAGTCTTACTATGGCCGTTATGTGAGGGTTGACCTTAACTTTGTAGACAAAGTTCATCTACATATATATCATTTCACTCTTTACTATTTTCCTTCAATAACACACTCAGCTGCCAATTATGATAACCCTAGCCTGCCTTTGTCTTCCAATACATTAATGTTCTAATTCCACCTCGGCTAGAACTCAGACGGCTAAATGAGATACTATGACCCCTCTCAGGTACGGGTGGTGAATAAACTATTGAGACCTTCAGGGAGATATTGGTGAAGCATGAAATAAATCAACGATTCTTTTCGTTAAACAATTTGTAACTGCATCATCTGGGAGGGTACTTTGACCTTTCTTTTCATTCATTTTTGTCCAGAAGATCGTTTATTTCCATACATACGAAACCTTATATTAAACTCAGTTATAATTTACAATCCATAAATGTCCTTAATTTAAAATACAGAATCCCCTGTTTGTGAATATTTGATTCGATGAACCCAGAATCCTAATTTGCTGCATGTCTTCATGGAAAAATCCAAATAGATGTGCAGGAAGTAGCTATATGTGTGTGTCTCGCCAGGAGGAAGCCGTACCAGAGAAGAGAACCCTGTCACTTTTGTCCCCAAAGACGAAGTTTACGGTCTGCCATTCAGTAGCAAACAATAACTTGCGTATGTGCCCCTTCCTACAGTATTGCGACAAAATGTGTCATGAATAGATTTCAATATGGGCAAGATTTATGCAGAATGAAAGTTACTAATTCTACTGGTTGCTCGGGATTGAAAAACGTTAGTAGGCTGAGCTTTGCATGATGTTACATGCCAATGACGACATTGTCTATTAAAATGAAATACATTGTACTACATGTCTAAGTTTGCTTCCTTGCCCAATTAAATCGATGTTGAATAAATTTTGAAGAAGGCCAAAATAACACTTATTCATAAGAATGAAAACATATGGATCAACAGTGACAAATGCATGTCCAATAGGCAGGCGTCATTAACCTCAAAGGATTTCGGCCGATCCTAACCTGTTGTCCCATATCATTATAAACTTCGAAGTATAAATTTACATGGCGAATGTATGTATCTTTATTCCCAAGTGTTATTAGATATTTTTATCATAGAGCCGACACTGATGGAATGCGTGCAAACTAAGCTTTGCATCTCCTTTTATACCCTCTTTTCGATGCTCACTTGTCATAATATGACGTAATTTGCACAGCGCAACTTGTGACATTTCCAAAAACTAAATAACAATAAATATCTACCTGCACAATCTCAATATCAAAGCTTAACTAATTTCAACGTTGCAGCAAAACCAAATAAATTTGTATAAGGGCAAAGATTCATCTCTGTTAATAAAGACGAAACTTGAATCATTGCCCGTTGTAATTTGAACCTTATTGAACACATTACATAACTTAAAAGAACAGATTTTATCTTTTCATTGTTGTTAAACGAGATCTATGTCAATACAAATCATAAACATTTTCTGCCGTGAAAGAACACAGATTCATATTTCTAATTTGACATTCAGTCAGAAAATTAACATGGATTAATTACTTAAGCCGCGTTTACACTTATTGTTAACAATATAGAAAATATTAGTGGATTATAAGCCCAGTAATAATCTTCCTATCATTCAATTTGTTTATGCTATATTATGGAATATAGAAGATTCATAAGTACAAAATAATAGTAATTAAATAATATAAAACAATTGCGAAGAAACAACGGCACATGCATATGAGCCGTGAGGTTCATATCTACTAGAACTGACACTAATGCTCATACCAATTTCTAACAATACCTATCATTATTAATGATTGTTGTGGCAATTTAAAATTATTTAGTATAGTTAGAAATGCTACAAACACAGATTTATTCAGTTATCATGTATATATGCAGGGATCTCTGATAGAGATTAAACATAAGATAAGTATAGCAAATAGAGGTACTTTGGACTAAATAAACAAATGAAGTCCCAATTGAGAAGGAAAGATTAAGTAAAACACTAATAAGGCCTTTCTTAATGTTCATATGAGAGTTGTGGACATAACAAATGGGGCAGAGACAATGATTGGAAGCTTTGAAAGGGAGGTTTTAGAAAGGCTCTATTGGACCAGTACGTGAGAAAGGATTGTGGAGCATAAGATACAATAATGAAGAGGGATTGCGAAGGAAATTAGTGTGATTTAGATGGCTGAGTTACATCTATAGAATGGCTGATAACACAATAGAGAAGTTGCATTTATAAGAATGAAGAGATGACAAAAATTGAGCAAAAGTATGGGATGTCATCAGCATGCTATTGGAAAGGTCTCATTCTAACAGTATAAATTTGAAAGAAGAAAAAAAGTGTTCTGTAGTAATATGAAAATTGTGTGCACAAATGTTATCTTTGATTAATTTTTTATTTTATCGATTTAACTTTGTAGTGACAGTTGCTCGGGCTGTTGAATTGAAACACAATCCAAGCCTTATATCTGCCTTGGCATATGAAACTTCTACAATGTTCACAACTGCTGCTAATGCATTGGGTTCCTTAGATGAGAAGACCTTTGGCCAATGGAAGAAATACTTAGAACTGAAAGCAGCGTTTTACATGTCATTTGTAAGTACTGTTAAAACACCATATTTAAATGTGATATTTAGGTTTTAGGATATGTATGATTGCATTGCAGTTGATAAAAAGGGTGAAATATGTTGCTACGTGATAATATAATGATACAAATAGAAGTGATAATATAATGATACAAATAGAAGTCACAACATGCTATTCCTCTTTGTACATGTTCTGTCTGTAGTCTATTTGTAGCAGTACACATTCATGGTAACAGTAAGGGAGATTTCACAAGAAGGCAAGAAGTGACAGGTGACACATGTCACTTGAGAATTTCCCCTGTCGTGCTGCTGCAGTGTGAAACAATGGTATTGATTGGCTCATTCCCAATCAATATGTGTCATTTGTCACTTTTCGCATTGCAACATCAGACTGATTTAATTCAACTCACTTGACTCCTGCTGTACATTCACATTCAGATAAAGTTGTTATTGAAATAGGTTCATTTTACATCACTTTTTGCCACTTGTAGGTAATCACGATGATGACAATGATGAAGGGACACTCACAAAGAACGCCCAGGCTGGGATACGAACCTGAGACTCTTGGTGTCATAGCATGCTGTGCTAACCACTCTGCCATGAAGGTTGGCACATTCAAAAGAAGTGATGGTGTGGCAACATTTTAGACAATTCAGCACATTCTAAATTATTCCAAATAGTTATAAATATTATGTGTATTAAGAATTCAACAAGCAAATAGCTATATAGTGTATACTTCATTACATTCGAAACAACTCATCTGAAAAATATGAGATTATAGTTCTCTTTCAACTCATTGTCTGAATAGTAATGGAATGTGTTACTCATTAACTCCATAACTGATCATTGCATAATGTTTTACAAGGTACGATATTTAGTAATATCTATTTGTCAATCTTTGAAACAGAGCTTAATAACAGTGACTACTACATGACAGAGACTATTTTTATTTTATCATTGTTGATTGTCATGTAATGTTTTCTTTCCTTTTTCATCAGGCTTTTAATTATTGTGGAGAGAACTTACTCTCACAGGACAAATGTGGAGATGCAATAAGAGCTTTGCAGGAAAGCCAAAAATGTGAGTAATTTTGTGGGTTTGTATTTATGCACTTAAAAAAAGTCCAGTACATGTTTAGAAGTACATATTTTACCTTTGTTCACCCTGTAGAAGATTTTAGTGTGATACATAACTTGCACAATATGCTAATTTAATTCAAGACCACACTTCTACCTCAACTTATATTCACAGTATTAAACACCTGCAAGCCTGGGGCAAACAGCATTGTGAGGCCCCCTATATACAATTTCAGATAGATAAACTTATATTAGATGATTAGTTGCGTTATTAATATTTTTCTCATTTTTGTTCCATTTTGTGGCCTTTTTCGAAGCAGTTTTTACCCAGTGCGAAAATTTGGACCTGCACATCTGGATAAAAATTAGAAGAAGCAAATATAGTTTAGCATAAGGCAAGAGAAAGGGATATCTCTCATGAAGTTAGAATAAGACACACAGGGAGACAGTCAAATTTACATCCTATCATTTTTGTTTTGTTTAGATTATGATCAAGCTGCTAAACTGTGCAAAGAATATGCAAAAACCAAAGGACCATCACCTAGAGCCAAACCAGAAGAACATCTATTTTTCCGAAACTTTGGACCTGTTATGAAACGAACATTGGAGAAATGTGAACGAGAGAATGGCCTGATGTAAGTACATTGATTTCCATTGTAATAAAAATTTAACACCATATATATTGCAAATATATTGAGTTACCCTGACCTGTGTTTTCATACTCGTCAGTTTGTACAACATTGGTGCAAACAGGCATCAGTATGTACAGGAATTAGGTAGACCTCTGTTCTTAGAAACTATGTTGCAATTATTTAGTACTGTTTGTATCAAAACAGGAATGGATTCGTCATTTTTTATCTTCTCAGCAAATCAGAATGTTTTGGGCTAAAAGTACCCAAAAATAATGAATTACAATGCTGGAACCACTTGCTATGTATTCTCAATCTAAGACTCAATAGGAAATATCCATTTCATATTGTTGATTAAATCTTGTTGTTCAATCAATGTAATTTTTCTATTGTTACAGCTATCATCACAAAGTACCATTTGATCCTCCCGAACTTCAGATGAAAGCAACTTATGGATTGGTTAGTCCCGAGTCATTTCAGATACCACAGCCATGTCCTCTGTGGTCTCCATCTTCTTATGCAGCCTTTGACATATCAGTCAATGCAGCTGGTACATCCATAGTAAGTTAAACTTTCTTATGCACTCACACTACTTCATTAAACTGTTAATTTCGTAACTATGTACATGTATTTTCTGCCTATCTACATTAGTTACAACTCTAGTGACAAATTAGATGAAAGAATAAATACAAAGCAATATTCACCTCTTGGATGAGTTTTGAGTGCACGAACCCCAGCATTCTAGTGTAGCAGTTGATATATACATTTTTCATTCTTGTAATATTAAGGTTGGTGGTAAAATGATACCTTGATCGGCATTAAAAAGTTTATTCTGCAAGCATCTACAAGTTGCTGTTGGCAGTCTATAACATATTGGGGTTATAATTAAATTAAGTTAATAGAGTGATTAAAGTATGAAAAGAGTAATCAGTGTCACCTGCATATTTATTATTTTTTCATCACTTTATTTGAACTGCACTAAATAGTTATTATCACCACCGCAGCTGTTATCCATCTTATTCATATAATATGACAAACAAAATTGCTTTTGTGTATTTAATATGCAGTTTTTGTCATGTGCATACACACAAAATTAATTAAGCAAAGAAGACTAGAAATCTTATTGATTTGCTATCTAAATCAATATAGACCCATTCTGTTAAATAAGATGTTAAATCATCATTCTCTGAGTAAAACATTTTCTTTTTCCCCAGAAATCTACAGAGAAAAGCAGTGGAGATTTACCTCCTATCCAAGAAGTAAATGCCCATCAGTCTTCAAAGGATCCTAGTACAAAAAGTGGATGCGTCATGCAATAGCATGATTTCAACAAGACATTTTTTTTAATATTGTGCACATTGTGTATATATATATATATTTGTGTGTGTGTGTCTGTGTGTATGTATATAATGTAAGTGAAGTGTTCATCTCTATTTTACCTACAGAATTTGTAATAACTTTTAAATAACTTACTGTTGTTCTCAGTGTTAACAAGAGTAAATTATTTCATTCCATAAGTTGTGTGTATTATGACAATGCACATATAGTTTTGTTATTGTATAATTAATAGAAAATATTTGTTTTTAATGATAAAGCTTCTAGTCATACTTGGGTCTATTGCATGTATTACATGTAAAGTTTGCTTGATTGTGAAAATTGTAATTAAGTCTGTGATGAAAGAAAAATAATAAATCCATTATGGTTACAAGATTTATATATGTGGTTAATATGAATTTAATTATTTAATAATTTTGTTTCTTGTACATAAGATAAACTACAGGGGATGCACAAAAATATGGAAACAGCACGACATCAGAATGGGTGATATCGATGCAATTTTTCCACTTAAAATCTGATGCGGTGCGACGTTATTTTGTTTTGCGCCGTGAGATAGGACCCTGTCGGCCTGGTAGGAATCGATTGTTGCACTATAGATAGTGTGCAGTGCAGTTGATACTGAATCATTTCCAAGCTGACAGTGTTTCAAAGAGGGCAAATTGTTGATGCCCACCTTGCAGGCACCTCTGTTACAAAAGTTTCCATGTTATTTGGTGTATCGAGAGGGACTCTATCCAAGATCATGATGACATAATAGTGTGTCCGGAAACACATCATCAGATGAACCCCTGTGTGGACGAAAATGTACACTGAGCGACAGAGACAGAAGGACACTGAGAAGGATTGTGCGCATGTTTTACAGATGAATGGTGCAAGATCCCATTATCCACCATCCAGGACTTGTATATGTCCATTCCTTGGAGACTGCAGGCCGTTTTGGAAGCTAAAGGCAGTCCAGCACCTTATTAGCTACAGCATTCCGGCTTTTCTTCACAGGTGTTTCCATATTTTTGTCCATCCCCTGTACATGCACCTCACTTCAAAGATAACAAAACCAATATATTATTCTTTAAGAGTTACATCTTTATCTTATTTTTTCCACATTATATTTATCATTTTTTTTTTAACATTCCTTAATTTAGGATATGGTACATTCATAAGCATTGTTGCTTATTGGCATCTAGCTTTACAGTTCTTGTAAGATGTGTATATATGTCTGAATAATAAATATTATACATGAAAAAAAAATGTTTTTTCACAGATCTAGTGATAAGAAGTATCTATGTTAGATTTTGGCTATAGATTCTATGATGTTAATAATTGTTAAATATTTATAGTTGGTGAACAATGCATCTAATCATTTCTGACCTTCAAATTAATTAACTTTCTTGTAATGTCATTGAGAATTTTGAAAATGCCGCCCTGAATATGTAGTGACATTTCAATCTGCATTAAATAGGCTGAATGATGTGAAAATGCTCATTTGAATCAGCTTATGGTAGGAGACTAGGAAACTATTGTAAGCCCATACACTCCTCAGACATCATCAAGGGCACTGATTGTTTTACTTTGGGGGATGGTTGGGGGGGGGGGGTAGCTACACCAGCCTGTCGCTGTGTGCCGTGTTGCCGCATTCAGCTTTACTCCGTTGAATAAAAACCTGTATAAAATCAGTTTCGCAATGTTAATTGACAATGATAATGCATTTAAAAAACAGATGCAAAGAGCTTCAAAACAAGACCAATATTGTATTTGTAGGACTACCAAATACCAAGAAAAAGTTGTTTGGCAAAATTCAAAATAATGTTTTTTTTGAGAAATTTTGAAAACCTAAAAATTAATAATTGTGTTTAAAACCTTTCTGCTTGCAACCTACAAAAATTTCATAACGATCGGACAATCCATTACAGAATTTTAAAGATAGCAATTATTTGCAAAACTAAACTAAACAAAACTAAAATCTTATGACGATAAAAAATAGAATGCATACTTGTCGAAAAAAGAAAAAGAAGAAGTGGCTAGCACCAATTAATGCAGAATTGAATAAGCTAAATTTTGATATAACTCGTTTTTATGTAGATCTACTGGTTAATTTTTAACTGGAGTCCAAACTCGAGTGTCTATAATTTTTATTCTGATAGTAGATTTTTGAATTTGAGAAAGAAAGTTAAAGAATTCATAGGCAAAGTGATCATATAAAACCTGCTTTGATTGTTATAATTGGTTTTCTTTTGAAGTCACCTGGCCAGGGTTGTATTAAAGTTGTTTGGTCGACGGTCCTAATTTAAAAGTCTAGTTTTCACAATAATTAAGTAATTTCACCTATAAATAGCAACTATTCTTCATGCCGTCATTATCTTTTTTTATATCTTGTTCCATTCAGACCTTTTCAGGCACAAGTGGTAATTATTTTATAAACAAATTAATTTACCCTTAAGCCTACAAAGAGACCAAGAATAGCGCACCTTTTGCGACAATTTAGTAATTTGAGAGTTTCTCAATTTTGTAATAGTCCTTAATTCTTTGTTTCCTTAATTCACTTCTTCAATAGACAATTTCTTAAGATCCGAAAGCATCATAATACTTATAGTGTTCCAGTTTAGTGCACTTAATTTTAAAGTCCCATATGTATCTATATATAAAAATACTCATTATTTTGCTCCTTAAATGTTGGCAAATCTTACACGTTGCTGTTCATTCTTATTTGGTTTCTGATTTACCAATAGGCGGTACTGGACTATAATCTGAATCAACAAAACTTAGAATGGTGTTGATTTCTGTTAGATTAGATATTAAGCAATTAACATCCAATTACATATAAGCATGCATAGTATACAGGTGGATTTCATGTGATCTCAGGATGCGCATAGCCACCATGTTTGCGGAAATTTTTTACCACAATGCAACAGTTTCAGTTTGTGACATAGGTGAAACACACCTATATTGATAAGAAAGATCTACATGCGAGGTTTAAATGAATGGAAACTTAGTACAGCCTACTAAATAGTATTGTGGGGAGCTCTTTGCAAACATCTATAAGATTATTAAGATGTCAAACCAACTAAGTTCATCCACTCCCCCATCCCCTTCTGAAAAAATCATAAATTGCACCCTGGGTAGGTGATAATTTTCAGTTGATGTACATTTATTACATATCTACAGAAAACTGCCAGTGTCTTCGGCTGCAGATGAACTTCTTTTTCTGCAATGAGACGTATTAAAGCATGGCTAATGTGAACTATGGGCAAGACAAATTTTCTTCCACATGACTGTTGATACGATAGAAAGAGAAATTGTAGTTGACCGACAGATTTCTTCAGGAATTTATACAGATGAGCAATAAACAGAGCACTTCTATTGAAGTTTTAGATGAGACTAATACGTAATGAGTGTAAGGATTACCCATTAATATCATCGCATATGAGAATTATACCTGCTTTATTCTAAAGAAGAAATGTGTTCTTAAATAAATTTGCAACCATCTATAATGGCATTTTTGCTTTTAACAATATTATTTCTTTTGGGTAAGATTGTGTGGGGATTACTTGCCTCCCAAGGAAAATGCCCGTGATGATTTTTGTAATGGATAAAGTTAGCCCCCCCCCCTCCCAAGCGGACGGGCAAAACTATGCCTATGAGTCTCAACATATCATAGATGCCTACTAAAAGTTGATTGAAAACATGCATGCGTATTTCATGTTTTCTTTATTTTCAACATCACACCCCCTAAATTTCATTCTGCACCCCTAGATGATTAATCCTTGCGCCGCCGCTGCTGTAGAGCTAGGTCGTAATTATGCTTCCCATACATAAATTTTGCAAAACCATGTACAGATGAAACTTTTGATAAGTTGCTTTTGAGCTGTTTAAGGAGAGAATTCAGTTGCTATCAGATTGTTACGCCTTGGGTTGGGTATGCAGTGGTGGTGACACTGCAACTCCAATGGAAAATGTAATTAAATACCTACTATTGTTTTTATCGTTAGTTTCAGTGTCAATGTGTTTCATTTTGCATTTAAGAGCTCTCCCCTGCCAGTCACCAAAAAAAAAGTGAGAAGGCAGAGGATAGGGAGGCCGAGAAGGTTTTGTATTTGGAGGAGGGGCAGTCAGTTTTTATTTTAGTCAAAAATATGAAACTGAAATAGGCATCTTGCCTGTTTAAAGGGAGAGGGGCAAGATGCTCCACTATGACATCGTCACTGGTCCCGACAGTCGTGTCTACACCATGTAAAGCATCGAGAAATTTCTATCTTTATTTTGTTGAATTTCAAGGGATACTGTTGTGTACTACCCAGCTTTTAATTAAAAATCCAGAAGATGAATAAGGAAGGAATCATATTGACCCTAACATACTATATAAAGCAAAGGGTGTTTTCCCAAATTTAGAATCAGTGGCGTGCAGAGCAATTATTGAAGCATTTTACGATATTTGTGTCAGCCGTGTAGACAGACACCTAACTCCCCCCGCTTTTTTTTTTATTTTATTTTTTTACAGAAATCGATTTCATAGCTTTTTAGAATTAAATTTACCTTTATACTCTCCTAAAATCGATCTTAGACACCAGATGAAAATTCTGGATAAACCCATGAGCCCCAGGCACCAAAAAGGTATCCCCCCCCCCCCATTAGAAAGCACCTTAGCCACTTATTCTGCAAGGGTTACATGAAGTTTGTATTTATTTTTTGCTCAAAGACATACGTTTTATGGGCTTTGTTCATGATGATCTGATTAATATTTTATGCATATTTTCATAAGTAGTAGTGTGCATAACTCTTCTTTGGTATTGTCCTTCAAAGCACTATGATCCCAATATAGTAATCCTTGTCTTCCAAGTTCATAGGAAATAAAAACCATCGATTATAGTACAACAAATGCTAGAAACTACATTTTCATTATTTTATTTTAGTGCTTGGTGAGTCTTTCGGGGAGGGGGAAGGCCGTGTGGACCCAGGAACAGTTGCACTAAGAGAGCGATAGAGGCGATCGCCCCTCTCAACTGCAATGCTTTTGTATATATGATATTATAATGCCTAATACTTTTGAAGACTCTAATATTCTGTCTTTGAACACCAAATGTAACAGGCTTGAAACATCTGTAGAGAATAAGTATTCATTCACTTCAATCCTCGTCTTACCATTTATTTCCTGTTTACAGTACCATACATTGTTGATATAAAACAGTGCAAGTGGATCTTAGAATTGATTCTCGGTTTCTAGGTGAGGTGAGGTACCTAATATAAATTCGCCCCTCCCAGCTCTAACTTCTAAATCCGTCACTGCTTGGACCCCCTTTAAATACGTCCTATTTATCAAAATAATTTTGGGGAGATTGCATTCAGGGTCTTGGGGGAGGGGATGGGCACCCCTGAATCAGGTTAAATGGCCCCCAAAGTAAATAGCAATTTTGTTCTATCCGTGGGATAAGACTCGTTTCACCTCGTAAATACGCACAGTACAATCTCAGCTAGTAGTCCCAAACCACAGAGCTAGCGAAGGAAAATACTGGCGGTTTGTAAGAAATACATGTTTAGTTTCTGGTATGGATCAGGCCACCGTACCCAGGATTTTTTTGAGGGGGGCGCCAGATCCGTGTTTCATATTTATATTTATATATACAGGGTGTCGCAAAACAACTTCAACAACGCTTGGCTGCTGGTAGATATCATAAAAACAAGTGACTTTTCCTAATAAACTTTACCTCGAAAGTGCTTAAAATTTATCCTGTATGTATGCAACCCAACACAGCAAACGACCGCTCTGACATAACGTCCAGGGGTGCGCGACAGGGTTGCCACTAGCGTCACTTGGCAGTCTTACCTGAGCTAAATACAAAAGAATAATGATACTTGTGATGTTGTAAGAAGTATTTACAGTACTTACAAACTTACTAAGGCAAAGGATTTCAAATAAATGAGGACTGAAATTCAAGAGTGTTCATTTTAAAAAGTGTCTATCGTGTTTCGACTGTCATGTAATATCAATAATCACAAGAAAGACGTGCGACATATAAATTGCCCATATTTTTCATGATACATTGTAGTAAAAGGCTGACATTTTCCGAAGGCACTCAAGACGAGCTTGTGGCACGCGTATCAGTTTCTGAAGTAATCCTCGTGTATTTATATTTTTCTCATTTTACTTAACCTTGCTGCCTTTCCAGGTAAATCGCAACCCTAACAATGAATGACCCAGTGACACCCTTGTCCAGGCAGGAACAAAAAATCCGAAACCTTTGGTAGAGAGATCGGTTCTGATCATCTAAATGTAATCGGTCAGTTTGGCGGCTCGAGAATATTCCTTTGCGGGGTTTTATATTGACTTTTGTTTTCTCATTGTATGTGTACACCAGTGGCGTAGCGTTATAGTGCGCTCGTGTGCCCGGCGTTCCCAGATTTAAAATTTCAAAAATGCTTAAATGCTGTGAATATAAAGTAAAACGTGACTAATTTCATATATGTTTGACCTTCATGGCATTATAATAGCTATTTTTTCGCGATCCGCTTGCAACGCTCCACTCTCAACACTCGTTCTAGCATCTTTTTCAATGCCTTCACTGGCCAGACGCCGAGCAGGTTCGGCGTAAAGGACCCTATATTCCTTGCTGCCTTTCTGTTGGGAAAGCTTCGATTTCTACAGCGTAAATGCTCTCTCGTACGCCAGCGTACGGAGCAGAGAGGTCTACCGTGATTGTTTCATGTGACCCTTCCTGCTTTCTGAAGCAGACGACAGCGGTAGAATTCCTACCCGGTTCTTCGCGCTCATGCAACTCGTGCTATGTCATGCTAAAATACGCAATATTGACTGATGTAACTTTACCAATCTCAAATATACCGCTTCTTAAGGCCACTGCATTTGTATAATTTATCGCACGAACAGCGATGTGCGTTAGAAACTAAAAGATCAACACAGTTTTTGTCAAATAAGTTGGTGAAGTCCTCATGGTCAGTGGCGCAGGAACGGGGGGGTACAGGGGTACATTGTACCCCCGCAAATTTTTGAAGGGGGGTACTGTACCCCCTAAATCCGTAAATCGAGTTGTACCCCCTGTACCCCCCTTTGGTAATTTGACAGCAGACGGAAGGTGCTACTGTTAAAATTACCTATTATCAATTCGCCCAACAAAAAAAATGTATTATTGTCTATAAATTTTAAGCATTCTAGTCCTTACCACAAAAATTCAAAACATTTAATTGTAAACTTATTATACTATATTGTGCTTGCTACTAGTTAGTTCATTGACCTAAGTTCTTGGAAACCTCTTTAAGGAGATGAAAATTGTTTAAAATGTGTGTGGAACGATGGAATCAGATTGACTCTCGGACAATTACGCTGCAGACGATTTCTGCTTTGCGTAAGGGGGGGGGGTACACATTTCTAAAGCAGTGGTCGCGCCGATTCGAAGATATGATACAAATCTTCATCAGAAGAGTATATGACTGACCCCATTTTCTTTTGAATATTTATAATGGAATTTTCCGAAACGAAACACTTACACGAACGAGACGAGACACAGACCAACTTGGGGGGGGGGGGGTCCAATACATTCCTGTACCTCACCTATATTTTTCATGAATTTGTAAGAGGGTGTTGGGAAAACTATACTTAAACCTATATATTAAGATATATATATTTTAAAAAATAGAGTGCCGATTAGCCTATCTGAGAATGAGGTGAATTTGGAATAAGTTTTCATAACTTCAGAGTGGAAACCGAAAGAAAAATAAGCACAAACAAGAACGAGAAGGACCTCACCACACAGGAGACGAGATGAGGCTGTGACAATTCTAGACTCATCGCATCGCGATATCATTCCTAGGTGAAATTAAATCTTTCCTAGACATTTAAACAGGGTGCAATTTTCGATTTTATCAGAGGGGGAACTATTTTTTTACCTATGTATTAGGTATACTTATAATTGGACATTAATTGCTTAAAATCTAATTGTGATATCGAATGCAACACAAACACAAAGCCATTTTATGTTAAACTCTAAAGTCAAATTGTAAGAAAATTACATTAGTCAGATGAATGCACGAGATAAATGAGACTCACTGCAGGTTCTATTGGTAGATTTTGGATTGGATTTACAAGGTCTCTGGGAGTAAGATGGGAATATTTGATTGATTGATTTGGTTTATTTTACTTCGCCTTTCTGCCACTTTTGGCTAATCGCGAAGATGAGGATGAGTGATGATGATATGATGAAATTGATGGACACTCAAAAATAACACCCATGGGTAGGCCAGGATTCGAACCTGGGACCTCAGGCGTCATAGCGCGCTATGCTAACCCCTCCGCCACGGAGTCCGGCGAGGTGGGAATGTGTTTTGGATTTTCTTTGTAGATGCGAAAATCTTTAACTGTGACGTGCACATGCTTCTGCTTACATTAAAGTTTACCTTTTCACATAAAAGATAAATTGACATGTCTTCCTAAAACACACGCATGTATCTGCATTTAATACCACTACATACGAAAATAAACCTTGGCCGGCTCTTCACATTGTCCACCAAAAATTGAAAAGAAAGAATAAACTTTTGAGCGTATGGCTTTCCTTGCTACTTCTGAGAGCTGAAGGATTTCGGTTTTGTAAATGTACCGAATGATATTACTTTCAGTACTTGAAGAGCGTCATTAGGTACAGCTAATTATATTATAAATAAATGATTTGTCAAATTGTTCACAAATATTTCAAAGTTAGACATCTTACGAATTGATTGGGAACCATCTGAACTAATTTTTTTTCTTTTTTAATACAACAGCCTATAGATGTCTGAGAAAATACCAAATACATGGCTTCTAAAAGGCATTGGATGTGGTACACATCTGCCATAAATTGTTTAAAGACATTTTGGACTTTGAAAATTAGAAAGAACGGAACTGAAGTGGAACTCTATATAATGTAGTTTCTATATACAGTGGGTGGGAGATGATTATTCCTGGTTGGGGTGGCTCAAGATCCCCCTCACTCCTGATTTTCCGTTCCGTGAAATCCAAATAAGCCCAGAATGAAGTCCAGAGCTTAGCCTTATATGTTTCAGAATTGTTATCTGATTTTAAAATCTGTTTTTTTTTTTTAAAAAAAAACAACTTAAATTCTAACAAAAACAATGAAAAATATTTATGCATATTGTGCATTAAATAACAGGACATTCGTGTGTGTTGTTCTAAAAGAGAATATTTCTCATGGCTTCACATTATAACTAGGTATCAAGGACGTTTTGTGGGGTCCAGGGGGTCCGGACCCATTTCCCCCCGAAAGACTTACCAAGTAGTGAAAGTAATTTATCAAAATATAATTGTTTAGCATTTGTTATACTCAATTTCCATCGATGCCAATACCATGCTTGAACAGCGTAACAATTAAAAGTTAGGGTGCGGCAGAAATATCTCCCGGATTTCATTTGTGAATAACAAAGCAACGATAGATGTTATGCAAAACTTTATTGCACAGTTGGAAAGAACAGGGTTTACCATTTTATTGCACATTTGCAAAGAACAAAATGTTCCAATTATTTTTTGTCAAAATTGCCACAAGTCACCATTTTGTGTGACATAGTTGACTTTGTTTTAAAATGATATCGTCCAAATGGCGATCTGCACAGTGTACGCATTTCTGAAGTCTCGCCCTGAAGTTCTGCATTACCCTCCTAGTCATGTCTGGTCGGTATTGCCGCTCTTTCCTGTCTGATACCATCTTTCTTGGTAAACTTCAGCCTTCAAGTACTCCCACAGAAAGAAGTCGCAGGGTGCGAGCTCGGGGGAACGAGTTGGCCATGGAAGGTAACTTCGTAGTGAGATTAGACGCCCTGGAAACATTTCACGTAGCACGTTCATCGATACGCGTGCTGTGGCACCATCCTGTTGGAACCACACAGCCAATTTGCCACGTTCGTTCGATTGCGGCTGCAGGAAGTTGCGTAACATCCATACATAACGGTCAGACGTTACATTAACTGCGTGCCGTCTTCCTCAAAAAAATTCATGTAGTTGTCTCGGCACATATGGGAAACAAAATGGTAATCCTTGTTCTTTCCAACTGTGAAATAAAATTTTGCATAACATCGGTCGTTGCTTTGTTATTCACGAATGAAATCTGCTGCACCATGTATACTCGATGGTTTTCTCCGCTGAACTTATTGGAAGGCAAGGAATTTGCCGCATACGGCTTTGAAGGATTCCAAAGATTTATGCACACTACTAATGATAATATCCATAAAATATTAATCAGGAACTTTACTTTTCGTTAATTGAATCTAACTCCTTTTTTTGTTATTCAATAAATATTCAATTCTTTTTCTATCTGACATTAAATTCCTTGCCAGGACAGTTGTCTTGGCGATCTTAACTACACGTACGCTAGATAATGAATACTTGCTGTTATACTTCTATTCTTTTACTATATTTTACCTATTCATGTAAAAATAACAATACAATATTAATTAATGTACATATTTAATTAATTAATATATTAATTTAATTAAATATAATTATCCTAATTATTATTATTGCTACACTTGATTGGACATATATATGTGTGTGGGGGGGGGGCGGGGTTTGGGAGGCTGAATTTTGTACCCCCCCAAATGAAAAACGTTCCTGCGCCACTGCTCATGGTAGAAATTCAGCCTGTGGCTGCTCTACCACTTAACCCGCAAAACTATTATTTTTTTATTGTTATTATTTTTCGTTATTATCCAACTGCTTAATATTGTGTCAATGGAAATGTTTAACATTTGAAAACTCTTAACATCGAATGGTCTCTGTGCAAAATTATTTTAAAATGTTTATCAGCATTCTCAAGATGTAAAAACAGTGGTCTGAATTACTAATCGGCACTGTTACGTCAGTAGAGTGTACGATATTTGGATCATCCACTGTGCTTTGCACAATGCGCCAAGACGACAGAGGTCCCTGGTTTGAATCCCGGCGTGAGCACCGGTGTTCTTTGTCAGTGTCCCTTCATCAATATCATCACTCATATTCATATTCCCAATTAACCAAAAGTGGTAGAAAAGCGAAGTAAAATAAACCAAATCAATCAGTAGTTCGATCGCCCGCAACAATGACGTCTACTGTTGTGCAGAGGCGCTTGTGATTCAGGTAGGTTTTCTAATGACTTGCGTCATACAGAAAAGTATAAAACACCAGAGTTCAAAACATTTGTGGCATAGTGAGGCATCTCATTTTCTAGCTAAAACATGCATAGATGATGTTTTATTGAAAACCCAGCTGACTTGAGGCAAATAAACAATACCTGTGGCGACTAATTCCATAAGTAAATTATTAAGCAAAAAAGGGCCGACCCTTCCTTCGGACTTGGCGTTCCCACCCGAAATGTCCATGCTACGCCACTGTTGTACACTCCAAGCACCCTATACAGCTCGGCGCTTGACTTACGTATGGATAATTTAGTTTTACTTCCTAATAAGAATTGATTGATTGATTTGGTTTATTTTCCTTCGTATTTTTGCTACTTTTGGCTAATCGCGAAAATGATAAGTGATGATATAATGAAATTGATGAAGGAACACTCACAAAGAACATACATTCGCAGGCTGCGATTCGAACCAAAGGACCCTGGTGGTCGTAACGCGCTGTGGGAACCACTCCGACACGGAGACCTGCTCTTAATGAGGAGTTGATCCCTTTATTAATTTTATTCTGAATTAATTTATCTTTAAACGACGTTTTTTAAATATTATTATTGCAAGAGCCGTTAAAATTATTTTGTTTCCTGTTAGAGACTTTGTCCAGTATTTATGTCCCGGACTCGATTAGAAATTACGCTAAATATTGTCGAGGGATAATTTCCAAATAAATTGTTACAGTCTGCGTGTTCGAAACGAGGCGGCGAGCACATTCTCTTAACATTTGTTCGTTCCTCAATTTCATCATCATCTGTCCCTCGTCTCTCTTACGATTATAGGCATTGCATGACAGTTGAAACACAATGGAGACTTTTATAATGAACACTTGAATTTCAGTCCTCATTTATTTGAAATCCTTTGCCTTGGTAAGTTTTTTAAGTACTGTAAATACTTCTTACAACATCACAAGTATCATTATTCTTTTGTACAGGGTGATCCAAAAGTCCCATACCCCCTATGTATTTTGAGACGAGAGAAGGTTATGGATCTGAAGTAAATAGAGTATGATAACGGTAAGAGACGAGACATGTTAGCTGAGGAGGTTACAGACAACAATGTAGTCCAGAATGGCTGTGTGGGCACCATCATTTTCCAGTGGCGTAGTATGGGCATTTCGGGTGGGAACACCAAGTCCGAAGGAAGGTTCGGCCCTTTTTTGTTTAATAATTTACTAATGGAATTAGTCGCCACGGGCATTTTATTTGCCTGAAGCCAGCTGGGTTTTCAATAAAACATCCTCCATGCCTCACTATGCAACAAACGTTTTGAACTCTGGTGTTTTATACCTTTCGGCATGACGCAAGAAATTAAAAACCTACCTGAATCACAAGCGCCTCTCAACAGCAAAGACGTCATTGTTGTGGATGATCCAATTACTGATTGATTTGGTTTATTTTACTTCGCTTTTCTACCATTTTTGGTTAATCGCGAATATGTATATGAGCAGTGGAGGCGATTGGGTTCCAAAACTAGGGGGGGAGGCAAGACAGTTTTCTTTCCCTAGTTAAGTTAGATAAGGTTTAGCATAGCGCAGGAGCAAGAGTGGCAAAAAGTGTGGGGGCAACTATACCACCCCTCGCCGCCACTGAATATGAGTGATGATATTGATGAAGGGACACTCACAAAGAACACCCGTGCTCACGCCGGGATTCGAACCAGGGACCTCTGTTGTCTTGGCACACTGTGCAAAACACTCTGACACGGAGGTGGGTGGATGATCCAACTATCGTACATTCTACTGACGTAACAGTGCTGATTAGTAATTCAGACCACTGTTTATTGCGTCTTGAGAATGCTGATAAACATTTTAAAATAATTTTGTCCAGAGACCATTTGATGTTAAGAGATTTCAAATGAATGCTAAACATTTCCATTAACATAATATTAAGCAGTTAGATACTAACGAAAAAAAATAATAAAAAAAATAGTTTTGCAGGTTAAGTGGTAGAGCAGCCACAGGCTTAACTTTTACCTACCACGAGGACTTCACCAACTTATTGGACAAAAACTGTGTTGGTCTTTCAGTTTTTAATGCTCATCGCTGTTCGTGCGATAAATTATGCAATGCAGTGGTCATTAAGAAATGGTATATTTGAGTTTGGTAAAGTTACGTCAGTCAATATTGCGTATTATAGCATCACACAGCACGAGCGCGAAGAAACGAGTAGGAGCTTTCCCTCCAGATAGGCAGCAAGGTCGCCAAATCTGCCCGGCGGTGTCCGGCCAGGAAAGGCATTGAAAAAATGCTAGAACGAATGTTGTTAGTGGAGCGTTGCAAGAGGATCTCGAAAAATAGCTATTATATTGCCATGAAGGTCAAACATATATGAAATTAGCCAGTTTTACTTTATATTTACAGCATATACGCATTTTTGAAATTTTAAATCAGGGAACGCTATAACGCTAGGTCACTGTCATTTTCATAACAGAGAATTATGCACCTCCAGGTACGGTGTGAAATTCTACGCAGCATTGTGCGTGTGATCGTGGCAAATGGATGCCGAACGGCTTCTTTCAGTTCGTTAGTTGTGTGGTAACACGTGCCGACAACCAGTGGCGAAGCGTCCTATGAGGCCCGGAGGCCGGGCCTACCATAATATATTTGTCTATTACGGATTATTTTGTTACTTATAAATTTCATTAAACAACGCTTAATAAAAGAAAACTGAAATTCTAGGTCTTCCGATAATTACCGCAAGTTTGCAACCCTGCCTGGAACCGTATCTGCGCATTCAGCGAGGCCCGCCTGAGAGTGCCTCAGCTGGTCCCATAAAAACTTATGTGATTTGTGCGGGAAAGCATAATTTCAGGGGCGCGTTCGCCTGTAATGTAAACTGAGAGGCTGGCCTCTTTTCTCTCTCCCTGACTTCCGCAGAGTGCCGATCGCGTACGAGCGCGTGACGAAGCAGCCAGTGGACGTACAGAGCTTGTTGAGAAGCAGCGTTTCCATGGAAGATTCAGAGCTGTGCCGGGAGCGGAGCACACCCAGCTGCTAACATGTAGCGAAAATGTGTTGCTAATACCTCTAAGCCTGGCCTCCTAACCTATCAAAGTAGGCATTATTAGAATTCTAACTGCAAATAATGCATGCAAGTTGGTTACCAGTGTTAAGTTTGTTGTTTTTGGCTCACCCTGTATTAAGCTCAGGTAAGACTGCCAAGTGACGCTAGTGGCAACCTTGCCGCGCGCCCCTGGAAGTTATGTCAGAGCGGTCGTTTGCTGTATTGGGTTGCATACATACAGGATATATTTTAAGCGCTTATAGCGCCGAAACTAAGCGTTTTCGAGGTAAAGTTTATTAGGAAAAAAAACTTGTTTTTATGATATCTACCAGCAACCCCCCCCCACACACACACACACAACCAAACACAACTGCCCCGGCTTTTATTACCTCTTCTGCTCCCATACTATGACCTCTTAAGCCTGGTTTACATTGGTCGAGTAGACGGGAGAGTAGCTGGAGCGAGTAGGGTCAAGCGAGCTACTCTCCCCGTGTAAACAACTGGGGAGAGTACTGGAGCCAGTACTTGCTCCAGTAGTCAGGACGGTCGAGTGGCTGTCAACGGAGGACAGCGACTTGAGCGAGTTGCTTCCTCTCCCATCGATTTTTTCATTCGCGCATAAACTCGACAGACCACTCGGTCAATGTAAACTAGGGATGGCCAGATCCGGATCCTGGCGGATCCGAAATTCGGATCCTGTCGGTTCCGGATTCTAAAATTTTTCGGATCCGGATCCAGAATTTTCGGATCCGGATCCGGAATTTTCGGATCCGGATCCGGAATTTTCGGATAAGGATCCGTTTTGCCATCCCACATGCGCTTCTTTGGAAAGTAAGAATGTGCTTATAACATATTGTTACCTGCTAATATACATATATATATATAATATACATAAACATATACCTATATATAGTGTGTGTGCGCGATTTGTAATTAATTAATACACTTACAAGGGAGGTCTAAGTCTCCCCCTCCGATTTCCATGAAACTTGGCATATGTATAGAGGCCCCCCCTCAAATGTCAAGATGAGGAGAAATTGAAGTGGGGATCTGACCCCGAAACCACGTAAATATGGCATAGGAAGAAACAGGGGGCATAGGGCCTCTCTATACACCTGCCAAATTTCATGAGAATCGGAGGGGGACACAGGGGTCAGATGATCCCCACGTCAATTTGTCCTCATCTTGACATTTGAGGCGGGTTTTGCCCCCTAAAACAGTTTCTTAGCCGAAACAAAAAAAAACACGTATTTCTTCCTTTTGGCCCCTCTATACACCTGCCAAGTTTCATGAAAATCGGAGGGGGACACAGGGGTGAGATCCCCACTTCAATTTGTCCTCATCTTGACATTTGAGGGGATTTTGTCCCCTAAAATAGTTTTTACCTGAAACAAAAAAACATGTAATTCTTCCTTTGGGCCCCTCTATACACCAGCCACGTTTCATGGAAATCGGAGGGGAACACAGGGGTCAGATCCCCACTTCAATTTGTCCTCATCTTGATATTTGAGAGGAGGTTGCCTCCTAGAACAAATTTTTTCACGAAAGAAAAAACACGCATTTCTTCATTTGGGCCCGTTTATACACACACCTGCCAAGTTTCATGGAAATCGGAGGGGGACACAGGGATCAGATCCCCACTTCAATTTGTCCTCATCTTGACAATTGAGTGGGTTTCGCCCTGTAAATCAGTTTTTTTAGCTGAAACAAAAAACACACCTATTTCTTCCTTTGGGCCCCACTATACACCTGCCAAGTTTCATGGAAATCGGAGGGGGACATATAAGTCAAATGCCCACTTAAATTTGTCCTGATATTGACATTTGAGGGGGGGTTGCCCCCTAAAACAGTTTTTTAGCCGAAACAAAAAAAACACGTATTTCTGCATTTGGGCCAGTTTATACATACACCTGCCAAGTACCGTGGAAATCGGAGGGGGACACATCCTCACTTCAATTTGTCCTCATCTTGACATTTGAGGGGGTTTTGCCCCCTAAAACAGTTTTTAGCTGAAACAAAAAAACACGTATTTCTTCCATTGGGCCCCACTATACACCTGCCAAGTTTCATGGAAATCGAAGGGGGACACAGGGGTCAGATCCTCACTTCAATTTGTCCTCATCTTGACATTTGAGGGGGTTTTGCCCCCTAAAACACGTAATTCTTCCTTTGGGACCCACTATACTGCCAAGTTTCATGGAAATCGGAGCGGGACACTTAGATAACCTCCCTTGTTAGTCTTACACTTTGTAATTATTTAACACTGCATATATTATAATGTTTTATTTTAATTTGTAAAACTGTAACTGTAGAACAATTGCATAATTTTGGTATAACATTTCTATCTTGTTATATGTGTTAAAGGTTTCATCCTGGAATGGAATGTCTCACATTTATGTGTGTTTTCAATTCCAATACATTCGAATGAATACATATTCGTTTCAATGGCATTTACAAAATCACCTCTGACATTTGTGCACGAGTGTGTTAGCCGATGCGTAGCAAAGTATTTTAGGAACAACACTTGAAAAAAAATCTTGTAGGACTAACGAAAAATTTCTTTGTAATCGAAGATCATAATACCTTTTAAGGTGTGGTAATATTATAATGGCCGAAACTCTCGGATCCGGATTCAGATCCGAAACTTTCAGACCCGGATCCGGATCCGTTTGGCCATCCCTAATGTAAACGCCTTTTGAGGACAGTATAGAGTCTGTGTTGTTTGAGTGTCCAATGTCCATTTGTGTCGATTATAGGAACAAACAAAAAAACTACGGGCGCATGATGTATTTGGCGTAGGAGAAGTAAAACTGGAGAAGGGCTCCCAATCGCCGATACTGGTCAGTATTCGGATAGTTCTGAGTTTCGCAAATTTAAAATATTTTCAAATTTCCTTTATTTTCTTATACCAAAACCATTGAACAGCCACGATAATTCTATGTTTAGAAAAAAATATATTTATAAATTAAATTATACGTATTAGCTATTATTATTACAATAATGCGAGTTAATCCATAGTCCGCTACGAAGAATTGAAGCGGGGTATGGTTAACCAAAAACAGAGAGATTTTCACCTGGTAGCCAGTAGCGGAGATTGGGTGCCAAAACTGGGACCTCCAATCCACGACACTCCTGGTATCTTTACATCGATGTACCCAGTATTGCATACTGCAGGCTTATGGAGCCTAGCTCTCTACACAAGAAACACGTCATTTATGCAAGGACAAAATTGAAATATTTACAAGTTTGAAAAATCGTCGCTTTTTATAGGCTCACATTTAAAAATGTCATGGCTCGAGGGGGCCATGGCTCCTCCCCTGGGTACGGATCATTCAACAGAAGTTATTAACCGAAAACTACTGCATCTTTAGCCAACTTAAAATGAACAACAAATCCTTTCACCTTACAATATTCAAAGTGGTCTTTTCTTCTATGTTCTGCGGTGCTGGAAAATGTTCCATTTTTATTGTTGTACATAGAGATATTTGAATATGGAAGGGGCATGACAAGGCCCCCTAAACGCTTGCTCATCCCCGGGGCTTTCTTTCCTGCAATCAAAGGAGAAACTGCCAGCAATGACAACCTTCACACATATTCTACTTGCCGTTGGGCAAGGGCACCATCAGTGCTGGGCTGGCTGACCTTTCCCTACATTTTGCAGACCTTCGATTAAAACAAGGCTATTTCGTCCAATGATTTCACACTAAAATATTAGTACTCCATTTTAGAATCCATTCTTGCTATTTTACTAGTATAGTATTATTTACATTATCTTCTGCACCAAATACGCCTTTGTTTTTAACTCTACAGGCTACAGCAGTGGGGGCTGCTTACGATTTCATCTTGGGAGGCTAGAATTTATTATTTTTATTATTATCATCATCATCATTACTATTTATTATTATTATTATTATATTGTAGTGGTCTGCTAAATACTGTAATTTTGGAGTGGTTCTCCACTTCTCTACGCCACAGGCTAAATGCTGTTTCTTTCCTTTCTCAAGACCTCGCCTTCCTTGATGCCACCTATTTGGTTGCATAACCGGGTTCGTTGTATTTAGAACCTATTTTACACAACTGATAACGAGTAATTACCAAGTTCTAAACTTTTGTTGTCTTTGCGACACAATCTTTGGGGACACCACCACCACAGATTATACAGCACTGGTTGGGTCACTCAGGCATTGCAAAGCAAAAAGTCGCAATGGATGTCTAATCTGTGGAGCACTTGAACACAAACCTTGAGAGCCCAATTGTAGGTTATATAACATTTTGCATGTCATCATTGAAGTCGTGGAAGTGAAGTGCTGTAAAATTTGTGAAGGTATTGCAGTTTTTTTTAAACTTATAAATTGCAGCTGCTTCTTCATTTCTTGAATCGACAAGATTGTACGTGTAAACTTCCTACTAACAACTAGTCTTATGCATAGTTTCTGCTCATAATGTACAAGTATTAATTTGCTTCTGTATACTCTCGCGTGATATGCTAGTTGTGGCATTTGAAGGGACGTCCTTCATGCTGTGTGTGGTAAGAAAAACTTGTTTATTATTTTGACATCAGTGCTGTAATCAAGTAGGTCAGTTTCCAAAATGAAAGCCGCTCTTGCAGTTGTTCTGGTGTTTGTTGGTTGTTGCAGCAATGTTGTGTTTTTGGAATTATTAATTAAGGAAGATCCTGGTAGTGGAAATATAATAACTTTTTCGCAGTTTCTGTTTATTGCGTTAGAAGGATTTATATTTACTGCACATTTTGGGACAAGGAAACCAAGAATAGGCATAAAGGATTATGCTATACTTGTAGCAATGTTTTTTGTTGCAAATGTTTGTAATAATTACGCATTTAACTTTAATGTGCCCATGCCTCTTCATATGATATTTCGTGCTGGGTCTCTAATCGCCAACATGATAATGGGCATACTGATCCTAAGAAAACGTTATCCTTTATGGAAACACGCTGCTGTTGTAATGATCACTACCGGAATAGTTATATGCACAATAGTGTCCGGAAAAGCTGTGAAAGGCCCTACAAAGGTGGAAACTTTGGAAGAAACTCAGGAACGGGAGTTTGCAGACTTCTTTTGGTGGTGTGTTGGTATCATTCTTTTGACTGTTGCATTATTTGTGTCTGCTAGAATGGGGATATATCAAGAAGTGTTGTATGGAAGATATGGAAAACATCCACGAGAAGCCCTCTATTATACACATGTTTTGCCCTTGCCAGGTTTTATCATACTATATAAAGATATATTTAGTCATCTAATTTCTATGTCACATAGTACACCAGTTGTTCTACCTTATGTTGGATTAGCAGTTCCAAAGATGTTATTGTACTTGGCTGGTAATGTTTTGACTCAATACATATGCATTAGCTCTGTTTTTGTTCTTACAACAGAATGCTCTTCTTTGACTGTTACGTTAGTTGTGACATTGAGAAAATTTTCGAGCTTATTGTTTTCCATTCTTTACTTTAAGAATCCCTTTACAGTTGCTCATTGGATAGGAACTATCTTAGTGTTTACAGGTACATTAATATTCACAGAAGTACCTCAGAGAGTGAAATCAATGGTTTCCACACATGTAACTGATAAGAAGGAAATTAAGAAAGAATGAAAACTGTTACAAATACGAAAATATTGTTCATTATGTAAAATGTATTGTAGTCTTTCATCCAGTGTAGGATTGTGAAAGATGTACACACGCCTTTGTGTAGAATGCATTATCCATCACATACCTTGTAAATGTAGTATTAAACAGATTTTTGAATGATAATATACCAGTTGCATAAAATACATTTTTGCAGTTCATGTTGCATAGTATGTTTTGTTTATTTTTCTCATGTTACACCGTGGGCAGCACATTTTTATTTAAGGAGAAACCCAGGAATATCAATAATGATAGAAACTGTGTACTCTAATAATTATGTTCCTTTGACTCACTGCAACTTCGACTCCTCCTTTGTTTTCAGTTTTGTATTTGTATTTGGAAAAAATATGAGTTTTTCACAGAATCTTTCTAAACCCTGCATGAAATGTGTCTGAGAGAATGTGCCGCTGAGTAGTATGTTACAGTTTTCACCCTTTCAACTTACTGAAATTGACTTGTGATATTGTGGTTTATTCCTAGGTTTTTACTTTTGATAATATTTTTCTTTTACGTGCACTTGTTATTGTTTTCAAGTTTAGGATAATTTTTGTTCAGTATTTTTGTTAGTGCACAAAGTGCAATAATTACATGAGATAATCTTCATGTCGAGTGATCATAAAATATTTTGTGATATGCAGGAACATTATGGCCCATTGAAATGTGGGTGCCGCTTTCTGTATCTCATACATAGTAGATGTCATGTCATTTATGTATTTTCTAAATCTGTTCTTACTTTGTTTCTATTATCTAATCTACTCTTGTGAAGTAATGACAGTTCTTCTCTAACCTGGGGTTTTGCTTGACAAGTTTAGTAGTAGATTTGTCTGGTTATGGTACTACATTCCATTACTGAAAAACAAATTCTGCTGGAGAGAGTCAAGAATTATACTTGTACATTACTTACATTTTTTTTACTCCCATTTAATAATGAAAATGAGTTCATTAAGTTCTGTTGTAGATTTGGAGCATGATATTAGTATTTTTGTTTGGCATATAGTAACTTTATATTCACTACATGTATGTTATACAGTTTAAAGTCTCAAGCTGTGTGAGCAAGTAGCACTGAATTTTTCCTGTGTGCAAATTTATCATGTATTTATAATGTAGGATATCTAATTAATGGGGATAAACAATGCTAACTTACATGATTTAATGATTTGAAACTTCATTTTACTCAGATCATCCATTTAACATTTCTTTGGATTTTAACATAACTGCATTAGAGTGAGTTACTGAAAAGAAAAATATGAATTGCATATGCGATTTTTTCTTCCAAATTTTGACATTTCTGATGTGTTTTTGGATCTTCTTTCAGGGGTATCCAAGGATCATCACTTTAAAATTAGTTTAAAGGGTAAGTTTAAAGCCTTATTATACTCTCTTGAACTGCAATTCTTGGATAGTCCTGGTAAAAGACCTGAAAATAAACTTCTGATGTCATCATTATTTGAAGTATGTATTTCAGCCATATGTATTTCGCACAAAAGCAAGTATTCTGCTTACCAGCAACATGGGCCGATATAGTAACATTGGCATGTGTACCTTTTGTGCCACACTAAATGCATGAAGCATAGCTATTAATGTAAAGAAGAACTTCTGGTACAGGCTCCAATATGTATGACAATTATAAAAGACACTACAATTTGTAGGCTTTGTAAATTATTCTTAATAAAGAAGTATAAGTTATTACAGATGTGATCAGTGCTAATAGGCAACATATGTATAAGATATTTAATTTGAAAATTATGGTTTATGTACAAAAATAAATCGTGTACCTGCCATGTGACTTAATGTACAGTGAAGATATTAAAGTTGTGGGAAAAAAATTAAAACTGTTTTCAATATGGCTTTGACCAGATTAGAATTCCCTAATGATCCCATCGTGTTTTGAAATGCAAATATAATAGTTTTAAATGTACATGTACAAAATTAATTTCAACACTTTGTAGACTTTAAGAGCCTACTCATTTTTCACTTGGACGTAGAAGAGTAAAGTGACAGATTGCTTGAGAACAAATAGATGGTAACATAAAATTGATTCATGAAGATTAGGCACACACAGGATTGTTACAATATTTTTGTAGCAACAGATAACAGGCTAAAAGAGAAAGAAATCAATATTTGTAGTCATGTTGAACCTAGGTAGATGGAAGAAGCAAGTAAAATAATGGGCCAAGTTCCTCTTGTTTAATTGCGATTACTTCATGCTACGCACATATTTTTTACAGGGTTCGATTTTTATTTATATCTGTTAACACACACTTTGGAATTTTAGTGCTTACTTACTGCGTGTTTGCTTGAGAATAGTTTTTAATTTCCGTATATCCCTATATAATACTTGTCTTGTCCCCAGCCATTTCTTTACTGTCATCTTAGTTATGGGCTGCTGCTGCCATCTAGGTCATGTGTGGGGGGCAAAGGGGTTTTCTGAATGATCCGTATACAATGTGGGGAGCTATTGTGTAGTTTACAATTGCCAAAAAAGCTCCTGAATGCTTTTATAGTTAGGAATACCTTGTTGATGAGAATGGGGATGTTTGTATAAGGTACATTTTACATCATCTTTTCTCCGATTTAAGTAGAACTTTTCAGAAATGCAAACAGTGCTAATTACTTTCAGGAAGCTTCAAATTTACTTTCACGATCATTTCCACTCTACTGTTATACTTTTTTTTTTATCCTATGAACGAAAAAAGTCTTGTGGATGGGAAAGTCTGATACTTGCACAAAGTAGTTTGTACCTCTTTTCTTGCCAATAAATTGTACTTTTCCGAACTCAAAACAGTAGTAATTACTTTCACCAAGGTTGAAATTTACTGTAACAATGATTTCCAGAATTCTGTGATACTTTGACTTTGAAACTTCGGAAAAAAATATTAAACATTCGGAACTGTTACCGAAATAACTAAAATTCAATTAAGATGCACCTAAAATTCTAGATAAAAGTAGAGTAGAACTCTTCAATAGGCCATTATGACTGCCTGTCAGTGTCTTGCTCAAAGTACTCCTTGTCACATCTTCACCTGGTGACTGGGTGTTATGTAGTCGGTGGAGGCACATAGGGTTGGGTACCAGTGGTGTAAGGGTTAGCAGAGCATGCCTTAAAACCTTGGACCTTCATTTCAGTAGTGGGTAATGGATGAGATTGTCCATTCATCAAGTCATGGTCATCATTTACCATTGTTTTAATTAAACTGCAAGGAACAGATAGTCACTGGAAATATCTCGGGGTAACAAATTTGTATTGTTTTGTTCCTCTATGATATTGCACTTGTTCAAGATTGCACTGTATTGTAGTGATATATGTTCATTATCATGTCAAAAAGAAAATTACCATGTTTTAAGAAAGCATATCTGGAAAGTAAAGATACAAAGGCAACCTTCTGTATCTCAGAATCATAGAAGTCTGCCAGCTACCTGTGTAAACCACATCATGATATCTCCTTTCATCAAGTCATCAGTGTTGAACCATTTTCCGTGGGAATGCTTCTTTAGGTGAAGAAACAAGTAAATGTCACTGGATGCAAGATCCAGACTACCTTTCTAGAAGAACAATGTGACATGCACATTGTGGACCCAAGCATTGGCGTTAAGCAGACAAATACAGCATGTCAACATTCTTCTCTTTTTGTTTTGAATGGCCTTTCCGAGCCATTCCAGGATCTGACAACATTCCACATCAATAATTGTTGTGCCAGGAATCATGAAGTCGCCCAGGAGGAAGCAGTAGAAAACTGAAGCCATGATTTTGTGTGCTGAAATTGAACTTCTGATTTTTTTTTAAGTTCTGAGGGAGTGCGTATGGTGCCATTGAAGTGACTATTGCTTGGATTCCTGTATGTGGTGGTCAACCCACCTTTCATCTCCAGTCACAATACCGTCTAGGAACTGATCTATCTCTGCATAGAGTGCGAGGAAGTTGAGCACGGAACCCATCTTGTGTTCATTGATTAACATTTTGAGCACCCAGCATGTGCAAAATTTTGTGTGCTGTAATTTCAGTCACAGCATTTATGAATCATCATTGTAGACCTTTTAATGAGATCATGTATTTCTCTTGTTCAATTTTGTGAAAATTGTTGTCACACATCAAAGACTCGCCCTTTCTTAGCCATGAAGATCAGTCCTGCATTCTTGAGAAATGAGGACATCACTTCATCACGTTTTGTCAATTCATAATCATTCCATAAACAGTGAGCATTTCTGGGAATTTCCACTGGATGCTGCTTTGAGAAACTGCTTGAATAGTTTCATCCTGCTAAAACAGGCATGAAAGGTGTAGAGTAGAGAATTTATGAACATGAGATGGGAAACTAGACATAAGAATTGCTCAAAACGATTTGGACAAATATGATTTACATGTCATGTTATCATGAATAATAAATATATACAAACACTTACTGGCACATGCATTTCTTTTATACACAATATTTCTTTTGTATCTAATAACTAATAAAATGGGTAACAGTTCGTTATATCGGAGACACGTTAAAATCTGATATTTTGTGTTTCGCATGGTTCGTACTTACCAATTGTGTCTTGCGGAACATAGTTCAAGGTGCCATTATGCTTTTTACATGAAGACAAACACAATTTTTCACAGAGTAGTTTTTGTTATTCCTTTCTTCGCTTCCGTAACACACAATATGGCGGGCAGAGGTTGACTACTGTTGTAGGTATGCAGTGTTACCAACCTTCTTAACCGAAAAATACCTACTATCGTGTTCGTCACGTGTGCAAATTTTACATTCTGCACGGGTAGCTGACTGATAGCCCCACGAACCATTCACAGATAGCCCCACGAACCAATTCCGATAAGGTTTGGTTAGGTTAGGCAAGCATAGTTAAAAAAAAAAAAAAAGGATTTGAAACACTGACAGGGGCTTACGTCATCAAATGTATGCAGCATCCGATTCACATAGCGAAAGCAATGGCGAGATATTTCTCTTGAAAAATACATGATTTCCCGGTAAAAATAGATTCCACGATGAAAGAAAATACCTCAACGAACGTTGGAAACCTTAGAGAAACTCATTTCCATAAGTAGTTTCTTCTGTAAAAATGAAGAAATGGGTCTCAGATATAACAAACTGTTACCATAAAATGAATTCATTGTGAGCAAAACAAGAAAAAGTAGCAATTTTTCAGTTTTACACATGAAGCTTTAATCAGACTAAATGATTTTACAATGTTTTTTTTCTATGTCTAGCTTAAATGCAACAATGAGGATGTGTCATGATAAAAGAAGCACCCATGCTCTGACCAGGACTTATATACAGAACCATTGGTGTCAAGAACACAAATCTAGAAGTAATGAGCAAAATAAAACTCCTTGAGTGAGGCAATTTTGCTGGCTATACACCTTAATAATTAGAATGAATAAAGGAATGTGTGTGGGGAAAGTTGAACTTGCACCACATGCCATCATTTCACTAAGTAACTAAAGTCCAGTTTTAGCATGTACTTATCGTTCACTGTAGCTTTCGCCACATCATGTGGCTTATTCAGGAGTTAAGTCAAGAATGGTCAAAGTTTAAAACGTGGGAAGGTAAGTTAAATGTTAAAATTGTAGGTAAAGACAATGCAAAGTGCCCAGTCAGTGCTTCCATTTCAACTGATTTGCCAGCCAGAGATGGATTAGAAATACAGTTTCTAGTTATAATTCAAATACAAGTCCAACACAACGAATTATTTTGATTACCTGGTCCATCTACCTATTAAAGGTAATAATTTCATTACATCTTAAACTTTTAATGAACCGTGAAATTATCATAAGTAAAGTTTGGGTAGTTTGAATATCTCTGGTCTAGCGCATGATCGTCTTACTTTGGACAAAAACCTTCAATAAACCCCAGCAACTATTACCTATGTCAAAAATATTGAGCGCTCTGTTTACGTACTTGTAAAATTGTACTCCATGGGAGGAAGAAATTCACATATATCTCATTGGAAAGCCTCCAGTATCTGTTTTTTTAATAAGCGTTATCTGAAAATTAATCTTAACTCAATTTTTTATTATCACTAAAAATTGTAGTTTTTTCTTCCAATTTATATGAACGGGTAATGCAACACCTTACAGTTCACAATCAACTCCACATTTAATATTGAGATTTTGTGTTGATTATTTTTGCACCTCTGTGAAAGTATGAAATGCAGATCTTGACTAGATAATTAAAAATCCATATTTTAGGGAATGTTGCAAACATGAAAGCATAATTACAAATTCAATGAAAACATCTGTTCATATAACACATTTAATTCAAATCCACAAGTGTGTACCTCATATATGATCAGAGATGGTATTATTTCGCGCTCCTTATATGTTAAAGGGGTACATGATGTATGGCAGGGTGTGGTGAATCTCAGACTCTGAAGGTTGCAGGCAACTTCCACAGCATTGCCACTTCGCTACATGGTGTAGGAATTGTGAAAGTTCGTTCCATCGGTCTGATCCAAAGTATTGTCGGAGCATAAAATAATAATTAAAATATTCCTCGTATTGCAAATGGAAGCCACATTCCTGCTGTACTACAGAGTTGTTACATTTTCAAGCTCTTATCTTTGTATGAACGTTGTCTCCTTGTAATAAACAAGTGGTCCCGGGTTCAATACCCAGTGGAGGCACATAATGGTTTGGATCTGCTTTAAACTAGACCCAGTCCCAATTAGCCTACTTGTGTATAAAGTGAACTTAACTCAATTCAACTTTATATGAACGTCATTTTCTCAGTATAATTTTTATGTCTCACATTTAAACAGCTAGATTGAGTGCAACAATGAGGACTATTTGAATTAAAGTCCAGGGGTGCATTCCGAAAGTCTTAACGAAACAAACGCATTCAATGAAAATAACTGGGCTCGTGAATCTGGTGAAACCAGTTATTTTACAGACTTATGGAATACTCTAGGCGAAAGCGCAGGCACAGGGTTTTGTTTAGAGAAAGTTTCCGCATGGCGTCAGCGGAAGGAATGTCCTTACGGCAAAAATAAACTCTACTGTGGACACTGTTACTCATTTTAATCACATTCTAAGAACGGTCAAGGCATACTCATCTTGTGCACGTTGCTTCATATCGGTCTCTGTTAAAATTATAATACATTTTCCGAATTAGTGCAGTTTGAATCCATCAGCATGCACTTTGTCTGCAAGGAGCAGACGATTCTCACGGAAAAAACCAGCCTCCTGGCCCGTGCGTTTGGTGAATCTCATTCTTGCACGGAATGCGACTTTTGGGACAGCATAATGAAACGCATGGAAGCACTTATGGGACAGCCAGTTACTATAACTCGTTTAACGCGTTAAACTCGTGCGACTTTCGGAACGGGCCCTAGGAGAGATCTTACCAAACATTCAAACCTGTGACCTGTTGTTTCTCAGTCTTCTCTGTGTACAATAATAACTCACCCACTGTGTACAGCAGTTTAATAACAAAGGGAAACAGGAGGAAAAGTGCATACCAGTGACACCAGTGCATAAAAATTGTACATGAGAAGCCTTCATGTCAACTAACATTTTTAAAAGTATTGTGAACAAGACACATCTAAATTGTGTGTTATCTAGCAAAATTCACTTAATCATTGTGCCGAGTAGTGGTGATGGTTTCAACATTTAATGTGTTGCCACATCCCACCTGAAATATTGCTTTTATATCTTGGTCTGTTTCACAGCTGCAGCTCTTGTAATAAGCAAGGAGTCGTGGGTTGATGAAGAGAGACAGGATGACTAAAAGCGTTGAACTGGATAATTAAATAAAAGTCCTGTATGTTTCTTCTCCCCACACCTTGCAAGAACTTGCCCAATAAAATATGGGGTCATCCTTTTCCTTCCACAGATGATAACACCATTATATAAGGCTGAGATATTTCCACATGAACAAGTTTCAATTAATATATATATTTTTTTGGGGGGCTGGTAAATCTACTAATGCTACTTTAATTAAGGGGTGATAAGTTCATATTGGTTTTGTCATTTGTGTTTTATTTAATTATTTTGAGTTGGCCTTGTGATAGTCTGGTGATTTTTACAGTTGCAATCAATGTGATAAATAAGTATGTTGTTATTGTACAGTATGCAACATTCTTATTCGTACACATGGATTTTCAAAGAAAATGCTTTAATATCTGAAAGGAAATACACTCTTTTGAAATTGTTTCTTTACAATTCAATAACTAATATCATTAGGAACATAAAATCTTAACCAAATTCTGTATAACCAATGACAATAATAAATTAAATGAAACTGAAAGAGAAACATGCCATTTTTTGTACAACTTTTCTATTCGTACACTTAATAATATAAAAGAAAAAAGTATATTCAAAACAAATTGACTGACAGTTCTAACACTTTGCTGTGTATCATTTGGCTTTAATTACTGCTTGACACCTGTTCTTCATAGAATTAACCAGTTTCCGACATGTTTCAAAGCTTATTTTATTCCACTCGGCTTGCACAACAGTTTTCAACTCTTGTTTGGACTTGACGCCTGCTTTATGGACTCGCCTCTTCAAAATTGCCCACAAATGCTCAATGGGATTTAAGTCTGGACTTTGAGCTGGTGTTTGTAGTAGTTTGGGGACATTCCATATTAGCCAATTCATGTTAACTCGAACCTTATGATTACTGTAATTGTCTTGTTGGAATCTGTAGTTCGGTAGCATGTCCATTTTTTGGGCACTCTGCTGTACATTGTTCTTCAATGTGTCCAAATAGATGTATGCATCCATGATACCATCAATAAACTGGATGGTACCTTTGGACGACATACAGCCCCAAATCATTAATGACCCACCACCGTGTTTAACTGTTGGAACTGTGTTAATGTGATCATTGTCTTTATTTGATTTTCTCCAGACCCTATTTATCCCATCTGACCTGTATGTATTAATCTGGGACTCGTCTGACCATATGACACTATCCCAAAATTCCTGGTCCTTGTGGATGTGCTCTTTCGTGAATGAAAGTCTATTCCTGCGATTCACCTTTTTACATACGGCCTCTTTCACGGTATTCTGCCATGATATCCATGCTTCCACAAGGCACGTCGGACAGTTTGATCGGACATCATCTTGCCAGCAACATTTTCTACTAACGGCCGTAACCGAGGAACACTTAGTCGGTGGTTTTCTCGCACTCTTTTTAAAATAAAGCGTCCATCACGTTTATTCAACCGTCTCTCTCTTGGTTTTCTCCACACATTCTGTGTTGAACCTTCCTCTCTAAATTTGTTTACTGTGTATTGAACTGTGGAGTGTGATTTATTGACTGTTTGTCCAATTTTTCTTAACGAATAACCTAAGGGCCAAATTTATAACAACACCCTTCAGATCGGAACTAAGTTCCTTCACCTTGCCCATTTCGAACACGCTGATAGATAGACGATAGGCCAACAACAATACCTACGCCAGCAATCCGCTTGACGGGGAGCGTGCCTGCATGTTCAAACTTGTTACGAAGTTGCAAACTGCACGAAATTGCCAGAATAGTGGTGGTACTGTATGTGAGGAAGATTGAAACTCTTGCCTGTATGAATAACAATGTTGCATGAAACAGCGTGTTTTTCTCCACAAATAATATGCTCTGTTTATACACTTTGAAGATACATTTTTATTGACATTTGTTGGTGAAACCTTTATTAACATTAATTTCCAGGTACATTTGAAAATGATTATATTTACTAGTAGATATAACATTTTTTCCTCGGAAATTCTATGTGTACGAATAACAATTTACATACTGTAATAGATTCATTATACAATTTTATTCCTAATAAAGGGGTTTTAATACTTCATGTTGTATTAGCATCTATATTTTGTAGTATGGGTCGGGTTAGTAATGGGTCTAATATTAATAATACTGGAATTGTATACTTATTATTAGTATACAAGAAGCTGCTACACACAATTAAATTTGGCTCACATACAAAACACAAGAAAAACTACACTTTTACCAACATTTCTGCCTGAATAGAGAACAAAGTTAAAATCACTTTGTCTTGCTTTTGACTAAAAGCAGAAACTTCTGTCTTTCCAGTGAGATATAATTGAATGTTTTTCTCGTATTGAGTACAATTTTACAAGCAAGTAAACAGAGGGCTCAATATTTTTGACATGGATAGTAGTCATTTTCTGCTTGCAAATAGTCTTTCTTCTTCAATCCATGTTGAGAAGTTAATTAATTTGAAAATCACAAAGGAAATATGGGTTTCTAGATGTAAATTCCCTCAATTTTTGGAATTATGTGGGCAGTGGGGGTATTCGTATAACCTTGTATATATCTGCTCTCTGCGTGTGTGTGTGTGTGCATGCATGCATCATAATACACACTTTTTAGAATATGTTTTTACAAAAAATTAGCACAAGTAAATGCACACCCTAGTTATCACAAGCACTACTTCACCCTATCTATCAAGTGCAGGGGAAAGGAGAGTGTGTGTTTATTAAAATGTGCTAATAAAGCTCTCGGGGAATATAACATTGCTCGGCATTATACAATCATGGATAAACTTATAGATTATTGAAATGATACAATTGGTCTAACCCAAAGGTAATATGATGGAACACTTACCTAACTGCACATTTTAAAGTATGCTTTTATCTTGCATACTGTCAATTTTTTTTTTTAATATAGTTAAAAATATGAACGAGAAATCTGTTCAGAATTTGATGTGACCACACAAATAAATTTGTATGATATAATGCAGTAAAATGCTTAGAAGTTTCTAGTGAGACTACTCTTAACTGATTTCAGTTGAGTGAATACCTCTTGTATCAATTGTTTCTGTGAGAACCCAGCAAGTTGGTTTGATCTTGAATTTTTGTATATTCAAATCTACGGCTGAATTTGAATTTTTTTCTCTTCTTTTGCTTCACACCATGGTATGCAGTCCTTCACTATATTCATTCATCTTATTTTATGCAATGTAAAGTTTATATAGATTTTTATCTTTCAGAATACAATACAAAATGACGTCTGGAAATTTGCGCACACTTGATTTTATTGTGTATGGAGCAACAGGATTTACTGGAAAGTACACAGTTGAAGAAACGTTAAAAATATGTAAAGAAATGGGTGGCCTTAAATTTGGCATCTCTGGCAGAAGCAAAGAGAAACTTGATGCTGTGTTGAAGGAAATTGAAAAGAAAACAGGTAATGTCTTGAAGTTCTATCTGTTATAGACATGTTTGAAAAAGTACTGAAATACTCCCAGGAGTGAAATTTTCACACATGCAACAAAATTCATGTTTTGCATCATATTAAGTTTTGTTTCATTACTTACATTTATTTGCAGTATATTAAAAGTTTGGTGTTTCATAGTTGGTAAAAAGATATGTTTTAAATCTCATGAAAAGAAAGTGCAAATCAAATATAGTGGAACCTTATTACATGCAGTGGTGAAACACCATAAGAGGCCTGGAGGCTGGGCCTACCCTGATATATTTGTCTTATTACTGATTATTTTATTACTTATAATTTCAATAAACTACGCTTAATAAAAGAGAACTGAAATTCTGGGTCTTAACGATAATTACAGCATATTTCCAACCCTGCCTGGAACTCTTTATCTGCACATTCAGTGAGGGCCATCTGAGAGTGTCTCAGCTGCTCCCGTAGCATGATGTGTGATTCATGCAGGAAAGTATAATTTCTGGGCATGCTCGCCTGCAATGTACACATCGAGGCTGGCCTCATTCTTCTGAAGAGATCATGCACGAGCACATGACGAAGCATGAGAGCTTGTTGAAGCAGCGTTTCCATGGAAGAGGCATACCCAGCTGTAAACACATCATGAAAAAATGTTACTAACATCTCTAAATCTGGCCTCCTAATCTATCAACTTAGGCATTATTAGTATTCTAACTACAAATAATGCATGTAAGTTAGTTACCAGTGTTAAGTTTGGTGCTTTCAGCTTTCTTGAGAGAGAGCTTAGCATGAAGTGTTGGTTTGCCCTGTACCAATTCAGATTCAGAGAGGGAAAGTATTGTGTTACTTTGAGGAGGGGAATGATATTAATTGCTACATACTCCGTGATGGTATTTCTTCAATGATTAATAACATAACTGAATACGTGCTACTTTTAAGAAGGGCAAGGTACACGTGCAAACATATTGAGAAAATCCATGTTTCTAAAACCTTCTGATCGATGTATTACACAGTGAGTTGCCTGTGTTCTCATTTAGCATTACTTTATATCGTATTATAGTTTTAAAAAAACAACAAAAAAAAACTACATGCTAAAGAAGAACTACATGAATGAATGAAAGAGTTGGTTGATTGGTTGATTTGGTGTTTTAGGTCCACTTTATGCACAGCAAGGCTAATTAGGACTGGAAGTACAGTTTAAAGTGGGATCCTAACCACTATGTGCCTCAACTGGGTATCAAACGACGGGATGAATGAAAGAGTTAGAAAGAAATAAATGATTGATAAGATTTAGTTTATTTTGCTTGGTTTATCTGCCATTATTGGCTAATTGCGAAGATGCGGATGAGGATGACACTCACAAGGAAAACCTATGGCCAGGTGGGGATTCGAACCCGGGGTCCCTGTTGTGGTAGCAAGATATGGTAACCAATCCGCCATGGAGGTTCAGCATTAAAAAGAAAGAAATAGAAAGTGACAATTATGTAACATAGATTTCTTTAATGCGAGAGATATTTACGAGACTGTTATTGAAGTAACAAATAATTTTTACAACCAGCTTTAAAAAATAGATCATTATATTTCTAAAATATCAAAAATTACCTCTTGCAATCTTTTAGGGCTAAGCATTTTAATGAGAATCACTTGTGTAAATTAATTAAAACTACAATTTCAATTTAAAATTAAAACGGTGTCCGATGGCCAGGGTCTGCTAGAGCAACTTGTTTATTGTGTGATGAGAGGTAAGCGCATCAAATCCCATCACCGCTGTTTTCTGGCTTTCGAGACCGGAGCATCTCTATTTAATTGAATCAGGTTGTTTAAAGTCCACTTTATTCTCAGATATGCTCAGCTAGACTAGTCTAAAGTAGAGTCTGAACCACTGTCAATATGCCTCCATGGGGAATCGAACCTTCTACATGTTGATTGCAAGGCGAAAGTGTTAATCACCACATTATCGTTTTCAATCCCTGTTCCACCATTTTTGAACAGCAGTCGATGAGATTCAGACAATATATGACGATTACACAGGGGCTATATTTCTCTTATTTTAGCATATAAAAAAATTGCTGCTCCTAAAAAAATGCACAGCCACCCCCTCCCCCAACCCCCTTGCTTCGTCCTGTGCCTACCTGTCCAGCGACCCCACGCTTCGCCACTGATTACATGTTCTTCAGGGGTTTATGACCAGAAAACTTATACTGTCGGAAATTGTAATTTGAGAAAAAAATTTAATGTATTGCTGTAATGGGAGGGCCACGAAAGTTAAGTGAAAAGTCAAGGAATGTAAAATCAGGGTTTCAATGTATTAGGAAAAAAGAAAAAGAGATCGCAAATTTTTGATGGAGAGGGAGGTAGCATATTGAGAGAGGAAACAGGAAAAGTGCTCATCATGCCACTGAATACGGGGTTTATATTGAGTACTAAGCCAAAATTTAAAATTTTCTGTGATTATTATGTGCTTTTTTTAAATGGTAAAGTTTCTAAGATTTATTAATGTAAAGTTTCATGCTGAAACTACATTAATGAAGATACATACAATAACAAATAGAAAACAACAAATACACTAATTTTTAAATTTTGTTTTTAGGAGAGGATTTGAGTAAAGTTCCAGTAATAGTAGCTGATATTAAAGATGATAAATCACTGCAAGAAATGGCTGCCCAAACTCGAGTTGTTATAAACTGTGTTGGCCCATATAGGTTTTATGGTGAACCTGTTGTGAAGGCTTGCATTTACAGTGGAACACATCATGTAGATGTTAGTGGAGAACCACAGGTGTGTAGTTTTGAATTAAAATTAATAAATTAATGGTAAGGTAACTGGAAGATTTAATGTCTTGCACCTGTGTTTATGTCGCATATATATTATACAGTTTTCTATGGTCATATATTTAGTGTAATAGAATGCTCATGTAATGTATTTGAAATTCATTGCGTTATAGGTATTATGAAATTGTTTTTTACTTTGGTTTTCTCAATAATTATCAATCAGTGCATAAACCATTCGGTTTTTGTGGTTTGTATGTACTCTTAATAAAAATATATATTTGCACCATAGAAAATTATGACCATAGTAAACTTTCCTATTACTTGATAATCAGTAGAATTATATAAGAGGTTTGACAATTAAGTTTGCGAACTTATCCTAGAAAATATGCTACATACCTTATTGCTGAATAGTGCTGTGGTCACCTTCGAAGTACTCCCCTTGGGAAGCTATACACTGATTCCAGCACCTACTCCACCCTTCGAAGCAATTTTGGAACTCTGTTTTGGGAATGGCCTTGAGAGCTGCCATCATATTAGCCTTAATGTACTCAATGTCATCAAAATGTCTTTCTTTGAAAATTTGTTTGACCTTCGGGTAAAGAAAGAAGTCATTGAGGCCAAGGTCAGGTGAGTATGTAAATGGTCTACCAAAGTTATTTGTCTCCTGGTCAAAAACTTCCGTACAGACATTGTCATGATGCAAGAGCCATGAGTTGTTGTCGTTTGTGTCTCACTTTTTCACGCAACCTTTGCAGCACTCCCTAATACTACACTTGGTTAACTGTTTGTCCTATGAATGTCATGGTCAGTCGCCGAATTGCAAGCACAATTTGATGAATTTTGGCAATGTTTTTCTCTTCAGCTCGTTAGTGGCTGCCCTACCCTTTCTTCATCAGTCACTCCCTCAGAAAACAGTTTCATCCATTTGTGCACCGCTGTTCTCTTCATGACATTCTTGCTGTACACCAGCACTAACATTCCCTGTCACTCCCACTCTTGCCCAGTTTCACCAGAAAATTGAGGTTTGTTCGTTGCTCTAATTCCAGCTCGGCCATTTTCACGACAGTGCACACTCACAAGCACAAACAATAATGCACACCACTCAGCACAAATCTGCCACATGTCAACACGAACACTGCTGCGAGACACTGAAATACCAAGGTTACAAAATCTTACAGAGCTGCTTGTATAGTGCTGCCTTCAGTGCTAAATGGTGGGGAGTTTGCGAACTTAATTGTCATTGTTCTGTTCTACAAAAAATAATCCATTACTTGTCATTACTTTACTCTTTACTAGTGACCAACTGTATAGATTGTCGTATATCCAATGTGTATCTTTTTTCATGTGTGTACACTGGCCTCGAATAGTACTGCAGCAGTTTGTTTCTTTATACAGCATATTTGCACAAGATACAAGTCAATCTACATGTGTATCAATATACACTGTATAAAACACACCTTATTACTAACTTTGTTGACCCTGTACATGTTGCCTTGGTGGCTTGGTGGCTGTGTGAACCAAAGATTTCCACATTTGAATCTCGCGTGAGGGCCCCTTCATTAATTTAATTAAATCACCAATCATTCTCATCATTGTGTTGAGCTAAAAGTGGCAAAAATTTATGCAAAGTAAGAAGTATGCCCTCCCACCCCCATGCATACATAAAAGGAAGTAAGATCTATTATTTCAGGTACATGTTGTTAATTGTGTTTTAATTTTTTCAGTATATGGAGGGGATGCAACTGAAGTATGACAAAGCAGCTAAGGAGAAAGGAGTGTATATTGTGAGTGCATGTGGATTTGACAGCATACCGTCTGACTTAGGAGTTGTTTTCCTTCAGGATAAGTTTGGAGGTAATTTCTTTAGAAAACTGAAGAGTTGAAAAGTAATTGTTGATATCTTACATGATATCACACACACACGGACACCCTTATTACAAGAATGCCTCGTGTGGTATAAAGAAAGATTATTTTCTGTGTGCATTATTTCAGCACTTCATAGCATGTTTTGGTTGAAAAAATTATGGTTTTCATGTCACAATAGCTTGTGTGTGAATACGATTATGGCCAATATTGATACTGAAACACAGTCGTAGTGACTGATAGATTGATATCAGATATCTATACAAACTTGTGGCAGCAATTAGGGGGGGGGGGATGGTGGGGGGCAGTTGCCCCCTCACTTTTTGCTCTGCACTAGGGCCTCTTAATGGAAACCTTGTCTACAGAGAGAAAGTAAACTGCAACTCATCTAATAATTTGAATTAACGTGTTATTATGTTAGTGACCAGTTGATTTAGCATGCTTTTTTGTTGTGTTGTTATAGTTATATTAGAAAGTTGTTAAGGTGGCTGCGGTGGCTCAGTCGGTAACGTGTCTGACTACCATGCTAAAGGTCCCAGGTTCGATCCCCAGCCGTTCAAATCTGGGAACTTTTCTACCGTTGGACGTGGCCCCGGCGCCCCCCCAGCGTCGAATGACATGGGTACCTGGGGGAAACTCTGGGGGGTAAAGGCAGTCAAGGGCATGATGCTGATCACATCACCCCCACTCACATGACAGGATCAAGAAAGTGTGGGGCGTTACCCTCACACCCCCTATACGCCTTCATGGCATGGTGCTAAGCACAGGGGAGCACTTTACTTTAATAAAGTATAAAGAAACATATTGACGTATAAATATATGATTAACTTCATTTATTTTTTATTTTTTTGCAAAAAAAATAAAGATGTTCTCTTGTTCACTATTTGGTTAAATCTTTTGCAACAGTCCATTTTCTTTTTTGGTCTGGCAGCATGGACAATTGGAGGGTCCCTTTGAAAACACAGAAATCATATGGGAGATGCAGAGCATTTATTGGTATAAGTTATGCAATGCCAAAAGGATTGATTGTTTTACATTTCAAGCCAAAAAACTGTGTGTTATTGAGTTATGTAGTTTTTTTATTATTATTTGGGAGGTAATTACTATTCAAAACTTCTGAAGAATTTTTTAAAATTGTACACTGTTCTGACTGATGTATAGCTTCTCTATGAAAATTGAGAAATCTCTTACTTTGATGTACTTTCTTTTCAGGTGAAGTCAATACAGTGGAGACATATCTCTCAGGTGAAGTTGAAGGTGGAGCAAAGGTATGTTTTAATAATTATTGCAATGTGCACATAATATGCAGCAGTGGTGTAGGAACAGGGGGTATAGGGGTACATTGTACCCCCTAAATTTTTGAAGAGGGTACTGTAACCCCTAAATCGAAGATTCTAGTTGTACCCCTTGTACCCCCCCCCCTCTCAGATACAAGATGCTACTGTTAAAAGAACCTAGTATTTTCTAATTGCTCTATACAAAAAGCGTAAATTGTAAGCATTATTTTCCTTACCACAGGAATTCAAACTGTTGTAAACTTATTCTACATGTACTACATTGTGCTTGCTATTAGTTGGTTCATTGATCTGTGTGTTTGAAAATCTTTTTAAGGAGTTGAAAATTATTTAAAATGTGTGTGGAACGATGGAATGAAATAAAGTTTACTTTCAGAAAATCACGCTGCAGACGAATGCCCTTCTTGTAAGAGGGTACAAAACAGGTGATTGTGTCGATTCCAAGATATAAATCTGGATCAGAAGAATATATGACTGACCTTCTTTCAAATGGAATTTTCCGAAACGAAATACTTCTACAATTCCTGCCTCGTCTTGTTTTAGAGATGCTACACGACAGACCAATTTGGGGGGTACAATGTAGCTACCTCACCGATTATTTTTAAAATTTTGTCAGAGGTTCTTCGGAAAACTGTACTTAAACCTATATGTTAAGAGATTTTTTGAAAATATAGATGGCACTGAGACAAGAAAAGTCTTAAATTTGGAGACGACACTGAAATGAATCTCTACAAAATCAAAATGAGACGATACTTGATGTCAGAGATGATCTCGTTTGAAACTTTGGTATCACATTTGAAGAATTTACTTAAAATAAATTTAAATTACTGTGTCTTATTCAGACATACCAAGCGTATATTTTGTTCATATTTCAAATAAGTCATTTATTTTGTGTATTGTAATTGAAAAGTTAATCCATTAGTGACAATTGCGAGCCTGTGCTGCCCAGTTTCATCAATCCAGGATAAAATGGTTTGCAGCGTCGAACAAAATGTAAAGCAGAAAAATGTTACTAAGAAACGTTTTTTCTTTAATGACATATATACGTTGTGAAAGTTTGAGTGGTGACACATTTGTCTAATCTCGATACCATTCCTAGTTGAAATGGATCAGCGATATTTCCTAGACATTAAAACAGGGTGTGATTTGTGATTTTATCAGAAGGAGGAGGATTTACCTATGAATTAGATGTGCTTAGAATTGGACATAAATTGCTTAAGATCTAATTTTGATATTTAATGCATCACAAACACACCATTTCAAGTTAAATTCTAAAGTCAAACTGTAAGAAAATTACATTATTCAGTTGAATGCACGAAATTAATGAGATTCTGCAGGTTCGATGATTTGCCAGTTGGATTGTCAAGGACACTGTAATGTTTATGACTTGATCCATTTTGTTGCAAATTTTTCTGCATTAAAGCAATTCACTGGGAGTCTATTGAAAGAAAAAGCCGGTTTTGATTTCTGTAATCAGTTATGGTAAACTTCATGGCACTGAGCCCACTTTCACACACACCAATTGGTACAATTGGTACACACATGCGTTGAAAACTCCTGTCAGCGTGCATCGTTCGTAGTATAGGGCAGTTGAGTGACTCGTCAACAACAGCATTTTGTAGTCAACTGAACATGGCGCAGTTTGTGCCAGATAAAGTGTTTTTGCGGGGTGTTCTGCTTCATTACTTTAACATGCAGAAAAGTGCTACCAAAAGTCATCGTATTTTGGTGGTAATGTATGGTGACCATGCGCTAGCTGAGCGAACGTGTCAGAAGTGGTTTGCATGGTTTAGAAGTGGTGATTTCGGCCTGGAAGACCAAGAACGACCTGGACAGCCAAAACAATTTGAAGACGAAGAATTGAGAGCATTGCTCGATCAGGATTCGTGTCAAACGCAGGAAGAACTTGCAGAAGCATTAGGTGTTGATCAAACAACAGTTTCCAAACGCCTCAAAGCCATGGGAATGATTTAAAAGATGTCACATTGGGTTCTACATGAATTGAAAGACAGAGACGTTGAAAGACTAAAAACCATTTGCGAATTGCTGCTTCAAAGACAGAAAAGAAAGGGGTTTTTGCATCGCATTGTTACTGGCGATGAGAAGTGGATCCATTACGAGAACCCGAAACGAAAAAAGGCCTGGGTGAAGCCAGGTGAACCAGGTCCATCAAAACCGAAACAAGATATTCACTGTGCAAAGGTTATGCTGTGCATATGGTGGGATATGAACGGTGTCGTGTACTATGAGCTGCTGCAACCGGGTGAAACTATTAATGGAGAACGTTATCGACGACAATTAATGCGTTTGAAGCAAGCTCTGGCCAGGAAACGACCAGAATGGGAGAACAGACATGATAAACTTATTTTTCAACATGATAACGCTCGCCCACACGTCACAAAACCGGTCAAAACCTATTTAGAAAATGTCGGATGGGAAGTTTTACCCCACCTGCCGTATTCACCAGACGTTGCTCCTTCGGACTACTACTTGTTCGATTGCATGAATAACGATTTGATTGGACAGCGGTTCACTTCTTCAGAAGATATCGAAAAATGGGTCTCTGACTGGATCGCTTCAAAGGATGAGGACTTCTTTCGCCACGGAATCTGTAACTTGCCTGACAGATGGGCGAAAGTGGTGGCTCGCGATGGACAATATTTTTCTTAAGGTATTTATGTATTTTGTGTTTGAACTACAGCTTCAATGTGTGCGTAACAACCACACGAATTAATTCCTAGACCAAATAGATGCGAAAATATTCGACTGGCGATGCGTACATACTTTCGCTTACGTTAAAGTTCACTTTTTTATATAAACGTGTCACCATTTAATTCGACTACACCCGAAAAGAAACCTAACTCTTCAAACCGACTCTTCATATTGTTCACCAACGGTTGAAAAAATATATTTCGAGCGTATGGTTTTCCTCTAACTTTGCTTGCTCTGAGATATGAAGGATTTCGGTTTAGCACATGCAATTATAGTACTTTCAGTGTTTGAAGAGCATCATAAGGTACATATAATTACATTACAAATAATTACTGTGTCAAATGTATTACAAATACTTCAACGTTAGATCTCTTGCGAGTTGATCGGGAATCATCTCAATTCAGTATTTTTTTAAAAAAGGCAACACAACTGTCAACAATCATTTGAAAAGTCCTGTTAACATACGTCAAAGACAGGGCACAGTTTTCGAAATTTGATAGAATAGTACTTGTAAAACACCTTCTAGAAGTCTGAGAAAATTCTGAGTACATGGCTTCTAAAGGGCACTGCATACGGTACATATCTGTCATAAATTAGTTTAATGATATTTTATATATATATCCACTGATGTGGAAATTTGTATGTACAATATATTTAAAAATATGATTTTCATATTCAGTGGGTGGGAAATGATTATTCCTGATTTGGAATGAATCAAGTTAGAGGAGCGGGAATCCCCCCCCCCTCTAAATAGCAACCTGCATTAAAATGAATACATGTAGCTTTGCTCGCAATTTTCATGTTACAAACTCCTGATTTTCCATCCCATTAAATTCAAAATGACCTCAGAATAAGCTCCAGAACTTTATATGTTTTGGAATTGTTATCTGGTGTTGAAACCTGTTTTTAAATAGTCATAAATTGGAAAAAATAAATAAATAAATAAAAATTATTTAGGCAATTTTGCATTAAAAACTCTATATGTTGCAACATCTGTGGTGATTTTTATCTGGGGGAAACATCTACCACCCTCAACCTCTGCATCAATAACCACCATGCCTCCACCCACAACCTGGAATTCACTGTCGCTGTCCATACAAACAACCACAATACCCCTTTCAACGACTGCTTCCAGGTAGCGATCATCCATCTCTTACCCCAACCAGCCAACACCTCAGTTCGCAAAAGATGGGAGAGGGCTTATATATCAGCCATGAGTGCAACCATACCCCCTGGCCTGAACAAGGCCACCCAGTAACTGCCCCCCCCCCCATTCTGCAACCCATCCCTTCCACCCTACCCTGCCCTCCCACTCACAGTTTCGACGAGCCTGGTGATGCAGCAGTGTTTTTTCCGTTCAACGCACTACTTCTTCTATGATCGAGACCTGACAACTCTACCAGATCTCCAACTTCTGGTTCAATGTTTTTCTTACACCGAAGATGCAGCATTAGACTGCGAAAATTATAATTTTTCCATTGTCTGGTGAGTGTTTCCTTTCTCCTTCTTTGATTTTATATATAAGGAATAGGATGAGAAAAGGTGCCAGAAGGGCAGATAAACACAAATGAAGAAGGAAAGAAGGAGACAGTAAACACTTACCACATTAAAGGAAAAAGTTTGATATTTCGTGACCTAGGCCACATTTTCAATGGAGAAGAAAGAGGTTCACAGAATGACTAAGTTAGTATTCTGTGCTCCTACTCTTCATCATTCTGTGAACCTCTTTCTTCTCCGTTGAAAATGTGGCCTAGGTCACGAAATATCAAACTTTCTCCTTTAATGTGGTAAGTGTTTACTGTCTCCTCCTTCATTTGTGTATGCATGTATATATACACACACACACATACACAAGGTTTAATTTTTGTACCCCCCCCAAATGCCACTGATATGCAGTACTTGTAAAAAGTGAGAATTATGGTAAGAACTCCCAATATACAATTTTTAGTGATCCAATGGTTGAAACATAAAGCAAATGATTTTTGTGTTCCACATTTTCAAACAAATCTTTGTTTTATTCCATTCTCACTTGTTTTCTTGCCACTATGTATGTGCCCTAAGGAAGATTTCACACAGAAGTCACAAGCGACACTTGAGAAAGGACTAATCAACAGCAAGGTTTCACACCATGGTAGTATGACATATCATCATATTACCACTCAACCTTAATTAGCCAAAAGTGGCAGAAAAGCGAAGGAAAATAAACCAAATAAAGTGACATACAATACATGTTACTTGTCACTCCTGTGTGAAATCTCTCTTAGATACATATAATCAGTATTCCTGCTGCTGTAAAGCACAAAATTATATAAATTTGAATTATGCATAATATGTAGACCAAAGAGGAAAATGGTCTGCTCTGCCTATCCATGTGAATGAACAAATTTTTTTGGTAAGTTTAAAGATGTCATTTCTGCGAAAACCTAAAATACTGTAATTTTCTTCCCCAGGGAGCTGTTCTTCACTATGGCACTTGGGAGTCGGCAGTCAATGGATTGGCTCATTATAATGAGCTTCGAACCCTAAGACAGAAATTGTTTGCAGATCGCCTGCCACAGACTACTCCAAAACTTAAGAAAAGGTATTATAATTTATTGTAGACATGTGACAAATGAATTCATACTGTATTGGCATCAATTAATATAGACATTTGTTTAAAATATACTTTGGTTAGGGAAATGTCAAATTACAGTTTGTTTTCTAGGACAAGACAGTGTAGTAGCAGATTGGTTAGCACATCACGCTACGATGCCAGGGGTCCTGGGTTCGAATCCTGGCCTGGGCATGGATGTTTGTGAGTGTTCATTCATCAATTTCATCATATCATCACTCATCCCCATCTTCGCAAAATTAGCCAAAAGTGGCACAAAAAGCGAAGTAAAATGAAGCAAATCAATCAGACAATCAAGTATAGTCACTTGGTTACATATATTAATTATAAAGGCAAATGAACCCCTGAGGGTCTTCTAGGGATAGGGCCAATTAATGGACAGTCTATTGCTATCAGTAGCAACTTTGTATAAAATTTTGCCATTTTGTTGTTATTTTTATCACTATAAAGGTGTAATTCATCTACTTTCATTGTATAAAGTAAATGTCTAGATAGGCAGCTTCTGAGGGAAAGCCTATTGCAGTTACCTATTTGCACAAAAAAAGTGAATGAACAAGTCAGGATTATCATATAATATTTTGTTTTACATGGGATCGGTATAGTTAATTTTATATTAGTATTGGCAATTTTTTTTGTCTCCCTATCAGAAAGTATTGTTATATGTGGTGTAAAATGTGTGAATAAAACAGTGCTTTGCAACCATTATCATGTTACTTCAAGGATAAGAAACGTATTTAAGTGCAATGTTTTTAAGGGTCATAACCAGGTCTAAGTGGAAACTCACACCGCACTGGTCACGATTTTTTCAGAGTTTAGTCATCTTAGTACTTAAGTACATTGAGTGGTGAACTTATGATCACATAACCAAAAGTTCCTGGTTTGAGTCTCACTCTGGTCATGGGCAAAAAAAAAGCAATGGAATATAATAAACCAAAAATACAATTTTTTCAGTCTAGATCTGCTGCAAATTACGTAAATTGATAATTCAAGATATTCTGGAATTAGGAAAAGTGCAAGTGAATCTAAAATATTTTCCAAGCAAAGCTGTGGTAGATAAACATTGTATCATTGCAATGTAAATGTTGTGTTTTAACATGTGTAAGTATTCTGAACAATTCTACAATATTCAAGTATTGGCATTAGTTTTATGGAAGTGGTATAAGCTCAGCCCTGTCCAGAACATATATTTTGTTTTTCATTCTTGTCCTTTACAGAGGCCCAGTTCACAAGAGTGACATTGTCAGTGACTGGTGCTTGCCGTTTCTTGGATCTGACCGCTCAGTTATTCTGCGGAGCCAGAGATATTTCTATGAGGAAGAGAAAAAGAGACCTGTGCAAGTAGCATGTTACATGCAATGCAAGAATCTGCTGACCGTGATTGTACTTATTCTCATGGGTGCTATTTGTGCCCTGCTATCAAGATTTGAGTTTGGAAAGAAGCTTCTTTTGCAGGTAAGATACACTTGAATTTTTATTCTATAGTGAGAAATATGAGAGGAACTGCAAAGCACACCCACATGATAATCTGTATCAGCAAAAAAAATCAAATTCTTAGAGATTTCAAAATCAGTGGTACCATCTCACCACAAGGATGTTACACTTTCAGAAATGTGGAGAGTTTTTGAATGATTGAGTAGCATGCAAAAACAAATTTATGCACCATTGTTCAGTAGGTCTGTGGAACACTGTTTCACTGTATATTAATGTATTAAAGTTCATTATTACCTCAGCTATCATTACAATAGCCAGGAACATGCTACAACGAGTTTAGGATGAGCTGAATGGGACTCACATTTAGAATCTTTATGGTACGTTCTGAAATTCTAAGAGTTTATCTTCAAGTGGCAGTATAGCTATAATTCTTACCTTGGTATAACAAAGTATAAATGTATCATTTATTTAATGACACCCTATATATTGGATCCTAGGTATGAACTTTCATTGACCGTGTATTTTGATTTTATCATTCAAAAGAACAACGCTGATTTCTGGCAATACATGTAGATGATTTTTAACTAATAAATTTATGTTATAAATTTTTATAGCTTAGTCCAGTACAAAACTTATCAATGTAGTCCACTGGATTTTTACATCTGGATGTTTAATAATAATAATAATAATAATAAAATCAATACAGTTGCATATAATTAAAAATGGACCAACGTGTATTTATTACTAGACAGAAATGCCAAGGGAGCTTTTGTGGAATGAATATCCATTGTATCATGCATCTGTCGTGATTTGTTGTTAGTAATGGAATAATTAGTAAATACAGAAGGGTAAGGTAACTTTTTGTACAAAAAATGTACTTCCATGAACATCCAGAACAATATGCAAATTGTGAATCATTGAGAATGCCCATGGTTATTTGTCTTCACTCATTTAACCTGTTTTTTTGCCTTACTTTTTATACTTGTTTCAGTATCCTAGACTGTTTTCCCTTGGATATGCCAGCCATGCAGGCCCATCTGAAGAAGTCATGAAGAAGACTAAATTTTCAATTACAATTTCTGGAGAAGGCTGGACTGAAAAAATGGCAGAGCCAACTGACAAGCATTCACAACCTCCCAATAAGAAGATGGTAGTGAAGGTATGGTAGAAATTATTTTATGTATCTCACATATTTATTTAGTGAGGCATGTTCGATTTTTTAGTGAGTTTGAAGTTCACTGAGCACGAAGACAAAACATCATTTTGTGCATACTACCAAGTTCTTAGTTGAAATAACATTTTTTTCTGATGGACTTTTAAGATGTAGAAATGGACCAATATGAATTCTTTGCTTGTATTGATGATGTACAAATATAAATTTTATCAATACTGCAATAACAGATATTCTAACATTGCATGAAGAACATCAGACTGGTGAACCAAAAATGACATCAAATATAGTGAAATCTGGAAAGCTTCTAATTGAAACAAATGAAGGCTAGATTTGGAAAGCATATGTATATTCATGCTCATTAGGAAAAAGTGTGTGATTGTGATGGAATCTTAAAAAATATTTTATTAATATCATATCTTATATTGCATTTTTATTACAAATTAATTGGCATTCTTTGCAAGAATTTTGAAAATTTAATATGGAGGCTTACCAGCATGTCCCAACAGAATGCGGATGCATTTGATGGTTCAGCATCTTTTATTTAATTTTGAATGCAGTGTTGACAACGTCAACATCCAGTTTATTTGTTCTCAATGCAACAAAATTGGCATGAGATTCCATGGTATTGCATACAGAACGGATATTATGAAATATGCATTAGAACAAGTTTCAAAGCAGGCGATGCCATTTTCTGCACCAGGCATCATGATTTAACGTGGTGAAAGCAGAAAGTGCAGATAAATATTTCATTAACCTCCTTAATTAATGTATGTAACCAGGTGACTGTAATGGGTTTTGTTTTGAAAAAAGAAATTACAAATTTATAGACATTTACCTCACAAAACCAGAGCATATTATGCTCATATCCATAAAAATTTCAAAATGGTACAGGTTATTTCTTGATACACTGGATTTGTAAAATTATGGATAATTATACCATTAAACAGCTATGCCTGTATTGGCTGATTAATGTGTGCTATTCCTAATTTGACTCAAGGCATAAGAGCAGACCTGCTACATGCAGGCAAGAAAAACACAGCTGTCGACAAATGAAATTGCATCTGTCCTCTCCCTTGATTAAATCACAATTTCACAGAGAACTTGGTTGTAAATTAAAACATTTGAGCAAAGTATAACACTTTGGTGTAGTGGAGATACATGTCCTGTGTATTCGTCTATTGCCAATCAATTGTGAAAATTTTAATTTGGGGGAAAAGTCTGAAATTTGGGTTTATGCAGCATTGCAATCGTATTTGAATATTGTACTCTGGTGTAGAAACACACAAACCACTTTTGTTGAGAACCATGTAAATAACAGATACTGCAATGTAAAGAAAAATTGCAGTTCCTGAGATTCACATTATGGTTCCTTTCTTGTAGGTTTGTGGAACAAATCCTGGTTATGGAGCTACATGCACATGCCTTGTCCAGGCTGCTCTGATGATATTAAAGGAGAGTGACAAGATGCCTGGGAAGTAAGTATATGTGAAGATGATAATCTTGCTGTTTAATATCAGTTATTTTGCTTGGGTCAAAGTTACTGACCAAAATAGAAGGTAATTAAAAAAAACAACACCAAATACAGATCAATTTAATTACACCTGAATGATAAATTAGTATTTTAAAAGTGAAACTGGGATCTCATTAAAATGTACAGGGTCCGGCGGAATGAATAGCCTGATTTGAGTCACGAAGTACGGCGTCGCTGTTGCGCCTGCGCAACGACGTGTGTGCGCGCTGCGTTGAGGAAGGACTGCCATTTGTAAGTATGGCCTTGTGGAGTTCGGAACATCGAGCATTCGCCGTTGAGGCGTATTTAAAAAATAACGAGTCTCCAATCACCGTGCAGCGACTCTTTCGTTGCCATTTCCAAGTGGGCCGACATCAGAACGTCCCGGATCATAGAACGATTGTACGGTGGGCGCAACAATTCAGGACTACTGCATCGTGTGCAAAAAAGAAAAGCCCGTTGCGACCAAAGACACAACGGACCCAGGAGCGAGTGGAGGAGGCCCGTCAAGCACTGATCCGAAGTCCTCGGCGTTCTGCTGCCAGACATGCCTTGGTGCTAGGAATGTCAGATCGTTCCCTGCGGCGCATCATCCATGAAGACCTCCACTTCCACCCCTACAAAATGCAGGTCACACAGAAACTAACCGAACAAGATAAACATGCCCGACGAACCTTTGTGTTGCGTTGCTTGGAACTTTTAACAGCCGAGCCGCAGATGCGAAACAACATACTGATGTCGGATGAGGCTCATTTTGATCTGCACGGTAGTGTCAATAAACAGAATTACAGATACTGGGTGCCATTTAATCCTCGTTGGCTGCATGAGCAACCCCTGCACAGTGAACGTGTGATGGTGTGGTGCGGTGTGGCATCGTTTGGCATCATCGGTCCATATTTTTTTGAGGATCTTCATGGATGTGCGGTAACGGTCAATAGCAATCGCTATGTCCAAATGTTACATGACTTCCTCCTTCCAAGGATGAACAACGGCATATGGTTCCAACAGGATGGGGCAACAGCCCACACGGCCCGCTGGTCCATGACTGTCTTGCGGCGTCTTTTTCCTCGTCGATTGATTTCCCGATTTGGGGACATTCATTGGCCATCACGGTCACCCGATTTGTATGCCCCTGACTTCTTCTTGTGGGGCTACCTGAAAAGTCAAGTGTATGCTACACGTCCTCATACCGTGGCTGAACTGAAGGCAAGGATACGTACAGCTGTGGAAGCAATCCCATTGGACATGCTGGAGCGGGTGATGCGGGCTTTTGTTCACCGCCTGGAAGAATGCGCTGAACGTGATGGTGACCATCTGTTGGGCGTTATCTTCAAAACCAAGTAAAATGGCATATATGGTATGTAATGGCATCTATTATTCTTTGTTTTCAATGTGTGTTTCAATAAATTATTTGATTTGTTTCGATGTTCTGTCCTTTTTATATCCTACTATTCATTCTGCCGGACCCTGTATATTAGCATCACCCAGATATTGCACACTATTTTATTGAACGCAAAAATAATAATATAATTTTTTTTCTAAAAGTAATCAGGATTAACACACTGTAAATAAGTGTGGCATAGTAATGTAATATGATACACCAAACTACAATACAATCTTCCACAACTGTTATTTCTGTTACTATAGCAATGTCAATGTTGCCAAGCACATAAATGTTGTACAATTTAACATAGATAGGAAACAAATGTTATTGAACATCAACTTTAACATGTATATTTGAAGTTTAAAATACATAATTATAATTGTACATTTAAAAATTTTGCTGTAATAAGAGAACAGTCGCACACATTTTCCCAAAATACAATAACAAAATAAAAGTATTACCATTTTAACAACTGACAAATTAGATTACTTAGATGAAAAAGTAACATGTACTGACCATTTTATATTTGCCCACACCTATTGTTTCATGACATGGAGGAAGTGCCTGCATACTGGACAATACAGTAAATTTTCAGATGGACTAATACCATGTTGCATTGATACTGTTAACTTCCTGCCAGTACCACAGCAGGTGGTTCGGGATATGTCTGAACAATTTTCAAGGTGTACCAACTTCATGAAATGCCATGCCACCACCACCGGTTATGTTCTATTGAATTGTTACACGATAAATACATTATCTTAAGATGTCAAACTACCAGAATTTTACACCAAATATTCTGATTCATTTGTATGTGATTGGAAAAAATATTTTTTTATTTAATATAATAGTATTATTTTCATTGTATTTCTGTCACACAATTTAGCTATAAAAGTAATCTACATATCAAGATGGAACAGTAATCAAATTCAAATTGACACTTGAATTCCATATTACAAATGATTATTATTATTAAATTGTTATAAACTGCCTGCTGGCCAAGTGTACTGTGTACTCTAATCATGGTGTAGTCACCGTAGCTTTGGGTTCAAATCCTAGCCTGGGCATGAGTGTTTGTGTGTTCATTCGTGAATTTTATCTAATTCTTCTTTCTCGACGATTAGCCAAAAGTGGCAGAAATAAGAAAATACAAATACAACCTGAATAAATATACTCGAGATATATGTGTCTATTGTGTCTATTTCAGTGGTGGAGTGTATCCTCCAGGTTCTGCTTTTGCGAAGACACCTATTATTGAAGAATTGAACAAGCGTGGAGTCACATTTGAGGTTATTTCCACTGAAGAAATGAAGTAAGGTTAAAAATTCAAACCTTAATTCTTGTCTGCATTCCTGTGCAATTTTATATTTTTTTTTGAAGTAATTAATATGTAAAGGATTTTTGCTAATAAGTTACTAACAAAAGGAGCTAGATTAATTAGTTATGTTCATATTTACAGTTTTGCAATTGATATTATTACTTCTTTTTTTTTGTATACTGGTTCTACGAGGCGTATTCGGAAAGTAAGTACCGAAAGGATGTAAAAAATAAAGTAAAATAGTTTCGTACCTTTTTTTTTATTTGCATTGCATTCTAGAGATCCTAAACTACTTTTCTATGTAGTTTCCACCATTCTTCAAGCATTTGTCGTAGCATGGCACTAGTTTTTGTATCCCATCATCATAGAATGTTCCCGCCTGTGACGAAAGCCATACATGCACTGCTGCTTCGATGTCGTCATCCTCGTTGAAACACTGACCAGCAAGAAACTACTTCTTCAGATGAAGAAAGAGATGGTACTCACTTGGTGCCAAGTCAGGGCTGTTGGCGGATGAACAAATTATTCCCAGCCGAATGACGGGTGACATTTTGAGTTTCTTGAGCCGTATGCAGACGAGCATTGTCGTGAAGCAACACAATGCCTTTGGTAAGCATTCCGCATCTTTTGTTTTGAATTGCACGACACAGCCGGATTAATGTGTCACAGCAGGCATTCTTGTTGGTGGTCTGTCCTCTAGGCAAGAATTCAACCATTCTTGCATTGAGAAAACAAATCGCAGACCGGATTTCACAGTCGGCGGGCCGATTAATTTTCTTGAACATTTCAAACCTTCAGAAAACTACGAAGAAAAAGCATGATCTGCTCCCACATGTGCCTGTGGCTAGCTAATGGATGAAGGACGTCAGCGAGAACTCACACGGTCGCGACTGCATCGCTACAGCGGTAATATTTGTAAATGGTACTTACTTTACGAATACACCTCGTATAATATGTTAGTGTTATATTCAGACCATTGTAAAAGTACGTATGAATATCTGTAATGCAATTTTAACATGATCTATCTCCTGAATGTGACATGTATGGTGTGGAAAAGATTACCAGATACATTATGAATACAGCCATCATTGGCTAGAGAAAATAAGACTGTGTAAGGGTACCATAATGCTTGCACATAGTCTGCCTGTGTAAGATATTATGACTGACATCAGAGTTTACTTAATTGTACTTAAAATATTGTGCCAGTGTCAATAGTTTTTGTTACATCAGATCTTTTAATGTCCGAGAGAATCTTAAAATTACATGACAAATGACAAGTGCCATAAGAGGCTATGTTTAAGATAAACACTTGTGGTATTTACTTTGTGTACAAAAAATACATGTGTACAAAAAATACATCACAGTGAATTGTATTATGCTTACCACAGATAATTTTAAAAAGTTGTTTGATATCTCTAATCAGTTAGCTTATTGTTAAGTTACTTGCAATAAACTTCAGTTAATGGAATCAACATTAGTTGTGTGACCTAGCTCAGAGATATTAATAACTATAAAACTATGCATCTAAGATATTAGCAGGGGTGTGTAGGATGCAAATTTTTTGGTCATTACAGCAAATGTTCAGGATTTCTGTAGGCTGTGAAAATTTCAAATGAATGCTACAGTTTGCAAGAAATTTCCAAAGAAAACTTTGTGAATTACACATTTTCAATGTGTCCATCCAAAATTTCTCTGCTGTTCATGAAATAATTTATTTGTGTGGTGTCAGGATCAAGGTGGAGAATCCATCCTCCCCCCCCATCCTGAGATTTAAATATACCTTCTTGTACACAAAATGTCAAAACCTATTATTTCTCCCTGGCACACTATTCCATTACCAATATTGCTGTTGCTCGAGAGATTTGTTACCTTTTTTGAAAGTGAATAGATTATAGTCTTATTATACCTAAAGGCAGGCACGATGTATGAACACCAAAAAAAATACAGTGACTGATAGATGTCTGGGACCAGTACAACATTCATTTTCCTACTGTTTTACCTGGTGCAATGTTCTGGTGCTGTAATTTTTTTTGTACTATATTAAAGAGCATTCAATGTATTTTTTTGTCTATCTTGTAATAAAAGTGGTTAAAATGTCTATCTTTGAAGTTTATTATGACCTCTGTAGAATCAATGTTTATTTTAATTTGTTGCAGCATGAAGAAAAATAAGTAGTAATCTTAAGCCTACTTACCAAAAAGGAAAACATATCGCCTTTCTGAATACTATTTTGTTGTTTGTCCATCTGCCTAACTCTTCAGGAGAGCTGATTGAACTTTGATTTTGAATACACTACATGATTTGAGCAAACATTTTATTAATGTCGACACCACTTGACAGCCAGATAAGTCGCTTCGGAACGTGATGCATTAACATGTATAGAACACAATGTCATCAACTCACTTCTGCTGAAAAGTGGAGATACACCAAAACAGTATTCAGCTGGTGAGATGTGGAGTGTACGCAATATTAAGGGGGGGGGGTGTATCTAGATGTGGCTACATTCTAAGATTTACACATTTTTCTACATTAAAAACCTTTTTTTGTGTTTTGCTAGAGATCCATTTCACTCTTCTTTTTTCTAATATAGCAAAAGGCAAATCATGTTAGAAAAAGCACAAAACTTCAGCTTAGTTCTTTTTGGACAAATGAATTGAACGAATTTTGAATTTTTAAGTTCACTATATGCACAAATAGGGTAATGAGGATGGAGTGGGATCTGAACCACTGTGCAATGTGGATCGGCTCGGTGCCAAAATCTTACACCCTGGATTTCGTGAACATTTCTAATGTTTTCGTCAAATAAATAAGTTTCTTGTAACAAAGGGTGTTTCTAAACAGCACAGAAGGTATTTTTTTACGGCTACGGCTACGAAACTTATGTTTTTTTTTTAATATTGAAGTTCCTTACGTAAGTTCTATACGACTTTTCAGGGATTCCATATTGGATTCATGTCACAGGCACACATCTAAACATTTTCTTCTTATGATTGGCTTGTGCAATGGGATAATTTGCGACATTTTTTGGAGGAGTATCTGGATGAGTTTATGTGGTTTGACAGGCATGGAAAACGGAGACGAGACGCGATGAGGAATATCATTCAACATACTGTTGAACGGTATCCTCAGCATGTATAAATACGTTATCTTGTGGAACATCGTGCACATTTCTCTTCGCAACTGCAGGCCAGAAATGACTTGTGGGATGGGATAATTTGCAACTTCTTATTTCTATGATGGTACACACAGGGGAGGGTAGTATTCTGTGGAAAAGGACAACAAAGACTTTTGACATACAACTGACTTCTCTTTTAGACTTTCAAATTAACTTCGGCCCACAATTCAGCCTGCACTTGAGATAAAGAGGTAAGTTACCTTTTGAGGTTAAATTTTAGCCTTATTTCTTTGGTACCTAAATGTGTCGGTGCAAAAAATAGTATTAGGGGCAGGTGGCTCCAGCCAGTTTCTAACATACCTTCACCTTCAAAAGGGACTCTATATAGAAAGGCGGGGCCACGGTAGCGGTAGGAAATTTCAACACAGCAACCACCTCGCAACTTCAAATGGCTGTACAGTCGTAAATACTTATTTCCGCACTCCAGAATTTTATTATTCACAATTAGCAGGACATACTCTTTATATATAAAAAAAAATCCCTGCAAAATCGAGGGTGTAAGATTTCAACGTGGACCCTGTGGCTCCATCAGGTATCAAACCCAGGACCAATTGATTTACATGGTGACTAGTAAAGTGCACAACATAATGATGCTTGATGTAAATTGACAAGGGTGTTTATTAAAGTATAGATATAAATTTTACCAAGCCCAATCCCAAAAAAAAAAATTACAATGTTGCACGCAGAACACGAATGGTAAATTCACCTCGTTAATTACGTATGTACCAAGATTACTTCAATCAGTTTTGACTTGGAAAAAGAAACTTTTACAAATTTAGTCTACAAAATCAAGATACCTAAATTACACTTTTATATTCATAAAAACTGTAGGATTCTCAGGCAGGCATGCATAGGGAGTTTCTCTCGCACACACACACATATGCACGTATGCAGCATACAATCATGAACAGTTTTCATCGCTATACACTAAATAGAGTTAAACAGGGGTGTACAAAAGATATTAAAATTTCAGTAACCACCAAACGTCTCTAATTCCCTTATTTTCGTATTTTTCACATTGATACTCACATATTCTGTATTCGTAAGGATTCTTCTATTTCGCGTTTCGTTTTTTGCAGGCAAATAGTCTCAATTTTCGAAATATCGAGTATTTTTATTTTGCTTGCGTTACACGCGATATGGCGGAGAAATCTTGACTAGCGTAGTCCATGATCAGTGGTTATGCAGTGTTGCGACCTTCTTCATAGCAAAATATCTAGGTTCTAGTATGCAGAATACGTAAGTATGAATGTGAAAAATACAAAAATAAGGGAATTAGAGACGTTTGGTGGTTACTGAAATTTGAATGATATGGATAACAACATAGACCTTTAGCCTAAAAATAAACTTGAGTCTGCTGACGTCAGAACGGAAGGTAGCAAGAGTGTTATGCGATAAGTGATTGAAATAAATCAAAGCAACTGATTGTGAAATAGGTAATACACGTCTCGTACTCTCATTTGATGTCAAAGAAAAAGTCTGACGAACTTTGGATTTTTTTCCCACCTACTCGGAGCGAATTGACAATATAGAGAAAGGCTCCAATTTTGTTAATTTTCGGTATACTAACTAATTTTGGCCTCCTAATCATGAATCTCTTGTTAAAATGCAGGGTATTTATCCGATTTGTTTGAAATTTGGGATAGTTACTAATTTGGGCCTCGTAATCACGAATCTGCACTTAAAATTTGGCGCTGATTTGGGGGCAGGTGAATCCGGCCAATTTCTAACATGCCCTTAACAGGGAGTCTATAGAAACAGGCGGGTAGCCGGAGCGGAGCGGAGGCGGGGCCGCGATAGCGGTTGGGGGCAGTAAGTCGATTACCCCAGGGGCGGAGCCCGGAACCGGCGGGAAATTCAGAAATCGAGGATGTGGAAATACGAACTTAATTGAGATTATTTTGCTATTTGCACGTGTGAGCGCCAAATTTTAACTGCTGGTGCTTATTTGGGTGCAGGTGAATCCGGCCAATTTCTAACATACCCTTAACAGGGAGTCTATAGAAACAGGCCGGAGCGGAGGCGGGGCCGCGATAGCGGTTGGGGGCGGTAAGTCGATTACCCCAGGGGCGGAGCCCGGAACCGGCGGGAAATTCGGAAATCGAGGATGTAGAAATACGAACTTAACTGAGATTATTTTGCTATTTGCACGTGTGAGCGCCAAATTTTAACTGCTGGCGCTTATTTGGGTGCAGGTGAATCCGGCCAATTTCTAACATGCCCTTAACAGGGAGTCTATAGAAACAGGCGGGGCCGCGATAGCGGTTGGGGGCAGTAAGTCGATTACCCCAGGGGCGGAGCCCGGAACCGGCGGGAAATTCGGAAATCGAGGATGTAGAAATACGAACTTAATTGAGATTATTTTGCTATTTGCATGTGCGAGCGCCAAATTTTAACTGCTGGCGCTTATTTGGGTGCAGGTGAATCCGGCCAATTTCTAACATGCCCTTAACAGGGAGTCTATAGAAACAGGCGGGGCCGCGATAGCGGTTGGGGGCGGTAAGTCGATTACCCCAGGGGTGGAGCCCGGAACCGGCGGGAAATTCGGAAATCGAGGGTGTGGAAATACAAACTTAATTGAGATTATTTTGTGAGCGCCAAATTTTAACTGCAGATACGTGATTACGGGGCCAAAATTGGTGAGTATACCGAATTTCAAACAAAATGAAGAAATTCCCGGAATTGTCAAATCCCTCCTTAAAATTCCATGTTGAGTTACAAATTGTACTGGATTTTGAACCCCACCGAATTTCACCACGCATCCTTTGCACGTCATGGTGTCGCAAGTTCGTTATGACAAATGATGAACAGTAACGCAGGTTTATTTACGTTCTATAACTGTTACACAGTTACAAAACCGCGTATTTGGAAACACTGACCGGTTGTTACGTCATGAAACGCTCCCAAATATTTGGTTCACGTAGTAGACGGACAGCAAGGGAACAGCTTTCGTGCATCGGAATGAAATTAATGTCGAAAATTACATGATTTACCACCAAAAAAAATTCAACGAGGGAAAAACAAAATTCCAAGACCTTCCTAAAGTATAAATAAACGCATTTTGGTAAGTAATTTCTCCTATAAAATTGAAAAAAGACGTTTTGGGGAAACGAAAATTTTACCCAAAAGATTAAAAAATAAATTTGGGGGAAATTTTGCTTTTCTAATTTTTGCAATCTTTTTTTTTCAGAATTTTTTAAAAAATGGTATTTAGTGGAACATATCTTCAACATACTATGTATTTTCACCTCAACAAAAACTACTTGCTCCAACATATTAGTCAATGTGAAAAGAAAAATAATACCATAATGCTATAAATGGACAGTTATTCACTGTAAGAACTGATTGATAAGGTGCACCATAATGAAACAAGCTATATTTATACAACATTTAATGAATAGTAATTTCTACATGTAATGACAAGATAATACAACCTCTTACATAGTTCTTCTCTACACCAGCTCTTACACTATTATACAAAAATTCACCTAAATACACACATTTCTAATGTTCATTTTGACTGATTCATTATATAGTCCTTTTTACATTATATTGAAAGAATAAAGTGACTTGACTAAAGTTAAACAAGTGACATTCACACCATTTGTATAAAAATACCTACCTCCTTTAATACACAAAATTTAAATTATATTCATTAACAGCAACAAAAACAGCATCAAATGCACAACTGGCAATAAATGAAATTTAAACTCTTGTTAAACTGGTGTAATAATCCCAACTGAAACTTTAAAAGACATATGCCACCAAGAAATCCTTGTATTGTTATAGTTTCCATCATCACTATGTTAGTAAAGGTAAATGGAGTACTTCCATGAGAAATGTGTCTTGTCAGAGAAGCTTAACTTCACTTCAAAGGACAAAACATACATTAAAAATGAACAATTATTTACCTTTTAAGCAAGTAATGCTGACTTCACATATTGTGTGAAGTGATCAAACTTCTATTTAATTAAAAGTAATTTGAACTTCATTAGAATTCTCAGTGCTATTTTATAGCATAATATTTCATTGTTCAAATAAACACTTTCATTGCATTCTGATATTTGGGACATTTCAACTCATTAAAATCATACTGACTAGTTTAAAATGTTACGAGATATATATATTAGGGATGCACCAATATGAAATTTTCGCTTATGCCAATCAAGTACAAACACAAAATTTATACACTGACAAATTATATTCTTCCTATCAGATATAAAACTCCACGAAAAACCGGAATTTACTGCAATTAATATAAATAACCAGACGACTCCAATAGATTTTTGTCTTGCAAAAGTGAAACTGAATATTTTACATAATTACTTTATAAAACCATATAACACACTTTTAGTGTCTAAACCATTTATTAGTCAACACTTCATGTGTGTACTCTTCAAATTTATATGAAGAATGAAGTGGAATGGCAGTTGCCACAAATAATGAGTAATGGATAATCTATTTATAGAAATAATGGTAAAAATTTACTATTCCACAAACACATGTAACTTCTTCGTTTCGTCACTTTTAACATTTGTACTTACATATCTGCTTTGCGGAACATTCTTGAAGGAGTATTCACGTATCTTTGATGAATGTAATTTCAATTTTTCACAATACAAGTACTTCCTTATTTGCATTGTTTCATTTGCGTAAGAAACAGTATGGAGTGTACACCTTCGTAGATCATCGCGTGTCGTGCTTTTTTTTTTTGTCGATGCAGTGTTTCCAACCTTCGTAACCCAAAAAATACTAAAGTGGAATTTCTTCTTCTTCTTCTTCTTCTTTTTTTAAGCTTCTTTGCATTATTTTACGAACAAAATTTTAACTATGCTTGCCTAATCTTGCCGGAAATTGTTTGTGGGGCTATGCGTGAATGGTTTTTGGGGCTATCCGTCAATGGTTTGCGAGGCTACCCATTTTTCAAGTTCCCAATTACAAAATCCAGTGGATCTTCCACACCCAGTATGAATTTCACCACGCATCCACAATACGTCATCTTTTCGGAAAACAATGGCATGGTTGGAACCCCTGCAATCGACAAAACACAAGCACGACGCGCGATACTCTACGGAGGTGTACGCGCCAAAGGCTATTGTGTGTCAGAGAATTACTTTTCAACAAAAATAATGAATTTCCGCTATGATACATTCCTACATGACAAAAAACACCTTCCAGATGTTAGACATTGCTACAGGAACTTATTACCTTAAGGAGTTTCTTGTGTAAAAATGAAGAAATCTGTTTGTGGAATAGTAAATGAGTAGCAAAATAATGTATCAGTAAAATTTCAGCAATGTAGAAAACAGTTGTGATGGGAGTTCATGGACTGACCATGTCTATGTGACACAATGAAAAAGCGGGCCCTTAGGGCTGTTGTGCCATGGAGTTAGATTTTTCTGTGTATCAACAAACTAACATGCCCACCAGAGTACGCACTGGAATATTCACCAAATAGTTTCAGTATTAACATTGAAATAGGGCATATCATTCAATTTGAGCTAGTGCTTACACATAACTGACATAATTGCTATCAGCGAATAGTGATGTTGGCATACGCTCAATCCCTGTTAAAACAAAATGTATCAGAACAAAAATATGGATTCTTTAGATTGAAAAATGTTTATGAAGAGAGAAAAACATGCTCTTTTATTACTTTGTAATGAAACATACTCCTACTATTTAGAAAATTAGTGGAATGGCAAGCCAAAAATAGAAATTTCAATTGATGATAAAACAGAATACAAAGAAAAATCATGCATTAATTTAAATCTGACTTACCTCCAGCATGTGATTTACAACATCCCAAGACATACTGTGACCTTGTTTTATTGATCAATCCAATACATTACTAAAAGTAAAGCCTCAAATTATGTACTCACCTTGCACTTTGTCATTCTTAATTTAAATTTTAAGTCCTGCTTTGACTGACCTCTGTGCCAAAAGACTTGCCATGCTAAGCTCCAATCCTTGCAACATTTCACTAATTATAATGACATGCAGGAAATATCTACTTGTAGGGTAAAGCTATGGGAAAATAATTGAGACACAAAAGCATGCAGTATTCAAGAAATAAAATATTTTGCATATTTCATTTACACTCACCAAACAATATTTTGCTTGTGTTTATCTACTTTTGATTAATCATGACAATGAGGATGAATATAGATTCAGTTAATAAAGGGACACTTGCAAAGGAACACACATGTCCAGGCCAGGTCTGAAACACAGAACCTTCAGCAGCAAGATTGAGAGACAACCACTAAAAATGCTCAGCCACCAAGATGATAGATGCATTCACCAAGTAATTAAGTTTTAGGAAAATGTGATCATTTTTTTTAAAGGGGGGAGAAATATAGTATCTAAAAAGGAGTATGATAAAATATTTTGCCTTGAGATTAATCATCCAGGGTTCAGATTGTAAAGCCACAAGCATTAATTACATTAACATCAGTAAAAAAAATGTTCTTCAGCATTTTACCCTGGGATGGAAACTGAACTCGTATCCATTTGAATTTCTTAAAAATATTGTATAAAAACATGGAAGAAAATAAACTCTTGTTACAAAAATTTCATAATTGATAATTCTAATATATATTCATTAAGGGCAGATTAATATCAGATTCTCTCACAATCAGGAATTATTTCAAATTTAAAAATAATAATGTATTAATTTCAACTGCATCTGTTGCTCATGCTTGATTATTTCTGGTGATAATTTTGGAAATAATTTCCACATTTCTGTCATGAAATGAATTATTTAAAAAACACATTACGTAATCATGCAGTTGTATGTAAACACATACATAGGAAATAAGGTCAGAAATAAAAACCAGTACGCGTTCTTCCTCCAGAACAACACTCAACAACAGAAATACTAGATAACGAGATACTCCCTGTACTGTCTCCAAAGATACAACAATGGAACCTTTCCTCGTTTGTACTTATTTGAAGGGAAAAAAAACCAGCTTTGATTGAAAACAAGTGAAAACTGAATTCAACCAGTGCTACACATTTCCATGCCCAATGCTACAGCCAGCCAAGCTACGAAGCCAATTTTTGGCTTCACTGAAACATCCATCTATTAGATGCATACACAACTTTTTCTAATTACTTATAGGCATTCCAGCATACCTCCAACCTACAGGTTGTCCAAAAAGTTGCACATCAGAAGGAAATGACAGAATTTGTGTAAATTAGATGAACACGTCAGTAATTATTATTATTATTATTATTATTATTATTATTATGGTATCTTTGTAGGTGTACATGAACAATGGCAATATTAAGAGGCTTGAAGGAGGTTATTCTCCAGAGCAGTTTTTGTAATTTCTGCATGATGGAGGACTTTTCTGACTCCCTGAAGAGAACTATGATTTCATTTCTCACAACAAATACTGGTACAAGTCTTAGGGTAATAAACATCAGATCAGTTTTTACTGAAAGAAATAGGACATGCTCACTAGATAAGAAATACATTATATTCACATACATCTTACAATGGCATGCAGATTATTTTATCTGGTTACACTGTAGTTTGGATGCAATCTTTATTTTTCTGTTGAAATATGCAGTAATACCACGAAGTATATTTCTTAGTCCAGAGAGTATATCTTATTTCCTTGGAAATGATAATTTTCAGGCATCCAGTTATGTTTCCTTTTCTCCATAGGTTGAACCCCACAGCCAGACTTTTAATATATATATTGTTTCAGTTATTCTATATCACTGACATTTTCCATACAAAGACCTTTTCCAAAATATTCACTAAAAATAACCACACATGTATGATCAAGATTATGGCAGAACAAATGGTTAATTTGTTGCCCTTTTCCATATATACCCAATTCAGATTTATTCTTGCTTGAAAATCAAACACACAGACCTTGATTTCAACAATGAATTGCTGCATATTAAATTACTACAACGAATATTGAAGATGATGGAAAAACTATAAACAACACATAGAAACTGCATATAATTAGGAAACTATCATTATATCACATTAATAATGGAAGAGGTTTGTCAATTGTGCTTGTACATCGGTATTGCTTCTCACATCACAAAAAAGCACACTATTTGCAGTACCTGGCACACTATTTTATTATAATAGGAACAGCAATGTTAGTTTTGTCTATTCCCGTTGCAACACCATTACAGTAACAATCACACATCACTCACACAGACATATTAAGGTACACACACACAGACTTGCATAATGCAGTATTCATTAAAAAACCACTTTTTATAGTGATTACCACTTATCAGTCTTCATTCTGGCATGATGTATATTCATAATTAGTACATCAGTCTTTAATTTTTTTATTTCAACACACACTGTATATGTAGGATGTCATTTCAATATATAAATATTCTAATATCCTTTGCATGAGCAACATAAGCATTTCCATTTAAAACTTGTCAGATCCTTATTTAAACTTCAATTTTGGTTATTGTTCTTCCTTATAATTATAAATTTGTGTGTATATGTTGCATCCAACACAAATAAATGCATGGTTTTGTTGAACACTCAAATGCAAGAATACCTGCAAATACATGCAAGTGTTTCCAACTGCAACTGTGGAGCAAATAAACATGTCCTGGGCTGACAACAACTGAAAAATGTCTGTTAAAGCAGAGTTGAAGACCTACCCACAAAAGTTCGTTTCTTGGTTGATTGAAAGCTACTGGTGTTAACTCTTATATACAAATTAAGTTTTAATATTTTGCAATAGCAAAAATGTACAGAAACTCCATAAAAAAACTATTAACCACATATCACAAACAAATAATAAACCACATGACATTCTAGGAGCAGGAACTTAAGAAGAGTTCAATCACATTATACTTTTTTCACCATACACACAACTCTGTGAATGTGGCACACTAGTTAACCCCTGCCTTTTAGCGTGGAATGACCAAATAAAAAAAAAATCTGCACTTCCTACCAGAAAATAATCTACAAATCCAGCATGATATGTGCACAACATTTACAAATGAAATGTGTACAAGTATCATGAACAACACATGATAATCGTATGTAGATGTAAAAACAATTATTGGGATGATCTGATGCAGGAGTTCAAAATGCCACAACATATTAACAGTCTTATTTGTAATGTGAGTGGAAAATTGTCTCACGTGACAGTCTGTTTTGTTACTCATTCATTGACATGAGGAAACCGAAGAAGAATTATGTCGCCTTTTCCTCTGAACTGCTGGTTTCTTTCTTGCACCTAAAAAAAACATACAAGAAAAATATTTAAGTTTGTACACATATTTGCATTGACATTACCAATATAAATAATGGTTAAATAACACTACCATAAAAATTAACTATGCCTTTCAATAATAGCGAAAAATTAAATTTGTTTACATTATATTAGCAATAGGGATGGACTGATATGAAATTTTTGCCAGCACCAATAAAGTGCGGGTAAAATATTTATTGATATGGATAACCAATATACTGGAACCCCAATTTTACATTTTTCTGATTTCATTTTCCTGCATTTACGTTTTTCCCCATCTTGGTCCACTGAGAAATGTACAATCGAGGTTCCACTGATTTCTGCAAATCCGATATAAAATTACGAAAGTTCAATTATGAACACAGAAACTATAAAAAATAAATTATAAATGAAAGGACACATGGCTTGATACAACGAACAAAAAATTAATGTTAAAGAATTGCTCTAGAGAAATACTGCACATCGACCATTTTTTCACAAATTTGGTTTCTGTTTGAACCAACCTTGTTTATGACAAGTGGTGCAAAAAGAATTTATTGAAATAAATTATACTTAATAATAGATGTAAAAACAAATGTTCTTTTGTACACAGTCATGAAATACGAAGACATGGTTTCAAAACTGTGCACAATACATTTAAAGTATTTGATGCATAACTACACAAATTGATATGGAAATACTACCACAGAGCAACTGAATCAAGAACTAAATGATACATATTACCCATACACAGCCGCACACCACTACATACCTACTGAGCTTTTTCCAGGAGTCTTTGAAACTTTCTTTACAGTTTTTCTTCTCACTTTCCTTTTTCTACTGGGGAAACTATAAGTGCTATCTGTATCTGACCAGTCTGGGTCACTACTCCAATCTCCAATATACAAGGGCGCAGAACTCCTCCGTTCTTGCCTCCTTTTCATCACTAATTCCATAGCAGGAGTTAGCGAGGATGGGAATTCTACAGGACTACTACACCGGCTACTACATTAGTAAGAAAATGAATAAATAAATAAGTAAAGAAATCCAAATCTTTCAAAGTAAGTTGCATTCATTGAAGAAATATTTCTAAATTACTGTATAACATATATGATTAATTCTCATGGAATATAAATCAGAAAGAAGCATTTCTACACAGAACTTTTAATATTTTAAACTCTCACCACCCCAAATGCTAGAAATGTTTGTTATAGATCTAAAAAATTGTATTTTAGACCAACCGAGATAATTTATGAAAGATATCCTGATTTACTATGTATTATTGTATCAAATGAGTGGCACGGGAGTAAAACACGAAAGTATGAAACAGAGAAAAATGCAGGTGAAAGTTTGTCCGTTACATTGTGGCTTATGGGTTACCCAGTTGATCCCGTGAGTTTCTGGCTATCAGCGGCAACTGAAGTAACTTCATTCACTATTGTACAGCAACTCAATCCAACGTTAACTTAATTTTTAATGGAATGTGGGTTATCAAGTTTTAATCCCGCGTGACTCAAATGTTCAAATTTAATGTATTTTCATAATTAGTTCCATCTACAAGCAATTCTTGGTCTGGTTTAGACCTTTCAGCTTAATCCGTAAGTTAACCTGTCACTATAAATGTGTCAATCACGACAAATCTACTAAAATTACCAATATCTCAAACTACAACAAACAAACAAGAGAATGCAGTGGCTACTGTATACATGACCACTATAAACCATATATTTACCACTACAAAACTTCAGATTCATGCATTTTTGCCGTGCAGGAATGTACATGCATTATATCAATAAATAGGATTAACTCCATTGAGACAAAGACCATGACTCTCCATTGAGATATCTGATAGTTTTAGCAACAAGATTTGGAACCCACAGTCATCCCTATTTTAGTGCGTGAGTGAAAGCGAGAGAGAGAAACACATCAAAGAGACTCCACCTTTAGTAAGATACTGGCATTTGTAGCTTCTTGGGTAATTCATTTACAACTGAAATGTGCACATGGTTTCAAATATACCGAATGTCTGCCTCAAACTCCTGTATTTTTTTTTTTTTTTTTTTTGCTTAGTACTGGAAAACTAAAGTGATTCGCATTAGCAAAAGTGAATTGGCAAGTAAGAATAATGTTCCTGGGGGGAAAAAAAATCAGCAATGTAAGACTCTTTCATGGTACAAAGATTTTCAAGCAGTATATTTCAAGCTAGCACTCTCCACTATGTTTTAACTCACAGAAGCATATCAGCTTAAATGCATTAACATAAAATCCAATAAGTTTAGTGATTACATATGCTTTGTAATTCTTCACAAAATGTCCATGTAATCACATTGATCACTGATTTCAGATACAATAATTTTGCATGTACCTTATAGTGTTACACATTTGGTAGACTCACATGGCTTTTCAACTAACATTAGTTTTCATCATGACACTGTTCATATTATGCTAAAATTGCATGGTTAGGGAATGTACTAAAATGTTAAAAGAGGTAAAATATTTTCTGGTATAACAAGACCCAGCTGAAATTACCTCCACAATTTCATTCACACATTTAAATGACACATTATCTCTACTTTCTATCTATGTACTTCTTATCTATTTTAACCTAAACATGTTAGTGGAAATATAACTAACTGTTTTCTGATAATGACACATGTTCATTATTCGAAACATTGAACAAGTCTACAAAAATTTATATCAGTATAATGTACATGCAAAATTCTTGGATCACAAATCACATACACTTGGTGTTTTACAATGCCAAAATTGAAAGGAAAGTATCAATATTTTGCATTAGTAAGTTCATGATACCATTCTTCCATGTCCTTGGACATACATGGGCAGTATGCTGGTTTGAAAATAAATTGCCTGTTGGTTGGAAAATCCCTCTTTTCAAAGTTATTTGGTTTATTTTTTTAAAAAAACTTAAGTGCATTAAGTCTCCAGGAATACCAAATCAAAATAGGGAAGTTTTGAATGGGTCATCTTGCATATGCTACTAAAAACAAGAAGCATTTTACATATTCTTACTAATGAACTGATAGAAATTCTGATGTTCAATCAACTATAAAGATAATTGTGAGTAAATTGCTCATTGCTATTTTGTTCTTATTTCTTTCTACATCCTATGCTTTTTTAGGCATTGAAATTATAGTGATACTAAAGCACAGGTTTGCGTCTGCGTATTAGTATTTATGTTTCAATTTTTCAACCTCACATTGTGGAAAACAGAGTAACACTTTGCCTACTATTATCTTTGCTGTTGGCTGTACCACCAGGGAAAATAGTATAAGAAAGAAATATGGGAATGTTTTTGCATGAACACACTGTTCCCTCACTTAGCACGGTCTGCAAAAGATATGTCATTCAAAAGGAGGATACTTCACACAATACCCTTGTGCCCCTTCAATAAGAGCATTTTAGTTTACAATACTAACATAACTGGAATGTATGTAAATGTTGGAAGGTTATGAAATACGTAGTTATATCCTGGGGGGGTGTTTGGTGAATGATGTGGATGTTTCATTCAAAATCACCCAAAATAATTGCAACTAAATATTACGGCACATATAAAGCAGGGAGGATAGAGTGAAGTTAAAACTAGGAACTAGTCTGTGGAATAATTCTGTTGCTCGAATTATATAAATCAATATCTCAATGAGAAACATGAGTAATTGCTCCTATTGGTCAATAACAACAACAATAAAAAATTAGCACAGGCCATAAAATAAATCCAAGTACAAGGAACTTTGAAAATTATCATATCTTTGAGAACTATTCATGCAATATCAGGCAGGTATTATGATTATAAAGAATATGAATCGTATATATGGAAATAAACACTTCCCAACACATGCATGGGTGTTAAAGAAGAAAAAAAAAGTGGTTTATGTATGATTTCACAAATGAAATATTGTATTTGTACATTATGAGAAGCATTATTTCTAAAAGAAATTAGTCCTACACAAGAGAACTGTAGTGTTAAAAAGAACATTAAGCGTAAATATAAATACAAAATCAAATTTACATGCTGAAAAAGCAGAAAAGTTTATTCATATACTCTATATGGAGACAATCATAAATGTAACTGTCCACTTCAACAATTAAAAACATGCAGATCAACTTTGTTAACATTACAAATCATGTCAATATTTTGGATAATTCTTATATGTGGTGGGCATTGTGAACACAATGAATATTTGCATATGTCATTGTTTCTACATACATGTAGGTAACAAAATTGACATCAAATATTCATTATAGCTAGAATAAAAAAGACAGCTTTGGCTAATATAAAATGTAGAAATGCTTCTTGAAATATCAATAACACTGTTGGCATGAAACATATAACTTGTGTTTCCAGCTTAAACTTCCATTATTTCAGAAGTTTTATTTTTTTTACATCACACTTATATTTTCAAGACTAACATCTCCATATCAATTTTATAGCAAACTACTTCAATTCAAGGAATCATTAGTAAATAAAAACATTAAAATTTTCACTCAGAAAAAGACATTAAAACAAATTAACACATTACATAGCTCCTGGAGTGTGTTACTTTTATGTCCTGATTCCATCAGTTCTGTAGACTACCCATCACAATAACTGAAAACTGCTACTGTAATAAACTATTATGAATTAGACTTTGCAGCAGTTGTAAAACAATATAGCAGATGATTTCATGCACATAAAAATCCAAGTATTCACACACACATATATGGTAAAGTACAATCTTTAATAAACTGTTCATCTCAAATATCTTCTAAAAGCAAACTTTGAATGACAGAGAAGCTTGTTATATGCGAGGGCGGATATGATAATCAAGGAAAGAATATTGTAAAAAGCACACTTATGAACTTCTTGCATGGATATGGTGGTTCTAAAAACACCACTTCCCTGTATATTATTCTGTCATGTTTGATGGATAAATAAAACAACTGCATATTAATTAGGTTAATTATTCGATATTTGAGATGAGCAGCTATACTTACTGGTTGCAAGCAACTTGAGTTCTTCCCATAAGTTTACACAAGTAAATAATTTATTTATAAAAAATGTGTGTTCACAATATTTTCTAAAATAAGCTCCAATAACATGTATTACATCAGTATACTCCCTTAGATTGCAATGCATATCACGTGAAAACTTATGAGGCATGCAAGAAATCACAAAAAAAACTTGTATGTGGCTTCACTTGAAAGTAAATGATCTTGAACGTTTTTGGCAAAGCTGAAGTATACTTTACACACAAATAACTACTCGTGCATGGATCTACAGTTTAAGGTCAGATCTAAACCAATGAAATGTGCCCTTCCTGAAATCAAACCTACAAATCATATATTACAAGATGTTGAACATTACACTATTAGGGAGACCCAACAGTGTGGTGATAGAAACTGACAATATTATTATTTTTCATTGGCATTAATATTATCTGCTAACTGTGTAAAGTAGCTGGATCATGCTACTTTAAACTGTTGCAGGTTAGACAATTTTTTTTCCATTTATGCGGGAAGCAATGAATTTGATCACTGAATACATTTCTATGAGACTCCATAAGTTTAAGACAAACGCAGAGCAAGTTTAATGGTAGATACAATCATACATACATGTTATTGTTTATTACTTTTCATGAAAATGTTTGGTCTAAAAACAACAGATTTATGGCACAACAGATGGTCAGAACCAGATCCAAATATAAAAACAGAATACATATAAGAAACTACTAAGATTTTCTTATTGTATTTTTCTTCTTAAGGATATGACTGACTACTGTACTTGCTTGCCATAAGTTTCTATACTTTGCATCAAACATACTTATTAGTAAAACAATTAAATGCAAACCAAGGCAAAATTTATTGTAGAAAAAATTATACGCTAAAACTTAAAAGTTTCCACCCTCTAACAGGGTCTTCTTCAGACAAAGATTCACAATAATTTGATCAAGTTATTGTGAATCAAAGACCCTGTTAGAGTGTGAAAACGTTACGTTTTAGTGTATATTTTTTTCTACAATAAATTTTGCCTTGGTCAGCATTTGATTGTTTTATTAACATGGAAACAAGGCTTAACAGTGTTACCATACTTATTAGGTTCCTTGCATTTTTAGAGCGAGTTAAATATTGTCCATAATACTTTGATATTTAGTGGGTGGCTACTTCGAACGAGGACTGGAGAAAGGGAAGAGGAAAATGGCATTATGTGCAGAGACAAATCAACCTTGCAGAAATTAACTATAATGGCACGTACACATGCATACAATAATGTGGTTTGACATAGTGGAGTGCACAAGCCAGAGCAGCAAAGTCCACCAGACAACTTCTGCTAATGGAGAGAAATAGTTTTTCAGTTGGATAAAGTCATTGCATGTGACATCTCTCCTTTAAAGCTTCTCAAGTGGATGCTTGTTACTACAGTAAGGATGGTGTTATTTCTGGTATAAGAGTGGGGGGAAATGCACAGATATTGGCTGTTTCATCCACCTGCCATGACATGTAGAAAACACATGGGCCAATCATGTTGCCTACTTCCTCCATACATGAATTCTGGGACAACTGGAAGAGAGGTCCCACACCACAAAATATGGAGGTACAGGTATAGTACAGATGCATTATTTTGTATGCAATCCACAAGAAAACATACCAAAACCACAGAAAATATTTTATTTTTTGTGTATATTATACATTGGTAAAGCAACAAAGTTTACTTGTAATGTGTGCATTAAGTGCAATCTACATTGTTTCCAGAAAGTCTGGAACAAATGGGATTTACACAAACATGTTTTATTGATTATGTTTTTTAAAATGCATGATGCATTTCTTAACTTTCTATCATCAATTTACTGAAATCTCCTATTATTAGTTAATGACATACTTACTGGATAATACAAGACTCCAATAAAATATGATTCAATAGCTCAAAGTGCATAAGTGTTAGGCACATCTGTGGAATACACTGGGGTAGCATAAACAATTAAGCACATTTGTGTACATCACATTAGTGTCATTGCAACAACTATATTGGGTAGTGTATTTCTATTCTGCAAGGTTACTTTGTCTTTTTTGTCTATTTTGATTAGAGAGTGAGCATATTAACACACTTTCTGTCCTAAACAAATCCTGAAACATAATCTCATGTCATTCCTTAGGAATGACTGCAGAGGAAATTGCAGCATTACAGAACTTCCAACCGGAAACAAGACAAAAATTTCACTCATAAGTCATTACATGGTAATCATTTGAAAATGCTTTCTAAGGCCTTATGTTTACATGGAAGTCCTCCCCCCTCCCTTTATGCACAGATAGGTTAAACACGAGTGGACCTACAATTTCAAGTGGGTTCCAAACCACTATGTGCCTCTACCAGGTATCAAACCCAGGACCTCTTGAATGCAAGGTGGTGAAGTTACCACTGTCATATCTGGGAGGTCTCATATGGAATATAACATACATGAATATTATGAGACTCACTAATTTCATGTACGATTTGAGAAGTTGCAAAAAATTTAAAAAAGTACATTTATTCACAAGAGATGGAAAAATCAATTATAATCTTATTCCTCCTGCATGCACACACACATACACGTCAGAAATATTTAACTGAGAAAACATAATATATTGTTTCATCACAAAAACGTAAGTACTTTCACACAAATATACACCAAAAAATATGTATTTTGAATTTACTAACAAATTTCTTTCTTATGCACAAGGAACGTTAGGAGAACAGTATTCAGATTGATTAAGCTTCTTAGGGAGAAATGTAATATTACTGTGATTAGAAGTAAAACTCCTAACATGAGTAATTACAATTAAACTGGAAAATGGTGGTTTACCGGAACAAGTAATCTTAACACATTAATGGCAGGATATCCTGTCATACTTTGACAAATCTCCTTCATGAAATGCATATGTTATATACGTACATGTTTACAAATAATGATTTTTGGTCTTCATGCATCACGTTTTATCAAATAGTAATTCCAATACATGTTACCATTAATGGATTAAGTGGATGGTGGCTGGAATAGGATTCTAATGAAAACAAGATACTGACCAGTACATGTATAAGTAACCCCTTAACTTCAAAGTACAAGATATCGTGGATTTTCAATTTTAATGAAAAATTAAAACCCTGAAAATATTCAGAAAGCCTAGTAATATTTTGCAGATATACAGGGTGTTCACAAATTCTCTTTACAACTTTCCACATGTATTAAGGACACCCTGTACTATGTCAGTTCATGGTGTTTGTTGCGTAATAAACTGTAAATATCAAAGATTTAATTGGCATTGCCGTTGTTTGTTTTGGGTGCCACCACTGACATAGTAGGCTGTGTTCTATCAAAATGTGGTCCCCACAAGAGAAAGCGTAGTGCATTGCTTGTGGTTCATCGAAACAAATTCTGATACACAAACTCGATGACATTTCAGGGCTAGCTATCAGAAAACCCCACCAACTTGTCCTACTATCTGCCAATGGGACCAGAAATTTATGGAGACTGGGTTCATGTTTGTTGCCCACAAATATCAAATGAAGACATCGAACGTGTTTGTGATTAGGGACAGACGATATCGGAAATTTGATATTGCGATATATCATTAAGAAAATATCGTCTCCACGATATATATCACCAAATATCATGATGATATATTGTTGGCACAATATATATCATTAAAATATTGTGACGATATATCGCCTACATGATATATATCACCAAATTTCATGACCATATATCGCAAATACATTGTGACAATATATCACCAACATGTTATATATCACCAAAATATCATGACGATGTATCACAGACATTATATTTGTATATCCAAAATATCGTGAAGATATACTGTCTAGTTCATATCACCAGGACGATATATCGCCCAACACTATTCGTAATTCACTTTCACGAATGACAGGAAGGCAATTCGATCTGCTGCTGGAGAGCCACAAATGCACCAGTCCACACTACACAAGGTGCTACATTGACATTTACGTCAATAGACATAAAAAGTGCAAGTGTTACAAGCACTTGCGCTGAACAATGAAAGAATCCACAGATTTCCATCTGATGTTTGTAGGCGACCACTGTTATCTTAATCCAACATGGACCCAATCTTCAAAAAAATTGTGGATAGTAGGACAGAGATGAGAAAGGAAAAAAGGGGGGGGGGGATTAGTCCTGAAATGTTGTTTTAGTTTGTTTCGATGAACCACAAGCAACACACTGCACTTTCTCTTGCGTGGACCACATTTTCATACAACACATCCTGCCTGCTACATCTTTGGGGCACCCAAAACAAACAATGGCAATGTCAATGAAAACTTTGATATTTACAGTTTATTATACAACAAACACCATGAACTGACATAGTACAGGGTGTCTGTAATACATGTGGAAAGCTGTAAAGAGATTTTGTGGACACCCTGTATTTCAAACTTGAATTTATGTTCTTCCTGCAGTTAGCCACAAGAGAGAATATGTCCCTTGGTGGTATATTTACAATCTCACCACTCACTCAACCTGGGGATGGATGTTTCTTTACAAGTGTCCTTTCTTTTTATCTAATCTTCATTCACCCTCGTCACAGTGATTAGCCAAAAATGGCATTTAATTGACATAAGAATCAATTGTATACAAAACAAAGATATCATAAAGTCCGTGGGAATGAAGATACATGGTGTGGATTACGATACACCTCTGTGCACTGTTCACCACTTGAAAGCAAATGACGTTCTCTGCATTACAGAAGAAAATGAGCAGTATTTTTTCACAGTAAATGTACATCCAGTGTCAAAAACATCAGTGCATGTACCTTTACGTTTTGACAGTAATGAAATCAAGATGATTTGATTCTGGAAATATTTTTTTAAAAAATGGATAAATATATCATTCTGCAAGGTTCTAGATGGTGGGTGATAAATGACCAATTCATATTTTGAATGCGTGCGACTTACTATCATATATAAGCATAAAATCTAAATTTGTTATTTACTTACGTACAGTGAGTACATACTTGTCAAAGACAACCTTTCGGTGGCAACTGGCCCCCTCTTCAGGTCAAGAAGTCGGCTTTATGGAAATCCACAAAGCTTCGTCATTTAGAAAGAATATAGGTTTTTACATGGACAGGTTGAAGGCTAGGATAACAAATGACTAAAACAGGACTATTCCCACATTTTAAGATCCCTTAAAACTCATATAAAAACTGTTAAAACTTGTGTTACTATCCGATCACAATTCACATGTTGACTGGAACTGGTATATACTAAAATGCACGAGGCTGCGAGTGAGTCAATTTTCCTCCTTCCCCTTCAATTTCAAACGAGAAGTCGCATATGATACTTGCCTCCCATTAAATGTCTGGGTTAACCTTGAATCCAATTTCTTTATATTCAAGTTTTTCCCATTTTTTGAACATTCCTAACCATATTTCATCAATATGTGGATTTCCGTAAAGCCAACGGGCAGTTGCCACCGAAACGTTGTCTTTGACAATTATATACTCACTGTACATAAGTAAATAACAAATTTTAGATTTTATGCTTATAATTGATAAATGACCATTTTGTAACGCATCACTTTTAAGAGCAAATGTGGTGAATATATTAAAATGTCACAAATAATTTGTTAAACTGTGACCATTTTCTCTTCCTTAGCACACACATACACATATAAGGGTACATGCAGAGTGCCTGCAAGTTATTATTCTGTTTAATAAAATGCAAATACAAGTGATATATTTGTATAATATAGAAGAAAATGCGCATAAATTTATAAATTCTTCACTTTATATAATATAATATATACTCACAGCAGTATCTAAAAGGAAAATAATTAGCTTCATATGTACACAATACAAATTACAAAAATATAAACACTACATAAAAAATTATAAATAAATTGGCTTACCTTAAAATCTGCTTGTAGACCTGAAAAAAACTACTTGTAACTTAATGTAAAGAAACCTATAAATATTGAACAATGCATATTGTATACAAATAAAACATACTCAATGTTATGAAAGGAAAATTTTGAGGAACTTTATTTCAATAAAATAAGTACATGATTTTATCACACTGAAATTCTCTCTTAAATCCATGAAGACCTTTTTTGATTTTAATTTTATTTCATGATAATTTAGAAATATATTGTTAATCTGTTCAATACGGCTCCCACTTATAATACAATCTATTTCCAATCTTCGATGAAAAGCAATTCAAACTGTACATGTATATAAATTATGGAGAGCTGATATCACTAATGCACTGATATTAATCACTATATTATTGCTGGAGATTCCTTAATAATGTAAAACTGCATCACTGAGCCCAAAACATGTTTGACATGTAGGTATGTAGATGGACCATGTTACAATGTAACAACTACATTCAAACATTTGTAAGAGTTCCGAATAGTATTAACAGCTAAAATATCAGCACAAATTAGCAAGAATATCAATACAAAGTATTATCAGCTCAACCCTAACTTATACAGACTGAATGTGAAACTTTGTAACAGCCTAATACTATTAACATGTAAGAAAAAAGTAAGTTCCTGCATAAAAGCCCATACGACAAGTCCACAAATATGTTTATGCATCTTCGTAGTGCAAGTCTGGAAATTTTAAATGAGCTAGAGGGTTGAATGATATGTAGGAATATGACCTTTTAATTTATCTCTCAAAATCTACAATCGTTGCTGCTTAGGTCCATTTTATGCTCAGAGAGGTTCACTACAAATGAAACTATAGTTTATAGTTGGATCCAAACCACTGTACAATGTGTCTATACCTGGTATCGATCCTGGGACCACTTGATTACAAGGTAACAGCATGTCATCAGGGAAATCCTATCAAAATTTACATTATTAGCACTATAATTCATCGATATTGTATTTTTTCTTTGAGGTTTACGGCAAAAATCAACATGAAGAATAATAAATTCTAACTGATGATCCATAAAAGTAACAAGGTATAATCTTACATTTTTGTGGCACACTGTGTCCTAAAAATTTAAAATAATAACTAAAATAGAGTGCTTACACTTTATTAGATTGGTTTCCTAATTTCAAATATCTTTAGTATGGAAAATTATCTTGTATACACTACCATTATTATGTAATTGCACAAGAATATAGTGTTTTAATAATATATTTAACAGGCTTAAAATATGGAACTGTTACAGAAAATGAACAAAATATCAGTCCTGTTTGAATCTGTATTCTTTTACAATGCATGATCTATATATGCTGCCTTATTAGGGTATAAAGATAGTGACACACTGAATCAATAAAAATTGTTCTTAAGACTCTATTCAAAAATTATTTCCCATAAAATGTACCATACAAAGCTATTTGAAATAAGAGATATTGAATGAGAATTCACTCAAAACTCGGGTCTTGATGCAAAATTTTGAAATGTACTTCAATACATCTTAAAATTAAAATCGTTCCCGTGATGCAATCTATAAGAATGTAAGTCGTTCCTGTGGATTCAATCTATAAGCTTTCATGTAGGAACAGTTAAGATTACATTTTGATGGTATTAGGCTGATACAGTACAGACTCACTCTAATGTAATGTGGAGAGTTCAAGGGACTGATAAATATAAATGTAAAATAGGGTCAAAAGCTGTCCTAAGTCACAGATGACACAAGGAAAAACAGTGTAGGCATCTGAAAAACACAATGTGAGTAGTGAGCTGGTGCTAGTTTGTAAGAGTAAAAAAGATTCTATGCTTGGGTTAACTGGGGGAAAGGACTAAGGAATGCGGACAGGCTACATCATCATATTTAACTTAGCAAGAATGTTTTCATATAAGTCAATTCTAAGGCTCCTTCTAGTAGTGTCATTAGAGAGAGAAAGGGGGAAGGCCGGAAGGGGTAATGTATCTCACAATTAGGAAAGTAAACAACAAGCAATCTTCCACCTCCATCCTCATTTCATGCATGCATGTGATGAAAGGAAGAGCACTTTCAGTCCACTTTATGCTCAGATAGGCTAATCAAGAATGGAGCTGCAGTTTAAAATTTAATCAAAACAACAGTGCAGTGTACCTCCACCAGGAAATGAACAAATTCACAAGAATATATTGCAAACATTAGGTGGAATACTATAGAAGCATTTTTAATGCTTATTTAAGCAATGTGAAACTACAAGGGTAAATGTCCTGTAAGGAATGTTATACAAAGGGAAAACTGCTTTTCACACCTGCAATTCACTTGTTCCCTGTTATCAGTACTCAGTGCACTATAACTGTGTACGGTAGTCAACAGTTTTAAGTGACGTTCAGTCATCAATCTCTTGGTGCTAGAGTAAATTTTAACACAATGCTGCCTGTACAGAAGAGATTTGCATGGTACTGCATTTAAATTAAAAGTTATACAATATGTAATAGAGCAGAAAGATATTTTGGCCCCCACCAACTTAGAAAATTGGTGGCAAAACAATAAAATCAGTTAACCACACTTGGGGAAAAAAGACAAACATTCTTCTTGCACATATGCATCCAAATATCCTCAATTACAAAAGAAGGTGAAGAACTAAATTTTAATCACAAACTTAAAGCTGAACCTCATGGTCCAAAAAATATGGTAATACCTCATTTCAAATTACATGCCTGAAACAGCACTGCCATTGAGCTAACACCACCAAGATAGCTCCGAAATCGGATCAAAGCGATTGCAACAATGGCAGAAAAAGTGGCATTGTTGCCAGAAAATGAAAGACAGACACGGAAAGTGATAAAAATGAGAGAGAAACATTGCAGAAACTGTCAGATTTTAAATGAAAATTAAAGAAAAAAAGCTTCGAAATTGGATCAAAGCCGATGTCTAAGGGTTAAGGATATGGAATGCGATTTGACAGAATATTCAAAATATTTCTGTGGTTGGGAGAGAAAACAAGTGCATGTTTTTCAGAAGAAGCATTCTGGCCATTAATTTGCCAACAAATAATAATAATACCAGTACATGATACGTCTGATTTTTGGTTAGCCATAACTTGATGGAAGTTTACATTCAGGTTTCAGAACAATGAAGTTACTGTTCTCTAAAGGTTACGACTTAGGTGCAATTGGAATTGGTCACGAGTGTATGGTTTCTCCCACATTATGAACTGTTAAAATCAAAAAAGTACTTCATGGATATTAGCCAATAAACAAATTCCTGAGATTAGATTAAGGTATCCAAATCCTCAAAGTGTAAATCTTTCTAGAAACGGTTGTGTATTGCCATCCTCGCAGATACATTGACGTTGACTCATATTCACAACGAAATGTCACAATGTTATTTATACATCTTTGATGTAGTCACTGCCTATCTTTCGCAAATTCAATCTTCTTGCTGTCCCGTATTGTTCTTTGTTATTATATATATATCTACTGACACTTCAGTCTGTCTCATAATTTCATATGTAAACAATTTAATGACTAGCTCTCATTGTCTTTTGGTTGGAGAAGTATTTTGGTACATATTAGTATCTTCTTCTATGGTTCATCATATTCCATGAGGTTTTCGTTGGAATTTAGAACTGTACATATTAGCGTTACACTTAAATAACATATTTTGGCACCATTGTGTAATTCTAATCATGATAAGAATACATGAAAACCATGCAAAATGTATGCATGTACGTTCTATGTAATGTAAAAGTAGCAAACATCAATTTAAATCAAATATTTTGTTGGTAATTTTTCAAAAAATATGGTCTGTCTTTATATCAAGAAATAGAATTTGTGTTTATCATTGCCAAAAATAAATGAATCGAACATTTCTTCATCCACAATGTAGATGATGACAGTCTTGTAAAGCAGAGTAGCCTTGTACAACCTGCAAAACAAAAAATGTGCATCAAAGTTCTTTTGCAATAATGCTTGCCATGATGGAAGAAAGGGGCATAAAATATACAGGCCAATAAAAACTGACCTTGTGTGTTGCGAGACCTAATTGCTAATGTTTAATGTAATCTTCTTCCAAAAGGGCTTCTTATAGAATAGTTAGATGTATGGCATAAAAGGAACAAAGCTGATGTAAGCATCAACAATGGCACATGCATTTTCTCTGTCAATTGGAACATCAGAAAATATAACAGAAATTTATTTGCTTATTCAATGCAGATATTCCACTTTTAAAGTTAATCAAGGTGCTGAGGATGAATCAAGACTGGTGAAAATAGAATGAATAACACACCCAGGACTTGAGCTTTTGGTGGCACGCTTGTGAACCTTCTGTTCTCCACCGATTCTCTTGGTGCATAGTTTCCATTTTTCTGCCAGTATGTAGGTAGCATCCACAATATAATATAAAATTGCTCTCTTCCTTCAATTCACTCTCTGCATTAGCATACCATTCATAATACGAAGGTAAATGTCAACCCCAGTGTGCTGCCTGAGACATACAGTCACCTATGAGAAGAAACATATGTCAGCATGTAATCAAAGTTTAACTAGAACTCACACCATCATGTGTAGAGGTGTTTTATTGAAAAGACGATTGAGTTTACAAGTTAATATAACTGTCGCTAAAATTCAGACAAATGTATTGTGGCTGCTTGGAAAAAATCATAGTTTGTAAGGCCTTGATCCCCAAGAGTCAAGGAATGAAAGAACTTACCAGTTGACTTCACAGCATGGCCATTTTTTGATGTTTGTGACCATGAGTTTTTCCACAGAACTTATGTACATTACTCACCATAATATCTGCTATTTCAATAACTTACCTGATACTAGAATGCTCATCTTCATACATATTAATCAGCATTGTGACTGTAAGGGTAGCAAGAGGGTTACCACAACCACTTACTTCTCAGATTGCTTCCATTCTTCCAAACTGAGTCCTTGTAAGTATGACTAAACTTTCCATTGGCCTAAAAATGTGATTTTTTCCAAGAACACATAAATAAATATATTGTACAGTATGCAACTCAGCATCCAATTCTTTTCATAAGCAACTGCAAAACTGAGATTCGAAGCAGCACAGTGGGAGCTACGTGGATCAAATATAAAAGTGTGCATGCATAGATATCAAGTGAGGGCAGTAACATATATTGTAAGGCAATACTTGCCTTCCTTCCTAAAGAGATAATCTAAATGTCCCACCTGCTACACCCCAAGAAGTATTTAAATTGGTCATTGCTTTGCACATATTTGTCTCCATAATAAGGTGGATCACTTCTTTCACAAAAAAGAATAAGAAAGAAAGACAGGTCTGAACCCCTGACAGGTCTGCAAAATGAATTTTTTGTCCTCTAAAAATGTCTTGCAATTCATGCCACTGTCATTTTAGATCACCATTACTTCCTGTTCAAGAAATCTCTTCATTTTATCATATTTAACTTCATTACCCTGCAAAATGGGTAAATTCTCATGATACGCTCTCCAAATGATATTTTGTTCCATTCTGCATCATTTACCAGTCGCAACAAGCCATTCTCCGTTTATGTTTGACTTATGAAAACATTGCATCCAGGAACAAATAGTTTTATTCTTTCCCTGAGAAGGGCAGTCAAGTTCAGGCATCTTATGGTCAACTGGTTCAAGCAATTTATCTCTACTGGCAATAGAAGGTATTTGACAGCAGTTTTATGTTAGGCACATATCAAACCTATACATGTACCAGCTTCAGGGATTAACCTGGGCAAAACTGATTACAAGTGTTAACTCACTATCCAATCAGGGAGGCTCCAAACAACAAATAAAACTAACTCCTCATTCAGTTCATATTAGGAGTAGAATATTAGAATGCCAACAAAACGTCACATTCCACCTGAAGTACCTGTAGGTTACATTTTGTTTAGAAAATACACTAATGATAAGATCTCTTATGGCTGTGTGATACATTTGGATTCATAATCTTACAATTCAAGACAGTTACATTATGCTCCAGATTAATGCCATACAGCATAACTACTGGTCCTCGAAGTGTGATGCAGTGCTCTTTGTTCACATCTCACCAGTTTATTCCTACTGATGTTTGCATTTAAAATACTTAGTGATTGATGCCCTGATCTGCCTTAGTTTGGAAGACCTGTCTTTTTCATAATGCTTATGGACTATTTCCTCAGTCATATTGCCATCTAATGCCACCTTGGCTGATCGACATGGAATTATTGTGATCTTGTTGAGTGCATTGTGATTTTATCTAGGAACAAGGTAACAACACTTTGCCAACGTGTGGGATTCAGCAACATTTTATGAATCAAGTTAATAAAATTGGTGCATCAGTTACATGAGGATAGTGTACCAATCAAGAATTGCCTCTATATGGTTCTCCAGATGGATGAAAAAACAATAGCAGCATAACAGCAAAACATTGATCCTGTTTTGTGCAGTATATATTATTTTCTTTTTGAATTTTAAGAGTATCATTTATCCAGCAATACACTTCTATGGCTTCGATGAATCACTTTTATTCACCATATCATTGATCTCTACAATAATACTACAACCCCATTTTCAATACACCCTGATTCTTTCCATTAACTTCTTTGATCTATTGCCAGTTTTTCTAAGATGAAGATAGCGTCCCTTTTTGAGCAATGTTATATTTTCCCTCTTTTCATGTATTCAACATTCTGTTTTTCTTAAGATATACGAGGGAATGACGATCATAACTGTCATAAACTTGCATGCACAGATATCACTGGTGCATTCAACCAAGCACCATATTCAATAAACTGTGTGCCTTTAATTTTCTGGTGACTTGCATTGTCTCTCTTGGTGTATAGCTAAGTACTTACATTTTGTCACATAAATGAAATTGAGCAAATGATGTAAGTTTGAAAAAGGTTGAGGTAAAGAATTTTGGCCTTCAACAAAGCAGATTTCTTTCCTTATTTTGAATGCTCTTTAACTTTCCGTTCCAAATGCCATTCTACAAGATTGAGCCATGTATGTAATTCATACATGAATTTTGAATAACCAAAAAAAATTCTGACTGCAATTAGGTCCACAACACAGGGAAGACTCTGACAAATTTACATTTACTGAAAAATAATTTATTCTACTCTGCCTTAGATTTAACTCTTCAAGTGTATGGATAAGTGTTACTATACTCTCATGTAATTAATGTTTGAACTTGTCAGTGAAGGAATTCATGTACAAGATGGCAAAATGTCTTCTCCACATTGATTTGTACCAAATATATACGTAGTTTAGATCGCATGCCTATTTCAAAACTACCACAAATGCAACACTCATTATCTCTACCCCTTGGGCTATTAGCCATGAGTTTTCTGTCTGAATACTCACAGGAACTTACTTTTCCACACTCTTAAACAGAGAATATTACTTCAACATCACACACCGAAAATATTTAATTGTTTATGGCTCTACATTCTGAAGCATTATGCACATACCTCTTATATACGAAGGATGAGATATAGGTGTAGAAAGACACATGTGGGCCTACATAGGTGTATCGACAAAATTACTAATACTTTCACCAATTGAATACCTCTATAAATGCCCTGTAATTTATTGTAAACTTCTGTCATTCTTTTCCTGTAGTTTACGGTTATTACAAGCATAAGAAAACAGGTTTTCTTTGTGATGTTTCAGGAGAACACATGCTCCTTTCATCAGACATTTATTTTCATTTTGACTAAAGATACAGTTATAACAATGGTTAGTAATTTTTTAAACAAAAATAATCCATTATATAATGGATGTTGTCAATGTTACATTGTTGTAATATAGCAACTTAACTGTGAAAAAAGCAGTCTGTTTTATTTTTATTTCAGATTTTTTTAAAATTATGAATCCCAAATATCATCAGGTAATTCAAATTCATCATTGTTTTCACAAAGTCTCTTGATGTTTTCTGTTACATTAAATTTTAAAGATGGTGACTTACTCCATTTGTGAAAAACAAAACTCCATACTGGATCTATGTTACCATTTTCATTATTTAATTTATTCCAGTGTTTTTCTGCAATGAACGAAGCTTTCCAGACATTCAACTCTATGTTTCCCGTCAATCTTTTTAAAACCCTTCTCTTTTTAATCAAATGCTTCTTTTCGATGATGTGAGCTGACAAACCTGTTCTTGTGTTTAGATGTCCAAATCGTGTTCGTACCATTTTATTGCCATTTTCCTTGCTGTTTGTCCCACATAATCCTTTGAACATGAACAAATTATATTATATATTCTTGTGGTTTCCACATCTGGTAGAGAGTTTTTCACTTTGAATTCATTAAATGTACATTTCAAACTTCTTGGTGATTTAAAAACAATTTTGAAATTAAAACTTCTAAAAATTTTTGCAATTTTGTGTGAGAATCCCTTGTGGAATGGAATGCACACACATTTCTTTTCAACAGATTTTTCATCTTTGTTTGTATTTCTCTTTTCCTTTAGTTTTCTTGCGACTTGTTTTTTGATTTGGTTTATTCTGTTAGTGTGAAAGCCATTTTCTTTTGCTATATTAAAAAGCCTTTCTTCTTCATTTTTGATATCCTCATTATTAGAACATAGTATTTGTGCTCTCAGGAAGAAGATAGGCTTTTTAATATAGCAAAAGAAAATGGCTTTCACACTAACAGAATAAACCAAATCAAGAAACAAGTCGCAAGAAAACTAAAGGAAAAGAGAATACAGACGAAGATGAAAAATCTGTTGAAAATAAATTTGTGTGCATTCCATTCCACATAAAATTGCAGAAATTTTTAGAAGATTTAATTTCAAAATTGTTTTTAGATCACCAAGAAGTTTGGAATGTACATTTAATGAATTCAAAATGAGAAACTCTCTACCAGATGTGGAAACCACAGAAATATATAATATAAGTTGTTCATGTTCAAAGGATTATGTAAGACAAACAGCAAGGAAAATGGCAATAAGATGGCACGAACACGATTTGGACATTATAAATCTAAACCCAAGAACAGGCTTGTCAGCTCACATCATCAAAGAGAATCATTTGATTAAAAAGAGAAGGGTTTTAAAATGATTGACGGGAAACATAGAGTTGAATGTCTGGGAAGCTTCGTTCATTGTAGAACAACACTGGAATAAATTAAATAATGAAAATGGTAACATAGATCCAGTATAGAGTTTTCTTTTTCACAAATGGAGTAAGCCACCATCTTTAAAATTTATGTAACAGAAAACATCAAGAGACTTTGTGAAAACAATGATGAATTTGAATTACCTGATGATATTTGGGATTCATAATTTTAAATAAGAAATAATGTGATCAAATTTTTTTATCTGAAATAAAAATAAAACAGACTGCTTCTTTTCACAGTTAAGTTGCTATATTACAACAATGTAACATTGACAACATCCATTATATAATGGATTATTTTTGTTTAAAAAATTACTAACCATTGTTATAACTGTATCTTTAGTCAAAATGAAAATAAATGTCTGATGAAAGGAGTGTGTGTTCTCCTGAAACGTCACAAAGAAAAACTGTTTTCTTATGCTTGTAATAACCGTAAACTACAGGAAAATAATTCTACAATGCAAGCAATGCATACATACAAGAAAAACTATTCTGTCATTCTGGTTGTTAATTTTATGAATACACACATATAATCTATATGCAGAGATTTTTAAAACCAAATGTCTAAATATTCAGTTTCTGTTACATGTTTTAATTAAGGAAGCTAATGAACTGTTTATGTTCAAGAAACAAGTGCAATTCTGTGTCTGTACTTTATTAGTATTAGTCAAAATTTTATGTATGTATAAAATTTACTGATACTGATAACTGGTATTTTACTGATCCAATATAAGATTACGTATGGACCGATATGAAATTAATATAGGTGCATCAGTACAGTGGCAATTTTACCCTTCATCTTGTTCAGGGGCACACTCAGCAAAAAGCAACTCAAGAAAATTGCCCCAGGTTCAGAGTTTTGTTACCCTCCAAAAAAGATCTGCAGGGTGTGCAACGTGGAAGAGAAACTGGTTCTCGGATTTCACCCACACCTCATTACTCATTATATACACTCCCTACCACAAACTTCACATTACTGATATAAGATGTTTCTTTAAAGTTACTCTGTATTATACACTCCCTACCACAACCTTCAAATTACTGATATCAGATGTTTCTTTAAAGTTACTCTGTATCATCAACGAAAATATCTAATGCATTTTATATTCCGCTTACCCATAAGACTGACATTGCTGGATCAAAATCTTAACCGGATGGCTCCAGGAGCATAGTTAGTGTGTTAAACAAATTAGTATAATACAATATGTTCTCAACTGGCACAAACTTTATTGACTTTAAGCCAAACAAAAGGACAGTATATATTGCTTGAGCCCAAGCCCAATGGCGATGGAAGATAAGGTAACTTGCAACAAATACAATAATGATGAGCTGGCAACCCTGATGCCACCTTATGGGACAAACTGCAGCGAGTAGTGCTGGATTGACTGCTTAGAGTTGTAATCACAGTAACTACATTATACAAAAGAACATACTAGATGAGACAATCTTTCTACTGACATATTGCCTGAACCAGAAATACAGAAGAAGGGCATGTTGCAAGGAACGTTGTTATTGAAAATGGAAAAATATCTGATGATGCAGTTGTCGACAAATATTAAGAATCCATGTACCCAATTTGTCTACTGTAATCAACCACTTTGTTTTGCACAGTATGAGTAAAGTAAAATGAATTATGAACGAAACAGAGTATACCCATTCCAACACCATTAAGTGCAAATATATAGGTTGCAAAAAAAGAGAAAAATACAAATAATGGTGATGAACAATTTGGTCCAGGTATTTTTTACATTTGACTCTACAAGAGAAAGTTTAAAATGCAGCCTAGAATATTGAGAATATAATCACTTGAGAAGTATATAAAATTACAATTATATAGAATTGAACATAAACTGATTTCCCTTGTTATATGGTGAATTTAAAGATAGAAGAAACCACTTCAATAATTCACTTATCAACTGAACTGATGATTGATACAGCAAGTATCCCAAACATGGATACCTTCGCTCTAGATGATAAAATACAATATTGAGAATAATTACCAGAGTGACTTTAGTGACACAATCAGCATCTAAGAGAAAAATAGTTCCTCAAAAAAATCTGCAAGATAGGTCACTACAGTTAATTCAACAAGTATACAAATACTTTTTAAGTGACAGCATTGAATTTTAAGAAATCCTTGTGGCATTTCTACCCCTTACTATATAGACATGAATACACTTTCCTGTGCATTGCACTATGCCATGAAGGCAGAGCTCTACATATTCTCCATCTCAGCCACAATGGAGGAGGTGTAATCCGTACCATGTTCCAGACACCTTTATCCCTCCCCACTCTGAACCATTGATTTGAGGCTGAGTGAGCCCCAGTGTCACTTTATACCCAGACATATCCCCACAGAGATCAGCCAGCCATCCCAAGAACAGAACCTGAGGCTGCTGTATGGCAGACAGATACCCTACGAACAGAAACACCATGAGTCTCTATAATATACTAATATGCAATATGTGTCAATATTGTAGCATCATGTATCATTTAATACTTCTTCCCATTACTTCAAAGAGAGTTTCACTATAATACCTGTTTTCTAGAATTTGGAGAATTTTGTTTTACTGTGAATATAAATCTAATTATCTATTATGTTCTAAACATGAAAAATTTTGTAAAAGACAGTTTTTCTCACTCTACATGTCAAATAACTCTAACAGAATAAGACCTCGATCAACACATTTGGTACAAATCTCTAGAAGTAACTGATGACATCTTATGCATGATTCACTTAACAGGCAATAAACTCGTGATAAGAAATAATACTTATTTTATGCACTATCAACACTATATTAGCAGATTAAAATAAATCCAATCACAACTGCTTATTTCAAAGAGTATTTTTCAATACTACATAATTTTCTCTAAATCGAAATTTTTAAAAATGGCAGACATGTACACTTGACATATACACTCATCAAATGCAGTCTGCCTATTATTAATCAGTAATATCTCAATAATATAATGAGTAATGCCCATCTGTTAGGTACTGCACTCATTATTGCATCATAAGGAGGTTAAGTGAAATAAGTATCTTTAAAAAAAGCCTACAAGAAGTAGCCTTTTGTGAATGGTTGTAGTGACTCACTGAAATTTGCAGGTGAACGAAAGTAGCCTGATGGCTATGACCATAATCATTTGGAAGACAAGGAAAATAAATTGATGATCAAAGATATAACTCAGTCAAGGCATGACTTCAAAGTATGGAGGTAGTGCGAAGTATGTTTCAGGCCAGGAGGCCACCACATCTTCAAATTTCCTGAAGTACAAAATGTAGGCAATATCGAAAAAATCAGTAGCTTGTTAAAACTAGTCCTCAGGACAAAAATAAATCATTATAAACTACATAAAAAGAAGATAAGCACCAGCCAATAGTTTCAACAGATTAGACAAGATGGCACTTAGGATTGAAGAACAATAAATTTTCGCCAACACACTGTATCCCACAAATTGTTAATATCAGTGATTTAAATGCTGTTTGAAGTTGCTGAAAGTGATCAGAACTGTATCAACATGTGAAATATTCATGATATCAAATATCATTACAATAAAACAACTTATATCCACAGAACATAAAAGATGAACTAGATATTCTCATGATAAGCATGATGATTTGTGGAATTTTGTCGTTCGAAACATAAAATTTCTCAAAATTCCTTTCAACATAAAAGATGCCACTCTTTCAAAATTGTTGCTTTGAAGAAAAGGTTTTTTTTCTCCTCTGCTTATAGCTAAAAGTGAAAGGGCATGTTCTCATGACCATCAGAAATAATTTTTCAATCATAAAATTTACAACTTGAATAAATTCTGTATATTCATCTGACTATTGAATATTATCAAGTAATAAATTTTAAGATATAACTGAACAACTATTTCTGATGGTCACAAGAATAACAAAAGAAAGGATTCAGTAAGGAGGAGAAAGGATGCAGAAGATTACAAGTGAGTTTCAAACAAATAATCATTACTCATTACATTGTTAGATCTGGCAATTAGTTTCCTTGTTTTGGAAATTTCACTGTCTCATATTTGCATACAATGACGATACATGCTGAAACTTATTGAGATACGAAAAAAAGGAAATTAAGACAACAATGCAAATTCTTAACCAATAAATTAAAATGAATCAAGTATTCAAATGTGAGTTTTGCTGTTGATATTTGTGAAGGAAGATTTTTCCTTTTCTCAAAAATGTGTTGGACTCTTTCATAACAGAATGCAAAAAACATGATGAAGAATACGTACATATCTCCTTCCACCAAGGTATCAAGTGATGAAATTATATATTCTTCTGGGGACAAAATCACAGGTAAATTATGTTGCCACGACAACATCCCCTTCTTACAGAATGAAAGAGGGATGATGTTTAGTCTCATGTGGAATGCAACATCTTAAGAATTCAAATGGAAGAGCCATGCAACATCTGATACTTCAAGACTTTTAGGCTATTGTTGCCAGCAAGGCAGTAAGGCATAACAGGAAAAGAAGACTACGTGATTCATAATTTCTTGTTCTTATCATGAAACAACCCTAAGAACTTCCTTGATGATAACAGATATTCAGAAACAGAACACTTGTCTAAATGACAAGGTGCTAAGAAGCATAAAGAAATCCTTATGAACCAATCACTTACTAGCAGTTCCCTTTGTTTTTCTTTCAACATTCTGATCTTGTTTCTGAGCCTTTCCAGAAATAAGAAGCACTTATTTTTGAAGTGGTTAAAAAAATATACGGAATATTTTATCAAGGTGCTTTCTTCCAGTGCTGCTGGTAGACATCATATACATACATATATATTCCTCTTTCAACCCTGATAACATTTTCTGGAAGATATTTACTTTCTGTAGTAAGGATTTATTTTGGCAATGAATATTTCCTTTCAATCTCAACATTCAGTTTACAACATTATAAAATACAATTACACTAAAGCTAAACACCCTACTTATTGGAATGGCATCTGGAAGATTTCTAAGCACATATTTTATTGCAACATGAGTAAATATTGAAGATAGATAGAAATAAATGCTTGTATAGTGACTCAGAAAATTCAGCTTGTTACACAAAACTTCTCAGAAACTAGTGGAGAAAACTTGTATGTAGTTTGCACAAATACAATAGTTTCAGAGAAGATCAATATTATCACACAAACAAATGGAACAAAAATAACATCCCAATTATCAATACACAGAGGGTTAGATGAAGATAATTATCAGAAAGTCAGTTTTCAAGAATGTCACAATGTGTAATTATTATTTGAAGCCATGGACAACAGAGGTAAATATTTTACACAATGATAATCAACAAATCAACATCACCAAAAATCGCCGAAATGAACAACCATACATATGTCCAACATATCCACACAAAAAGATATGTACCAATAAGGCAGGAGCACTTGCTAAGGATTTAACAACTTACAAACTTAAGTCTAAATGTTTGTATCTTACCTTATATTGTTTTCTTCAAAACTATTGGGTTTCCATCTGCATTCTTCTAATTTTGGTCACTTTTTATACACCCCAACAACTTTTTTCACACTAAAGGGGAAAAAATCTCAAGCACACCTAAATTTTCTAGTTAATATAAGTAAGAATACAAAACTCATTATTCAAAGATTCTAGAGTGTATGGTGTCACTGGCATTATGCGCTCCACTAAAAGGATGTGTGTCCTACCAACTGATCTGTTTCGAATTGAAAACTGCTATGTGATTATACACATAGCTCTATTTATTGAGAATTTCAAATGAAAAATTCAGTCTATTCAGAGAACAATGATTAACATTAATCTATAACTAGGAAATGCAAAAGAAAAGTGAATAATATTGCATCAACTTTTTATTTGGCACAGACATACTGTGTTAAGAGAAATTATGCAAATAGTTGCACAACAATTGGCACACAATTTATTGATGATTTTTGGAAAACTTTTCACTTAAAAATATACTGATAATATCTAACCAACAACAGCAAAGGCACAGAAGAGAAGAATTCACTGCTACACATTACCTAGAATCCACATGTAGTTGCAAAGTAGCAGCAATGGCACTTACTGGTTGCACTATAGATTGCATGGAAAGGAGAACTGAATGATGAATTTGTCATTTGGCAAATATACAGAGGTAAGGAGTTTTGGAGTACCTGTATTTGCAGTTAAAGTAGGACACTTAAGATGACAAACAAATCCTGTAGCCATTTCTGTACAACACAAATGTTAATTTACATCAGTCAATATGCTCTTTATATGTAGGTTTCAGAACAAAACACACACAAGAAAAAATGTGCAAGAAGTTTAAGATGATTGTAAAGAGCAGATGAAAATCGATGCAAGTGGATATAACACAAAAACGTTTTATTTTTCTGTAGGAAATAATGAAGCACCCAAAAGAATTGTATGTTGTGGTAGGATCTGAAATCTAAATTTGAGAATCACAACAAAGAAGAACCATCCACACGTTGGGTTCGTATATAATCAGAAATAAATTTTAGAAAACTTCTTATGAAACAGAATATGAAAGATGTACATGGATAACAGAATTTTAACATTTTGATGTTAAAACCTAGTAAAAAAACTACTGACATGTCTGGGATTGAAACACAGGAGACCATTCATATAAATCTATGACATGGCATTAATTTTTTACAGGGTTTCAGCATCTGAAAGTTCTATTGTAAACATGTAAAATCCCATCAGGTGAAGTGATTAACTATAATCCATAATTCTTACGGTTCGTGCTTTCATTTCTTGTTTTGTATAGGCTGTTACATAGGCCATGCTCAAAGTAACAGAAACAGAAATGGACAGAATCGTCTGATCTACACCAATCTATCCGAACTTTCCACACATTTAATAGTACTAACAAGTCATCCACTCAACAATATATACGAATATTTGTGATGTTCCTTTCAAGCACTCTTTTCAGTTTACTGAGGTTTCTGACTTTATAGAGAAGATTATAAGTGCAGGAAACAAAGATATCCATATAAAATAATTAAGTAAAGTGCTCATCACTACCAAGAAGATGAAAGTGGAATAGACAAGAATATATAATCAAGAAATAACTCTATCAATTACCGATTCACAGTCCCTTAGATGTTGACCTTGCAACGAAACAAGTTCAAACACAAAGTCCATATTTAAAAATCAAATATATCAATATGAAAATTTATATTTTGATATTGATATTTTATAGATTGCTATTGTAACATACATACTTCTCTAAGTCCTTCACTATGTATTAGCCATATTGAATTCCATTAATAAAATAAGTTATCAATGTTTGCTTCTAAATAAGATGTGGGGATGGAGGAAAAAAAGTATAAAGAACTACTATTTAAAAGTTCACAATTCTTAAGAATGGATTTTAAAAAATCAAAACATAATGCTAGTACGTATGTGTTTAGTATCTTCATATCTATATTTTTTTAAAATGTGGTTGGCTGTCTCTATTTGCATAATCAAATATTAAAAAAAAATTGCTAGAAAAATCATAGTAAAACTCTAAATCGATATATTATAAATGTTCATATGAACTCTGACAAAAACACACAAAAACACACACACACACACACACAGGCAAACTTACAGTGTTTGGCTTAAAATTGTGCTATCTATGGATACTAATCATATATTTTATGCTTGTCACTTTCCAAAATGTTTTCTTTACACCTCCTTCATTATATGCAGAAAGAATGAACAGAAGTTGGTTTTATTGAAACCTTTGTGAATGCAATAAATTATTGGAATATATGAATCACTATTTTCAGATGTTTCGACAAAGTAATAAAATGAAGACCAAATTTGAAACCATAGAGAAAAAGGAGACAGGATGGAATTTCATTGAAACATTTCACCATGGAAAATATATTAAATGGCAAACAGAAAAACTTCCTGAAGATTTTCGTGGAGATGTTAAAACTTTATATTTAGAGATAAAGTAGAATGCTCAATGTAATTTTTATTGAACTAAGTAACCAATACTGCATATTAAACTATGCTGAGTAAGAAAAGAAGACACTTGCATAAGATATTCATATGTGAATCCTACTGTAGTGAATGCTCAGCTCCAGTCTTAAATTAGTTTTGGTGGCATATATTGAATATTTCTGAACCTGAAAAATTTATAAAATACTGTATAAAGTATTCTACAATGCTGCAAAAAATACACATCTATATATGTAATAAATACTGTTTGGAATAATATATATTAAAAACAGCTAGATATAAATTATACCCTGCTGAACTGCTATAAAAATGTTAAAGTACTGCTACTAAGAAACCTATTAAAACTATAAACAATTCTAATCATCTGGAATCAAGGAAATTTATTGTTTAACAAATATCAAGAAAATTTAATTATTCGTGAATACCTGCAAACAGTAAAAACGTGAAACACACAGGTCAACATAGAATAAAAGTAACATGTTAATACAAAACAACAGCTAAAAATTGTAAATAAATATGATCATTTAAATTATAATTAATACAAGTTGGCAAAATCTGAAAATCAAATGGAAAAAATACTAAAAAAATTAAACCAATATGCTTCTTAAATGTAAACCAATCACTGCTTTGTCCTGCAGAAATTTTCAGTGATATATCAACCTGTAATGGAATGTAATCAATAGTTATGCAGCATCTAAAAATAACAAAAACAGGGGAAGTTAACATCTGCAAAGTATAGGAGATCCTGCAATATTTTTCATATGTGATTAAAAGTAAAATCTATTTAAAAAAATAATTACATTCTGTTGTCCTAAAGAAATGTAAATTTCAATTCATGATCAATAAAAGTAGATCAGATCCAGAAGAGAAAATAGAAGGAATTTAATGCTATATGTTTCTCAGCACCTGCAAATAACAAGAACCTTACCATGTAATCAGCCTTGGGCAATATCTCTACAGCACTCAAAAAATTATCAAATTAAACAACAGTGAAAGTTCCTGCATAAAAAAATATAAAATCTTACTCTGAAAATCAAGAATATTCTCATTAATCAAACCAAATCCTGTAGCAATAAATGAATACATTTACAGGTTTACTGCATTGTTTTCATGCTGGAACTTCAAAACTGAGAATAAGGTACACATGAGATGGGGGATGAACAGAAACATCTTAAGTTAAAACACTTTTTTTTTTTTAAACATGTAGCTTCTGAAATAATAATATATAAATTAGCAATAAAAAAAATGATGTCTGTTGTCAACCTTAGAAACAAGAATAATTCCATGTGAATTTAACCACCACATGTCCATTTTCAAATACTGAAATGAAACAACTGTGTAATATTTCCTGTAATAAGTTCTGTCCATATTATTTGAAATTATTTTCTATAATTCTAAGCAATCTGACTGCTTAACATCTTTCAACTTGAAATAAAAAGCACGGAAATTATATTTAAACTATGAGAAAAACATATTTTATTAAGACTGAGCTGTCAGTAGTTACGAAGTTTTGTTCCTACTGAAAAGGAAAAGCGAAACACGAATTCCTGCAAGAAAAGGTGTGGCAATACTCAAAAGAGAATTGTAATGAAGAATCCTACTATCTATCAAACAATAACATGATGAATGACCTCAATATTTGCTACATTCACTGAGAATCAGAGGACAATGTGAGGAGAAAAGGAGGGAAAAGTACATATATTTGTTGTCATTGGTTTGTATTTCTGTTAATTGCACTTTATTTTAGTTACTTTAGATAGTTTAGTCTTGAGATAGTAATGATGAATGATAAATTGATGGATGACAGAGCAACACAAATATACCAATATATATATATCCAAGCACAACACACCCTAGAAGATTGGTGCACCTGTGTTCATGAACAGCATATGATCATTCTCATCACAACAATTGCGTAGCAAGACAAATTGGAAATAGACAAGGCATAAAAATGTATGATTGAAGAAATCAGTTCATCATAAACATGTAGTAATCATATCTTTGCAGCAACTAATATTTCAGTAAACTGGTTCAATGCCTTAGTAACTGAGGAACACATTTACTCGTAATGATGTTTAAAGATAACCATTTGGGCTACATCACAAGTAGAAGTACATATACAACTCAGTTAATGCACCTAAGACATTAAATGTTTGGAGTGAAATGTTCGTTACTGGAAGAACAGAATGCACACATTTTCACAATGAACTGATTCCAATGCAACATTTGTCAAGGATGACATTTGCTAAAAAATTCATGAAACTTTAACATATACTCACCTAGAATGTTTCAACGTTATGTGTGAAGAACAATGAACATCTTAAGAAAGACGCTTTTACATTTGCATAACTTGATTTGTTAAATTCACTAATGGTAAAATTATGAGCATGAAGTCACAAGCTTTTTCTTACAATTTACTGCAATACCTGCATACCTGTGTGTACAGTCCGTAATTTCCTAGAGAGATAGTTTTATTACTCAGTAGCAGTTTTATCATGTTTGTGTGATGGGATATCCAATTGCATCACAACACAGAACTTACCATCCTATTACCTTGACCTTTCCTAAAGATTAGCAACAATTAAGGCAAATATGCCACGTAATCTTGGTTAGATATTACAGACAACTGTTCTTAATATAATACCTACTGAACACAGCTGTATCATATTTCATGAAAGCATTCTTCCTTGCACTCAAATTATTTTCTCAGCGAAAATTTTCTTTCCCAGACTTAATAGTATTTAGGCTTGATTACTGACTCATAAACCTACACTATTATCCAGTTTATATTTTCTTAGTATTATAGACAAATACAAGAAAATAAAATTTCATACTAGTATAGTAGTTTTGAAATGGATCAGGAATCTTATATACCATTAAGGAGAGTGAAGTAAATCTTCAGGATGGGATGAAATTCACATAAGATATTAGAGAACTCATTTCTCGAAACATAATACAGATGCATTCAACAGGAAAAATTTCGAAGAAACAATGCATAACTCCCATCAATGATTATGTGCATGATGACATACACCATCACTCCATCTAAGAATGATTACCTTAGTGCTCAACTGGTAGTCATACCACAATAAAAATTTGCATTAAAAATATTAAATGCATCTGCTCATCTTCATTAATCTCCAATCTTGCTCAACTAAAATCTTTCCATTACACTATGTGAAATCTTCGTTTTTTTTAAAAAAAAAACACTTTCCAGTGAATTCTTCGTCCATCTCAGAAACACTGATGCTTCTATTCACCATGAAATCCTCATCTAAAAGTTCTGGATCTGAAACTTGAAACTGTTGGGTCTTGGCCAAGAAGCTAAATAGTTCACACACAGTTCATCAGTTTTCATAAAATATTCTTTTACAATTTAATAATAACTGCTATGTCTTCAATGGAATTATTCTATCTTCCCACACGCCATCCCAAATCTTCCATATATCTTCTAACAAAATCTACATGTATTTCAGGATAAATTCACTTCCCCCTCACAACACTATTCTAACTGCTCCATAGTTTGTACTAAAAGTTAGGTTCTTCCAGCAGACTACAACAAATTTGTGTTCAGTGGTTAGTGCACAACAGAGCATCAATTTTAAATATCTTCTTGTATGCAGGAAACATGCTAATTACCAATGGTTATAGATCCAACACAAGCTCCTTTCTATATTTTCTGCAAGCACTTAAATAACTACTGCACACCCACTAGTGAAGATTTCACATCCATCAGGAACATACTGAAGCACAATCATTCTTCTAGAGAGAACGCAACATAGTCACATTATTTCACTCAAACGAAAAAAAAGCATCTTAAATGGAGTTCAGCTCTTATACACAATGAAAAAGAGTGGTTAAGTCAGGCTCAAAGTTAATAATCATGTTGTAACATATTTCAACTTTAGCGTGGCTCTATCATGTCAATCATTTTCTGCTCCTCAGACATATTCCCCACTATGGGTCCAAACTTCACATAGTTCTGTTAACAAGATTATCCAAAATGTCCACAATGATGTTAATTTCACAATTACCATCACAGAACAAACACTAATACTGTTATGATGAACACTGAAAGGGCTTCAGTTCACTAACTTCATGTTTCTTCCAAGGTAATCTCCACACTATTGCCACAGCTCCAAGCAACTGTGTTCAGTTCTCAATATGATGATCACTGCCAAAGTAGAAAATTCTTTCTTTCAACTTGCATTCAATATTCTTGATGTGTAAAGATGATTTTGTGTGTCTTGTTTTGCCCATGTATGTCTCATGTGAAGATGGTCTTCTGCATTGCAATTTGTTCCTCAACTTGCCTTACCTTGAGGGCAAACAAATATTTCATTCTTCATAACACTTGATGTGTCACCTAATGTCCTGGCTATAAATATATTCAACACTAAAAATGTGCAAGAAATGCATTTATCTTAAGATGGCTACCACTACAGAACGAGCTGTACCCTTGCCAGATGAATAAACTTCCTACAATTTCACATTACCATATCAATGTGATACTACCTTTATGTGAACTTACCTCTCACTTTTACTTTTCCTAATGCCATTAGCTGTGAGTACGTTGTTCCTATTTTTAATTTTCTCCATTATTTCCAACATTGCTGATGTTGGATTGCTTAAAGAAGTGTCCAAAATTCGCTGCTTTGCAACCACTTCCTGCTTCTGCTTTTGTCCATCATTGCCCTGCCTCTTGCTACAACTTTTCTTCTTTAACAGAGTCTCTGGGTCACCTGACAATATCTTTTCCCAACTGAAATGTTGACTTGAGCGAAGAACAGGGGTCGTGGTGGAATTTCTTGTCATTCTGCTTTCAATGAAAAGATTATTCTTCCGATTAAGTTGGTGTAAACAAAGAATCACTTAAAATGATGCACACGAGGCACATTGCGACAAAGAAATGAAAAAATTACATCTAATAATATTTAAACATAAGACTATTATTACAAAGGTTGAGCTGGAAAAAATGGTATTACAGAATCATTGGCAATAATACTAGTATTAATATAAGTGACACTATTGCACACATATTTGCATTTCCTAAATAACTGTGAAAAAAATAGAATAATACTAATGTAATTTATCTTTTCACATCAAAGATCAACAAATACATGATGGAGTTCATATGTTCAAGTAACCACCAACAAAGTTGTTAACTGTTGTGTGAAAGGTTTTCATAGTATGTACTACATTTACAGATATGGCAAGTGGGCTATACGAGCAAGTATCCATGTCTAATAAAGATATTAGCATTAGTAATGAGTCATTATTCATATAGGCAAAGACAGAAGACAATAATCATGATGTGTTCCTCTCATTTCCCATGTGTAGGTTATTTTATTTAATGGGTTTCTTGTTGGATGTAAGAACAACAGTGGTTGGAAAGTTTAGTGCACATACATTATGCAGCAAGAAAAATTCTGCAAGATAAAAATAAATGAAGATGATAATGACAAGATGTGATTTCCTGTGAAGGTGCACCAAACAAATTACTCCAACTCACATACCAAAGATTTATCAATCTTTTGTTTACTTCAGATTAATTGATCTACAAATAAATGAGTGACATGAATAAAATGTAGTAAGTATATTAAAAACAACCACAGAAGACCCCAATAACAGAGAATAAGGCTTCTTGAAGAAATAATCAATCTTTTGGTCAGTCAATTTCATTTTATAATCCACAGAAATGCAGTTTCCACTAACAACCTATAATTGTGTCTAAATCCCTTGTTGGTACCATCCCAATATCAATGAAAGACCATTTTAACAATGTTGACAATATATGAAGACACAAAACAACAGACATTGTACACATTGAGGAATATCCTCCATGTACATTTTAGAACCACTTGGGCTGAAGAATTCAGTTTCTATTGTGCAAGATTTTGCATTTAGAATGGAAAAAACTACAAAACTTGCCCTTAAGCTTTACATCTCAGGAACCATTTAGGAAAGAATTACCATCAGTTTTACTGCTGGCACGCATGCAACTTGCTTAATATTGCAAGAAAAAATATTTTCCTCAGGAACAAGTAAAATCATAAGAAAAACTGTCTCTTGGCATCATACAACGATACAGAAGAAATTCAGGATTTGAAAACAGGAGGAATGACGAAGGAAATGTGTCATATATTTAGAGAGAGTTTGAAAACCATTTCACAAATGCTAACTTGCCAATTTGAGACAAACAAAATGGACAAGAGAGAGAGCATTAGGGAGATAAACTAACTACCACACAAATAATTAAAAACATTAAGAGATTTCAAATACTTCAATACAATCATACGTGTGCATAAACAAGCATTTATTTCTTGAATTAACTAATTCTATTACATTGAAGTATACAAACTATAAAAGGAATGCATGCCATTACGAAGAATGTAGCAAATATTTTCAATATCTGAAGATATCTGAAAATGAAACCTGTTTTCTTTATTGATTTAAGGATGTCAACAGTATGATTCAAGAAAAGTTCTTTACACAGAGTGCATATTAAACAATACACATGTCAGAGTTTGAAGATGGTTGTATTTTAAAATGGCTGTTTGAAGAACAAAATCACAGAAGGAAATTCAGAATGTTGCTTGTAGAAAGGAGAACCAATTGGCTATGTATGCTGAGAATGTTTAAATGTGGTTTGGAAGTATGTTCACTCTATAGTGAAAGAAAATATCTAATTCCTCATTGATTAGTTCTGATGAAGAAAATGTATCACTCCATCATGTATTTCATCAATCTCAAGATACCCATATATAAAATGGGTTCAATTAATTAACACACTATATTAATTATAAGGTCTGTTCATAATCTTAAAGCATTCAATTATTTGTTCTAAACTCAGTTGCACATTCAATACAGATAGATAAAAGACACTTGCATAAAGATCTGTACTTCTTTAACTATTGCAAACTGTGTTGTAATGCAGACAAACACAACTTTTATATCTTCCCACCATCTTCTTCATGTTTAAGAAAAAAGCTTGTGACCGACCATCAAAATTTTAAAATTCTTACATCTCCCATGTATAACACACATATATATATATTTGATATTTTGTTATACTCCATTGCTATTATACCCAGATTATAAATAAAATAAATCAAAAGAGGTTTGAAAATTATATTTTATCTCCTGAACTGATGATAAAATAAATATTTTTCCTGTCTTAGGTGTCATGTAAACCCACCCCAAAATTAAAACTGAACATATTGTAGCTACATTAAATTACCCTATAGTCAATGTTATTAAAGTCATAGGCCCTTACAGACTCAGTTGCAACTAGAATGTATAACATGTATCAGATCATACTGCCAATTTTTCCAAATATTTGAACTGTGTGAAATTCATTCAATTCTGCTCATATTTGCACAAATGTGCGTGGTTGGAACAGTTGAAAAATTAGTGCAATATCAACTGCTTTGATAACTTCGTGATAATGACTATGATATCCATAAGAAAGGTGGCCACAGATCACTCTTCATCTTACATACATTCACCAATCAATTTATACAGAATAATATTAATGAAGCAAGTGTTTTGAGGATTAATGCATCAAAATTAATGTGAGAGGAACTATTGTAGCCATTTTGGAATGCAAATTAAAGATTAATAATGTTTTCTACCATGAGCAAAATAATTGCTGACGATTGTGTTACTGCTTTTGACATTATATAATCATATGAAAAGCATATTCAGCAACAGAAGTGGAGGTGGCTTGAGAATAGAGATGTCAGTATATTCCCGAGCAAAAGCAGCATAAACTCTGTGTTCAAACACATTATCAGATTAGATTATGGAGGCTGATTGATGTACATGTACAGGAGTGGTACACTCAACAGAATTATAGAGTTCACAACTATACCAAACGTGGTGAACTCCAATGTGGAGAAACTTCAGTAAGACAAATCAGATTTTTTTTTTTTAAAATCTATATAAATGGTGAATACGTCAATGTACTACTTTTCAAAGGCTCATATCAAGAGTATTAATGAGATTCAAGGATATAAGTAATTTCTTTGGTAGCAATAACTGAACAATGAAATGTGCATCACTGATGTTATCAAACCAGAACATCTCGCCTTGTATGCACACTGCATGAATAGCATCACCAAATGATCTAAAAAGTAACTTTCGTTCTTCTTATGAGAGTAATGAAGCACACAAAATATTTGCCTCGAACAGTTTCACACATTCTCAGAAGTCGAAGGATATACATGCCGCAATTTGAATTGGAAATTTTTTACTGACCAGATCAACAGCATAAAGAAGAAAATTCACTGAAGTGAACAAAGCACAAAGGAATGAATATGATTTGTGCACAATGCTTGTCCTTCTTCATTTTGGAAAACTGGGAAAGAAATCTCTGTGGTGTACTTTCACGTACACATTCAGTTGAACAGGAAAAACGGTAAAGTTATTGAATAATCTGAAGATAAAACACTGAACATTATATATTTGAGATTATTTTATATGTGAAAAACAAAGATAGATGAAGCCATCATCTTGGTTCAGTGACATGGAACAAATGACATTGATGAAATCCATGTTTGATGTACAATATTTCATGTCACTTGTCAAATACACACAAACAGCACAATAAAAACACTTTTAAGAGTTTTTTCAAGCTTTCGAAACTCTTAAGTGTTTTTTACCATGCTGTTTGTGTGTTTTGTGTTGTTTTTAACAAGTATGTTGCCAGCACGTGACGTAAGAAGTTTCGTACTGTCATGTTACATTAAGAGGTAACATACAGAATGTTGTGTAATGAATGAACACACTAAACACTGGATCATTTGAAGCAAAGTAATGTTTACCACGAGAAATTTACAGAAGACTTAAAACAACAGGAAAATACACATTAATATGTATGGATGTGTGTGTGTGTGTAACAAAAGTTACTTATGAAAGTAACTTGATTGGAACTGTATCACAGAAATGAAACACTGTGAAGAAAGCAGTATATATTGTACAAATAGGTCCAAATTATGTAATATCAACAGTAACTTTGGTCCGTAACACATTGAAAAAGACTGTTGATTTTACTTTCTTAATGATGAATTATTCTATGGCACTCATGCACCAGGTAGAACAACAATATCAGAAAAGTATTCCCAGAATGAGAAAATATCATTATATTGCAGACTGAGAGCTTTCCAAATTAAAATTGTGTTCCAGGTAAACAAAGAGCATAATACCTTTTGGTTACTTTCAATTTTATCATTTCTTCTTTAATACATAGGCACTAATTATGAAAATTATCAAATTTGTAATCGACATCTTGAGTGAACTCTGAATACTGGTCCATAATCTTTCTTGCAGATTGACCTCCCATTCTTAACACACACAAAAACGTAACACTACATTTTGAAAGCACCTTGACTACTTCTCGAAAACCAATACAGTATACACCTAGCAAAATGAGTACTGTTTTCTACTTTGAAATAAAGACACTCATTTTCCACTCTTCAGTGTGTTTTTCAGCTTATTACTTTTATCTTTTGAAAAAGGGTTAGAAGAGAAATTCAAATCTTAACAAGAACCACAGTTATTGTTGTACAAACATTTCTTGATTTACAGCAAATTACGCACGTAACCAAACAATACATGTTCACAGCTTCTAGTTGCAACTGCATCTTTCAAACTTTCCTCTTATTTATAAAATACTCACTTTCTTACTCATTACCTTTTAATATTCTTACTTTTATATGCTGGATGTATACACGGAGCCTTCAAAACCTGAAACAGAAATTCTTCAAAGCTACTTCTACCTTACCTGTTAAAATTCTGCTGAACACATGGCTGTCTCGGAGCATGTCGTATAATCTTCTTGGGTTTCAATTCTTCAATATTTTCAAGCTCATCCGTGTTCCTCCTTTTCAATAATTTCTGTTATTAAGAAAAATAAATATTTCAGAACAATAACTATATCACTATTATGAAAGTTAAAAAAACAGTCTTTTGTATACTTCAGAGATATGCCTAAACTATATAAAAAAAATTACCTTTTTTGGCTTCCTCCCTTTTAGTACTTTTATGGGATTCACATGGAAGTCCAGTTTTCCATCGTCAACATAGCCAGCATCTTTAATGCCTTGCTTGAAGAGCTTCTTGCAATATGAATAGTCTGGCTCCGTGTCAAAATCTAGGCTCGTAACGTACCTCAAGTACTTCTCAATCACAGCTGTAATGGAATTGGAACAAAAATAGGCATCAGATTCCAATACTTCATTAAATACTACACTACTTACATTAAGCATTACATATAACTTGCATAATCATATTATGCAAAATAATGTGTCTATAGGTCTTTTCCACTCTTACGGTAGCCAGTCCTCATTCTGACAACGGAAGTGGGGATTACACCTCAGACGAATCAGACAACAGCGATGGTGCCGATAGTTACGATGCAGTGGCATGAAGTACTATGCGTACCTTGTTCTACTGGCTGCTGCGTTTGTTATTGCGCTGGATTGGTTGCTTCCCCACTCACCATGCCAGCTTCTAGAGCGTCCGCCGTAAGAACTGAAAAGACCTTTAGCAAATATTGAAATTTTCAACATTTTTCTTTTATTACTTAATCTTCTTGCAACGAAAAATGTGAAGACCTTTGTTTTGGAAAAATCTCCCTTTTGTTGTATATGCAAATATTGCACAAACACACATTAAATGTATTTTATAGTGTTATATATTCCTCAAATTACTAAGATCAGGAATCTGCAGAACATTTTCACTTACAGTGTGTTCCTAAGTCGCATATTACATTACATCACCTCATGAGACATATGCTGTCTCATTGTGGGGGAAGCTGGAAGTTCATGCCTAATCTGTAAATTTCACATGCTAATTTAGCTCTTTTCAAGAAACATGTATAAAAATTATAATTGCATCAGTAAATGTACGGACAATGACAGATGATAAAATACCTATATATATGCAGATTAACCACTAACACATAAATATTTATCAGCTTTCTAAGAAATTCTCCTTTAGCCTTGCAAGATCCCAAGCTTACCGGGATCCATATACAATATATCTAAAGATATTTGATTGGCCCTTACATGGAAAAGATACGTAATCTACTTGAATCAACTTTCTACTCATTTTTCCATGTAGTTTTTGGACCACAGCCGATTTCACCACCTTTCTGGCAGCTTCGTGAGGCATGATGTATTATGGAAGTTCCAAATAGTCCATACATACAAGAATGACATAATGAAGAAACAGTGCCAAAACGTACCTGGAGGCTCAGCATCAGGAAAGCATCTTCGCATGAGAGAAGGAATGTTGGACATAAATGTATTCTTTTGTGTATGCACTAATTCTGGATTAGATATATTGTCTTCCCAAGGTAGACGAGAGCATAGCCACTGCAGCATGTTATAACCTAAGATTTCCAGGTCACCTCTTCTTGAATGGGCTGCAACGAATTGAAATTGACATTTTCAGCAAATGTTCTCATTGCATGTTCAACAATATTTTAATACACAGTTAAAAATGAACTGCATGTGAACATACACAAATTTTCACATAGAAAAAGTTTGTTCCTGCATTGTTATTCTTAATTCTTCCTCCCAATAAATTTTGAAGGTCCACTGAATTCATTATCGTGAGTTATGGAAAGTCCATAACTCCATCCCGGATGCCATAACCAATGATAATAAATGCAGTGGACCTTTGAAATTAATGAGTTGGAATAATAAGAAGAGCAATGCAGAAACACTAAACCTTTTCCATAAGATAATTTCACCATATTTAACACACCAGACTATTAATGCACAAGTGTTCTTCTATATCTTGTGTTTAATTGTAACAATGAGAATAAATGACGTGCTGATGAAGTGGATGATAAGACAAATGCAATGATACAGCCATGACTTGAACAGGGTAGGAACTTTGGATTTGTACCACATTATGCTTATAACTTTAACACAAGAGATCAGATCCACCTAATTCATAAAGAACCGTAAAAAAAAAAATAACTAGGACAAAACAAAATAGGGAGAAGGAATGAAAATAATTATATAATCTGCAATGCCTGATTGAACAGACAAAATTCTAATCTATCAAAACTTACCTCCTATGTGTGCATCTCTGCTTGTAAACTCCATTGTTCCATCATGTGCCTTCCTTGCATCTTGCTTATACTCCTTATGTATCCCATTCAAAATATATCTACAAGCCAATCCAAAGTCTACAAGGTAGATGTTATGTCTTTTTTTCTCCTGATAACCCAATAATAAATTGGAACCTTTGATATCAGCATGAATGTAACCATGCTCGTGAATATACTCCAATGTATCAAGCTAAAAAGAAAATTGAAAAAGGAAAGTTTTAAAAGGTTCTTACAGTGACAGATAAGTGAAGTAAAAATAGTTCAAGTGACAATACAAAAAGAGCATGTACATCTGTATATTGAACTGATAGCAATTACATTGACACAAAACAATGAAGCACAAGGAACAATTGAAAGTATAAGTTTTCATCCAACTCCACTGTTGCAAATGAGGCATTTATGAAGCATCACTTGTATATGAAAAAATAATGTGCTATTTATAAGTATACAGAATATTTTAAATTAAAAGGAAATTTTGATGTCAATAGATACCATTCATGGTCTCAAGTTAATAGATACCATTCATGGTCTCAAGTTATCAGCAAAAGCAACCAGGCAATTTTCTTCATGTTCAAACTATGTAATGCTAGAGGCTTTTGTCTTCAATTGTGATTAACATTTATCATCAAGTTTGTTTTAAGTCAACTTCAAGCTCACATAGGCTAATCAGCAGTTTGAAGTGGGATCAAGCCACTGTCTGATATGCCTCCATTGGGGATCAAGCCCAATACCCATTGTTCAGAAGGCTTCTTTTTTGAATCAAGGTTTAGTTGCACACAAGACTGAGAATGGGTCTGGCATATTGTAGAATTAATATTATTACTACTACTTCTAACATTTACCAGGGTAATACCTGGAGGCAAGATTAAGTACAAGACTTGGTAAAAAGGTTAAAATATGTTTAAAAATGACTTAAAATATGTGAAAGGGAATAAAAACTTGATCCCATAATTGTGCTGATGGAATAACCGGCTGCACCCTCCTTCTAGAATGTATTGTGATTATATTCCCATCAATGAAAAAGGACTGACTGACATGGATTCGAAAATTAGGACCACCAACAAAACAAGGATGTCCATTGTGAGTTTTTCATTTGTTTTTACTATGCATAATAGTTATGCATGTAAACAACCCTAAAAGTGCAACTATAGATAAGATTCTAAAATTAAAATTACAATGCACTTTCTTGGAGTCAAAACACACCACAGTCAATTGGTTACACATGTCTGTTAACCCCTTCCCTGCAGCGACATTGAAGGGAAGTGCTTCCAGAAAGAAATCATCTATATATAGATGCAACCGTAAATTTTGTTTCATCATTATATTATTATAAATAATAACTACAAAAAGACTTTCCGCATAATGAAGCTAAGGAAAGCAATCTATATATAGACTCTGCCGCAAATTGTAGAATGCAGGAAAAAGCTAGTTGTCACCGTAGAATATAAGAATGGAGTCACAATAGCGTAGAGGTACAGAATGCTAATGCTGGCGTTGATACACTGTTGCCAGAGAAAAGTGATAGATCACGAGTTGAGACGAGCAGGTCCTTTCACCAGTGTTTACTGCATGGTGGGTGGTGGGTGGGGTAAAATTCGGGAGGGAATGGAAAAGTGATTATTGGGTGGCTAGGTTGAGTCCAGGGGGTATAGTGGCATGCATGCCTAATATGTACTATCGGATTAAAGATTATAGATACTAGAGTTTAGACTCCAATTAAAAATTAACCAGTAGACTTACATAAAAAAAAGTTACATCAAAATTTAGCTTATTCCATTCTGCGTTAATCTATGCTAACCAATTTTTTTTCGAGTTTGTCTTATATTTTTTATTGTCGTGAGAATAAAAAAGGGGCTGGTTTTCTGCAGTTTTGCAAATTAACGCTCTCCTTGAAATTCTATAACTCAATAACAGGTTGTCCGATCGTAATGAAATTTTAGTATCGTGCAGGCAGAAAGGTTTTAAACACAATTCTTAAATTTCAGATTTTTAAAATTTGTCAAAAAACCGTTCGTCAATTTTGCAAAACAACTTTTTCTTAATATTGGGTAGTCCTACAGATACAATATTGATCTTGTTTTGAAGCTCTTTGCATCTGTTTGACAAATTTTAAAAATATGAAAATTAAGAATTGTGTTTAAAACATTTCTGCCTGCACCATACTAAAATTTCATTACGATCGGACAACCAGTTTTTGATTTATGGAATTTCAAAGAGAGCGATCGTTTGCAAAACTCCAAAAAACCAGCCCTTTTTTTATTCTCACTACCATAAAAAAAAGGCAAACTCGAAAAAAAAAAAAAAAAAAAAAAGGAATTGGTTAGCATAGATTAACGCACAATGGAATAAGCTAAATTTTTAAGTTACTCGTTTTCATGTAGGTCTATTGGTTAATTTTTAATTGGAGTCTAAACTCGAGTCTCTATAATTTTTAATCCGACAGTAGTCGAGGTGTCAGTGTGTTGGGGTAATAGGTGTATTATGGCTGCACGGAAACAGTTGTTGAAGGTGATGTTGTGGCTGTTGGATGTAAATGGCAACAGTGAGGTTTGCGTTTTGGATTGAAGCTCGGTGGATATATTTTTCAGGACCCGAAAAAAATTCAAAAATGGATTGTTTCTCAGTATAGACTAATAAAAGCACAAAAAAGTGGTGTTGATAAAAATGACTTGCCGCAATACAACCATCCGTCTATATGTAGACACCCTGAAAAAAAAGACCACTTCTAGAGAGACTATATATAGATCCCCACAGGTAATGGGTTTAGAAGGTGTGTGTATCATGAACTATAAATATTTGCCTCCTTAATTGATACATGGCCTAAGCATGTTGTTGAATACACCATGAATGCAATAAGAACATGAGTGTCCTATTTTATCTAAATCACTAATATTTCACACACATCATTAAAGTGTCAAAAAGATATTAGCCACATTACTGAAACTACCTCTCTATACTATACTTACTATCTGCATTCCTAGATATAATACTGTTTTCAGATGAAATTTTCTTCCTTTTTCCTGGAAGATCTTTGTTAAGTCACTCCCAAATCTCTCAATAACAAGAAAACGGTATCTCTCTCCTTTATACATATGGGATCCTGATCCTATATATCGAGGCATCCCTAGGAACTTCAGCTTCTTCTGTTTCATCCAAGCATCAACTGTAACAGAACAAATATAATTTTATTGTTTGCCCTGTTACTACCATGCTCTTTCTCCTTTCAAAGGTCTCCACTCATTTAACAAAACGAAATCCCCCGAATTTTCTGTTTTCCACTTTTAAATAACTGTAAACAAATGACAAAAATAAATGAAACCTTCACACACACACGAAATTTTTCAATCTTGATCAGTGATAAATAGAAAAAATAAAACATTCAATTTCCATGACTTTTCCAAGTTTCTGAACAATTTACAACATTCGCGGATGCTCACATGACCTTTTCGCTTCAAAGTTAATTTCCCTAATTTTTCCAGTATTTCCAGGTCTGCAGGAAGTCTGCCTTTCCCTCACATTGAACTCATTTTAATGTAATGCAGGGAGGGAAATCAATTCAGTAAGTATTCATTGATAACTAATGTTATCAATGGATGGAAAGTTTTCTTGCAAATAGAAAAATCTCAACGAAAGTAGGATGTTCAATTTCCACCGAGCAGTCAGTGTCTGCAGGCATTCCACAAGGCTCTATACTTGGCCCAAAATTATTCAACCTATTTATTGACGATATCACACTAATAAATTCACATTTATCGATTACTCTGTACGCAGATGACTGCCTTCTCGTCCATGTTGGAGATACGTACCAGGATGTAAAGGAGAAAATGGAAAACTCATTCCCCAAAGTATTAACGTGGTACAACATGAACAACCTGAAACTTAACGTTGCAAAGACGAAGGCCATGGTGCTTCATACCGGTAAGGGAATCCCGGCTAACACGATAGATATTACCCTTAATGACGCCAGAGTACCTTTGAGCAATCATTTAAAATATCTCGGAATCATTATCGACCCTCAGCTAAATTTTAATTATCAAATAAATAACTATATTCGTAGAATCTATCACCATATTTACATATTTCGAAAAATTCATAAATATCTCAATAGAAATCTGAGTAGATATTTCTACCTTTCATTTATTCGTCCCATATTCGAGTATGGTGCTAGTCTTATTTTTGGCGGTAACATAACTCATCTGAAGAAACTTGAAACTATCCAAAACAATTGCTTAAGAATCATACACATGCATGCCCAAGAATATAATTCCCAACAATTGCGCAAGATTTACAATATACCTACAGTCACTTCGAGAATACATTACATCTACTTAAATAAGGTATTCCATAGCATACATAACAAATCATCTCCATTGCATCATAGGATTAAGCTCTGCTCAGAGTTCAGCACCCGAAACACCAGATCGTCCTTACATAGAGACCTAGTAATCCCCAAACCCAACAAAAGCAGATTTGGTCACAAGTCTTTCTCGTACTTAGCAGCGGTAACCTGGAATTCACTCCCGACGAAGATCAAACTCTGTACCAGCAAAGCGCAGTTCTGTCATCTTCTACGTTCACATGTCTATAAATTCTAACTCCAGTAATATTATTTTCAGTGCTTACCCCCCCCCCCCCAACCCTCCTCACCATCCCCACCCACACACATATATTTTCAAATTTTCATCCCTGTACTTCGAACATCAATTCCATACACACTCATATCCAAACCCACACACCTTTACACTTTCTTTTCTTCTAAATGTGTATAACTCTCAAACTTTCTTTATTTCATTGCTACTATAGAACACTATATATACTAATGTAAATTCATCACATTTTCCTTAGATGTAGCTTTTGCATATTTTTTTTACTATATAGGGCATCAAGTCATTATTTGTATTAATTTTGTTCAAAATGAAATGTTGTATGGCTTAATTGTAACCCTATGGAAATAATAATAATAATAATAATCTATTAACAGATAATTTTAAAACCGTAAAAATGTAGATAAATCGTAAGAAGTTATGTTAAAAGAGAATAAACAGATATAAGTTGAGAAATTGTGGAAAGCAATTACTAGTTAAAACTTTGCGAGTTTCCAATATCAACACCTGAAAAAATATGTAAAAGACATTTCTTTTCTTGTCCAGTCACATACACTTCTGGGTTGAAACAAACCTATGAAAATCTATCTGATTGTTAGAAGTGACTACATCTAACAATTCGTGACTAATGATGCAATTTTAGACTTTTCTTCTTATCAGTAGGGCTTTATGTTATATTGTATTTTTTTTATTTGGCATCAGATTGAATACTGGGTGAGATCTTTACATATCTGATGAAAATCAGCCAAAGGAGAGACAAAATTAAAAAGGCATAATTAAGGTACTCACGTTTTTAGCGAAGTTGTTTTACATTATTTTCTATTAATTTCGGTAGCCACTGCCACCATCCTCGTTGGAATTTGTTGTGTTGTTGCTTGGCGCGTATGAAGTATAAAAAGGCATGTTTTAACATATTTTACCAATGCTGCATTCTTGCAACATAGTTCTTCAATTTTATCGTAATAAGACATATTTCTGTACAATTTCGTAATTGTCTTGCATATAAACGATTTCTTTATAATTTATTCTTCGTATTTTTATTGCAACAGATAGTTTATATTATATATGGTAGGATAAAGAAATTACGGACAAAGTAATTAAAAGCAGATGCTGTATTTTCTTACTAACTAGTACAGAACAATAACAACCTCCCTTCTCTTATCCTGCCGACAATCAATAGCCTTGCGAACATTATTAGGGAGAAATGATCTCAGTCATTATTGAGTAGGCATGAGAATTACCAAGTAGGAAGTAAACAAGTTTCAATTGTTCTATTTTTTTGCCTTTTCTCGTTTTCTCACAACAATCAGTCAAAATTTAAAATGATTGCCTCCTTCCTGTAAATGAATCTGTTGTGGTGAGAAATTCGAAAGTATTTTTGACTTTACTGGGAATATTTCTGCATTTTTCAGACGTGTTGCTAATTTTTTATGACATTTTAAATTTTTTATGACAATTACATACATATTTTACAGTTTTATAGGACAAAGTCCCGGGGTCTACTTATCAGTATTAAAAAAATAATTAAATCCACAATAAAAACCAAGCAAAAATCATTTTGCAAGTATTTTGCTTTCCATCAAGTACAGTACTGTTTATACAAAATTGGAAAACATTGGACCAGGCTATCAATGATCCACGAATACCCAAGCATAATGAGATCTTATCTAAAATACAGTTATTAAACACTGAACTTACTCATTTCTGGTTTGGCAACTCGAATGTAGAAATTCATTTCCACAAACAATGGTCCATTTCTGTGTGGCTCCTAAAATAATAAATAGATAATTTACAAATACAACATATCCATGGCACAATAAAATCTCTTCTCATCCAACATTACACAAATGCATACATTATCCGTAAACAACAGCTTAATCCCTCATCCCACAACATAAAAGGAGGTATTCGATGGTAAAGAAAAATATCCATACCTCCCTACACTGTGCAAAATGATAATTACTTGAGTTAATTTTGACCCACAATCATATTAAATTTGCCAATTATTTGCTGGATACAGTAAAAACAGAGATTTTGACCAACATTAGTGGAACATATGTTAATTACATTCAAAAAAGAAATACAAATTGCAAATAGTACATTGAAAACATCAGAATATTGCAAAATTTAGTTCAGACTCAAAACCTTAAAAACTTATATCTATTTTCAATGGCAGTAGGACAGACATTAAATAAAGTACATTTATTTCTACTACACCTACACCACACACCTTTATTTCACTCTAAATTTAGAATTGTCCTTTATTTACTCAAACAATAAAGAAAAATAGAAAAGTTGGATCTCACGTACTATTTTAATAACATACGGCGTATCAGGGGACACTGGCTTGTTGATTTCGTCAGACGCTGTAAGGATAAAAAAAATATATATTAAAATCACAGTTGCAAGTCACACCACGTACAACAGTCAATTCCTATTCTCATAAACATGATGGAATGTTTGCCTGTTCTTTCTTAAAGTGCAAGAGCATGAACGGTTTGATGTTTTGAAATTATTGAACAGGTAACTTCACATACATTTCTTTGGCCAATAAATTTTACACAGCTTCATTCCATCAATGAGCATAAATTAGAATGGATTTCAATCCATGATTTCTAGCTTAGGTTCAACAATTAACTTGTGTTTCCTCAAAATGTCAATCATAATTTATATTCATCCCCTTACATTATTGGAAAAATTAAATCAAGAATACATCAGTGGCCAGGCAATGTAGTATGAATCGTAGAAATTGGTAATGTGTATAACTAGAAAACCAGATGGATTTATGTTGCTGTGGCAATAATCTTTCCGGTTTAAGAACGCCAGAGTTAGCTACACCGTCAATCACCAAAGTGATGTATTAACAGATTTTGAAGCATTATGTTGACCAATAAAAATGAACTTACAAGATGCATTTTAATGTGGGAAAAAATATTGATTTTTATTCCTTGTTATGTTGCCTTTGACAACTAAGTTGCAAATGTTGGCATCTAATGTTAAGTGTAAGTTGCCACATAGTACCTAAATATCAAAGTTTAAATTTGAACACTTGAAAATTCTATGAGAACAGTTTGCACTTACCTAAATATATTTCACCAAATCCTCCCACACCGATAGGTCTTCCAAGTTTCCATTGTTTTTTAGTGATGTCCGTTAGAACTTCCCCCTGGCAAATGCGATCTGGCAAACGGAAGCCGTTGGCAGCAATTCTCTTCCTAGGCACGTCCTGCACCTGGTCAACATCCAAAATTTTTCGTTTCATCGCAATGCTTTTTTACAACTAGCTCCTCAAAAAATTACTGGACTGTATTCCACTTGGTAGCATACAGAAAATATACACCTGTAAAAAACAAAAATACAATGATACACACTCCAAATGCACAAAGCAAAAACACAATGTTTCAAAATCTGATATAATTTTAAATTTTGACTGGTCCTCTGCATTTCAATATGGTACAAGGCACATCAAGTAAAGAACAAGTAAGTTAAAAGTTTGTTTTGAGTCCACTTTATGCTAAGATAGGTTAATCGTGACTGGACCTACAGTTTATAGTGGGATCTCAACCACTGTGCAAAGTGTCTCCACCAGGGATAAAACCCATGAATCTCTGGCATTACCACTCTAACATCAAGGAGGGTATACAATCAAACATTTCAGCTCTATAAAATAGTGGTATTCCAGCATTACGTGTGTGACATTTACACACAAAACTTATGGTTGTAGACATGAGATTGGATCAAAATATTAGTAATTAACTGATTTCACAGAATTATGAAGTACTTTGTGGTGTCTTAACAAACGTAAAAACAATGAGCATGATGGCATAGGATGAATGCATAAAAACCATTAACAAAAGTGTGTCACATGTGTGAGCCATACCAAATTTAGCAAATTTTGACTTCATTTATCTGTGAAGCATATACACTGCAGATGCTAGTAACTTTTATTGGTGAAATGTGCAAATTATATGCATTCAGAAACATCGAAACCTTAATGCAATTATAAAGAATAGTAATTTCTATATTAACCCATTTTGTTAATAGGACCGCCGGACCCTATGGTCGAGTGGTTAGCACATCGTGCTGTGATGCCAAGGATCCCGGGTTCGAATCCCGCTCGGGCTTGGTTGTTTGTGAATGTCCATTCATCAATTTCATCATTTCATCACTCATCCCCATCTTCGCAAATTAGCCAAGAGGCACAAAATGCAAAGTAAAATAAAATAAACTAAATCAATCCAATCCAATGTTATTAGGACCATTTTTCGTAGAGTGCCCCACAAACGCTTCCTTAAAATTTCCTTTCATCCTCAGTATCATCAAGTGTAACTGATGCATTGGTAAAACTCAGCGGCGTATACTCTGGGTCATCTAGGTAATCGCAGATGACCCGGCTGTATTTCTTTCTTTTTTTTAAAAAAAATATATATATACATTTCTTCGCAATATTCTTCCAAACCAATTTCGATGAATACATTTCTTTGCTTCCAGCACGCCGCGAATGCTTCCAACCGTTTGCCGCTGAATGTCCGGGAACCTTTTTCCAGCCGGTGGAATGACGTTAGGGAATCTCACCCTGACGTCATTCCACCCGCTTCCTTTACAACCCTTGGCGAGAAGAGAAAGAAAAGAGGGGGGAGGAAACTCTGCTTCTCAGGCGCGGCGATTCCGTGGCCAGGGTAAGCTCCTTCTGGAGAGAGTCCACCGGTCTCAACCCCTAGAGTTTGCCTTTCCCTCCGCTGGCGACCATTGACCTCCTACAACCCTCCTCCACAATTCTCTCCCGAAGGCTATGTCGTCGCTAAACATAGAAACTGTGTTTTTTATAGCAGGGACATTTCTCAGGAACGGGAATCTTGGGTTCACAAATTGCCTTCTGTAAGGGAAATAGGGAAAACATACCCGGTAAAGTGCGAAGAACAGGAAAATATGAATAACATAGGCAAACCAATTCTACGCTAATTTTCACTATACATTTACTTCTGTCTTGCTGATGTCTGTTACAAAAGGAAAAAGCTTAAATATTGAAGATGAAGCAAACTAAATTAAAATTCAAAACTTAAGCAATTAATGCACCTATAAGCTGACTCCCCCCATTCTTGTATTTGCAAAAATAGTGATTGTTTCTTCTCTCTAATCTTCAAAAGCAGCGAGAGTACTTCCTTCACGGAACTGAATATTTTTTAAAGGTAAAAAAGGTAAAGTGCTCCTCTGTGCATAGCACCACGCCATGAAGGCGTATAGGGGGTGTGGGGGTAACGCCCCACACTTTCTTGATCCGGTCGTGAGTGGAGATGATGTGATCAGCATCATGCCCCTGACCGCCTTTACCCCCCAGGGTTTCCCCCAGGTACCCATGTTATTCGACGCTGGGTGGGCGCCGGGGCCGCTTCCATCGTTAGAAAAGTTCCCGGATTTGAACCGGCCGGGGATCGAACCCGGGACCTTTAGCATGGTAGTCAGACGCGTCACCGATTGAGCCACCGTGGCCACACGAATATTTTTTAAAGGAAAAGATATAAATAAATTACATATATTTTAGTTTATTTAAGTTACTATTCCACTTTTTTAGATTAATAGTGAAGATGAACGACTAAAACATATAAGGAACAAACACATCAGGCACGTAGCCAGGTGGAGGACTCGGGGAGCTGAAATCCCCTCCCCGAAATCATTCATATATCTAATTTAAAAAGTGTATAGTGGTAATTAATTTTACTTCATTTGCAGATTAAACACCTTGCATAATACGTTGTAATTATCTGAGATTTATCTTCAGAACTTCTACCCCCACTTTTTCAACTTTATGATGCGGCTGGTAATAAGGGATCCCACCCCGAAATAAATTTCTGGCTCAGGCCTGCACTGATTCGAACTTTTAAAACCTGTCATCGCAGGGAATTTGGAGCTCGGAAAGGGAATTTTTTTTATCATTCATAGGGAATTTCATTCTGAGTCCTGGAGTAAGTTGAATTTTGCACTTAAATTAATAATGAGGGTTTCTATTTCACTAGTGCATGTCTTTCATTTTATATTTCACAGTTTTTTTTATTTTGCTTTATAATACTGTCTTGTTTTATTATTTGAAATTCTACACGTATATTAAACTGCAATAATGAGAATTAATTGATTGTGGTCGCCACAATAAGACAAACATTCCCACAAAATATTCCTAAATCTCATATGGATCCTGATATAAAATGCACGGAAACATTTATTAGTTTGATGATCAAGGGTCGGAGATTACCCACTCGTTAGAACCAGCATACGCCACTGGTAAAACTAAGGAAGTCATACGGTGGGCAGAAAGAAAAAACTAATACTATGGAAAATACTTTTGATATATTGTAGGGACGGGACAGATTAATCTGCACTCTATTGCTCTCGGCCGATATAGGCATGTAGGTGTATTAATTTATCGGTAAAATTACCAATCTGATATACCTATAAATACCTATAAATATAATTTAGTGCAATATTCTGCCATTTTGTTATATCTTTTTCTGGATATAAACATATAATCTGCATGGTTTACTTTTTTAAGTAAGTTTATTTTGCATTTATCCTCCTAACACATGGGTGTAACTTGGTACTTAATTTTGTGGGGGGCAGAAACAAACTTGGGGCTTAACTTCAGGGAGGGGGGAGATTAAAAGTTTTCCATCTCATAAAAAGAGCATCTAGGATTATTTGCTAATTAATTGTGACATTTGCAAAGTCTCATAAATGTTAGTTTATGTTTTATAATAAAATAAATTTCTGAATTGGCCAGCATATTGAGTTTATCATATCATGGAGACAAGGCTTAATGGTGTTAAATGAGATGAAGACAACAATGTTTAGCTTAGATGTGAAAAGTATGTTCCTGAGCATCAAGAGGGGACACGTTTTGGACATTATTAAAAAGAGAATAGGAAAATTATAGGAGAATGGGATAGTGAAAGGGTAGTGAAGGTGCTGGAAACCATTTGGAATAATGGTTACAGTATAATGGGGGATAAAATAATGTTAATGAGTGAAGGACTGAATATAGGTTCTAGCCTAAGCTCAGCATTGGCTTAATTGGTTATGAATGAATGGGACAAGAAAGTGATAGAAAAAGGAGGTGACAAAATGTTTCTGTTTTGCAGATATGTGGACGATTGTTTTGGCATATGGAAGGGAACGAAGAGGCAGCTCAACATATTTGCCAAAGAAATACAAGATGAAGAAAAAAGGATATTATTGGAACTCGAAATAGAAGAAGAATACAAGAATAGCTACCTAGATATATTGATGAAAAGGAAGAGAGGACAAAAAATTTAAACCGCTTGGCATCAGAAGAAGTGTGCAGCAGGGGTATTCTGCCACAAAGAAGTGATGTAAGTGAGGTGACAAAAATACATTTTATAAAGAATATGGAGAACAGAATCAAGAAAATATGCACGAATGAATGTGAAAAAGAAGGCAAAATAAATAGCCTATGGAAACAGCTGTAAATGAATGGCTATGAGAAGGAAGAAGGAAGAAAAGTGGCAGGGGAGAATTGAAAGAGAAAGAAAGAGAGAGGAGGTTTGGAATAAGGAGTATGGGGAAGACCACAGAGAAGATATGCAAAGTGCTTAGGAAAGCGGGCATTAAAACTTACAGGAAGGGAGGGAGAAGCATCTTAAGAATAGTGAAGAATGCAAACAAGAAAAAGGAAAACAGAGAAGAGGAAGAGGAAGGGATTATCTACAAAGTGAAATGTAAAGAATGTCAAGAGTGTGTACATAGGAGAAATGAAAAAGAGGCTGAAAGACAGGTTGAAACAACATAGGGATGATGTATGACTTAAGAGAGAGAGAAATGCGATATTTAAACACATGAGAGAAACAGGACATGACATAGAGTGGGATGAGGCTAAGCAGATAGGAAGGGAGAAGAGAATACTAGTGAGAAAATGAAAGGAGTCCAAGGAAATAGAGAAGAAAGGTGAAGAAGACACAATGAACTGGAATGGGGGACTGAAGTTAAATAAAGAATGGAAGAAGGTGTTAGAAAGAGTGGAAAGGACAAGAGAGAAAGAGGAGAGAAGAATGAAGGAAATAAAGCATGAGATAAAGAGTCCAACCACATTCTCTTTCAGGTGAAAGCACAGTTGACAAGGAAAGGTTACCTGCTAGATTGTTCCAGAACTACTTTCTAATAATCTGGAGGGGAGTATTTTTGTGTATATATATCGTCCTGTTGTGTACCTTCTTACATTTGTACTTGGTACAGAGTCTGAATAAGACCTTGCTAGAAGGTTGAAACGTTACGTTTAGTTTATGTTTTATAATAAAATAAATTTCTGCCTTGGTCAGCATATTGACTTTATCATATCATGGAAACAATGCTTAATGGTGTTAAAATTTGTCCTGTTTTAAAAAAAGGGAGACCCATGCAAAATTACAAATTATCGACCCATTTCACTAATCTCAGCTCCTTCAAAAATATTTGAATATACATTATATGACAGGATATAGAACCATATTAAACCTTATTTATCAATAGATCAACATAGATTTTGTCCTGGAATGTCTACTTTAACTAATCTGGTCAATTTCACACAGACTAGCCTATATCTGATTCCCTCGATGATAGGAATTCTGTTGATGCAATATATATATGGACTTCGCCAAAGCCTTTGATACTCTTGATCACGATGTATTGTCGAGTAAATTGTCAAAGTTTGGTCTCTTTCATAACTTTCTTACATTAATATCCTCTTACCTAAGCAATCGAATGCAATTTGTGACATACAATAAAGCTAAGTCATTCACGTACAAAGTCTGTTCCGGTGTACCACAAGGCTCCAATCTTGGACCATTATTCTTTCTATTATACATCAATGATCTAAACACAATTTTTAAATACTCAAAATGCTTACTTTTTGCTGATGATTTAAAATTGTATAAAGTAATGAAAGATCCAAAAGATACACATAAGTTGCAATAAGACTTGGAAAATGCACAAACATGGAGCATTGAAAATAAATTAAACTTTAATGTCACAAAATGTTTTGCAATAACTTTTTCCAGGCAAACCAAACCCAATATTTATCAGTATACAATGAATAATCGTGCATTACGAAAAGTAAATCAGATAAATGACTTAGGAGTTACATTAAATAATAAATTATCTTTTGGAACACATATTGATCAGATTTGTAATGATGCTTACAGAACATTAGGGTTCCTAATTAGAAGTTCACAAGACATGCATAATGAAAGAGCTCTGACAAGTCTGTTTAATTGCCTTGTTCGAACCAAATTAGAATATGCAAGTGTAATCTGGTCACCTTACACACAATGTAATAGCAAAAAGATAGAAAGAATTCAGAAGAAATTTGTTAGTTACTTATATTACAAAAAACACAAAAGATAGTTTTTCAGGAGCAGGTATCATATAAACAACTACTCAAAGAATTCAATGTTACACCACTGTACGAAAAGAGAGTAGTATCACATCAATTATTTTTATATAAGTTAGTCAAAGGGCTGGCCGACAGTCCAAGTCTCCTCCAAACATTAAACTTTAATGCTAAGAGGACATGTTACGGTTCAGGCAGCCTTTTTATTACAGTAAATACAACTCAACTGAACACCAGAATTCGCCCATTCTAAGACTATGTATTAAACATAATGAAATAGACAGAAAAGGAGGAGACTTGGATTTCGCTATGCCATACATGCAATTCCTGTCTGTCCTTCGAAGAATATCATGAACAAATCAAACAATTATAGATAACTAGGCTATTGGAAGTTTGTCTAAAACACAACTACTTGCAGTTTGAGGATAAATTCTACAATCAATCCAAGGACATTGCGATGGGCAATCCGCTATCAGCTCCTTTAGCCAACATCGTAATGACCTGGCTGAAAAGAGATACTCCACACTCCAGAACTACAATACATCCGATATGGAAGGTACGCAGATGACACATTAGTCGTATACAAAAAGACAGAACAGCTCAACCTTCTAGTGAACAAGCAAAATAGTATCCACCCCAGGCTCAACTTCACTGTAGAACAAGAAAAACAAGGTAAAATCAACATCCTGGATATCACCATCAGCCGTGCACTTAACAAATTCACAACCACTGTCTACAGAAAACCGGATGCAGGCAACCAGTACATACATGCTCTCTCTAGCCATCCCCCAAGCGAAAAGCTAATGTGTGGCTGAACTTTTATCGAAGAGCCTTCTCCTACTGTTGCAGAGAAGAGGATCTACGAGAGGAGATAGCCACCATCACTGAAATAGCCCGGAAACATGGCTACACTGAAGCACAACTTTCCACTTGGTGCAGTAAAGCGGAAATACAGGTCAGACACCCTAACCAACCACAATCAACCTCCAACAGCCAATATAAATGGTTTGCCTTCCCCTACCATCCCACCACTTCCAACCACATATCCAAAGCCCTTCTCCCATATGGCATCAAAGCAGCGCACAAACCCAATTCCAAAATAGCTGATAAACTGAACAAACACAAACGGTACTTCCTCTCCTGCCTTCATAACTCAGGTGTATACGATGCAGAGTGTGAATGCAAGGCACATTACATCTGCAGGTCCATCAGATCTGTCAATGAAAGAATGCAACAGCACCTAGCAGATGCGAAAAAAGCCCAACCCACTACTGATCTAGCTAAACATATCAAATACAATAGCCATAAAATTCAAAAGGTTCAAGTCAAACACACTGCCCACATGCTCGTAGACACCAAAATCAAAGAAACGCACGCCATAATGCACTTCCCGCATGAGCTAAACATCCATAGCGGGCAAGCACACCACACTTGGATTCCCCTACTACAACAGTTATCGTCCGGAAATAGCAGCCCCCACAGACCCAGACGCACATTTAACAACAGCGCACCTAGCGGCAGCCTGAGAACTACAAACAAAAGACGCACACCAAGCAACAGTACTGAAAGTTCCAACGAGGATGGTGGCAGTGGCCACTGAAATTAATCGAAAAAGAAAAAAAACAGCTTCACGGATAAAAGTGAGTACTAGTTTCTCCGTATTTATATACTACCGCGTCTCTCTTTCCCCAATTATGAATGAGTATTTACATGTGTATAGTTATAAATGTCTCAATCTGTATATACTCTATGTGATCAGAAGTATCCGGACACCCACCTGAATAGAAAGTACAAGTTCGGGCAACACTCCATCGGGAACACTGGCAGTCAATACAGTGTTGGCCCACCCTTAGACTTGATGACAGCGTTCACTCTCATAGGCATATATTCAATCAGGTGCCGGAAGGTTTCCTGAGGAATGGCAGCCCATTCCTCGCAGAGCGCCAAAATGAGAAGAGGTATTGATGTGGATCGGTGTGGTCTAGCATGAAGTCGCATTCTAAAACATCCCAGAGATGTTCTATGGGTTTCTAATCAGGACTCTGTGCAGGCCAGTCCATTAGTGGGACGTTGTTGTCGTCAAACCCACAAGCCCTGCAGTATGGATGGGTGCTTCGTCGTGTTGAAAGACACAATGGTCATCTCCGAACTGGTCTTAGACGGTAGGCAGCATGAAAGCTGTTAAAATGTCAACATAAGCTTGTCCCGTGACATTGCCATTTAAAGCAACAGGGGGGCCAAGCCCTCTTTTGTAGAAACATGACCACACTGTAACCCCGCATCCTTCGAATTTCACTGTCGGCACTATACAGGCTGGTAGATGTCGTTCAGCAGGCATTCGCCACATCCACACCCTACCATCGGATCTCCACATTGTGTACTGTGAATCATCACTCCACACAACGGTTTTCCACTGTTCTATGCAGTTTCAACGCACCTTGCACCACACGAGCCGGTACTTGGCATTTATCTGTTTGATGTTTGACTTATGGGCAGCTGTTCGGCCATGGAAACCAAGTTGTCGCACCTTGCGCCAAACAGAAATGGTGCTTGGAGTAGATCCTAATGCAGTTCGGAATTCCTGTGTGATGGTGGCGATGGATGATTGACGATAATGCTGTACGACCCTCTTCAACACTCGATGGTCTCTGGAGGTCAACATGGGAGGTTGGCCTGCACGCTTTTGGGTTGTACACATCCCGTCACTATAACATTGGAAACAGTGGACAGAGGGATGTTTAGGAGGGTGGAAATCTCACACACAGACTTCCTACACAAGTGGCACCCAACCAACTGACCACGTTGAAAGTCTGTGAGTTCCTCAGACCATTCCATACTGCTGTCTCACACTGTCTGCAGACTACTGAGTTCGCTGAGACTATGTGTTCACGTAGTAGATGGCAGTACTGTGTCGCCCTCTATGATAAACACACGTTTCGCAGTTTGTCCGGATACTTTTGATCACATAGAGTAGATATGTATCTTGTTCTACCTCAGTGAATATCATTTTTGGATTTATGTTCTCTAGAATACTTGTGCAGGTGTTCTTTATGAAACAATTATTGTAGTTTTGCTCTACTTCTTCTTTTGTTTTGTATTGTTGTAATTGTAATTCTTTAATTGTTTAAAATATATATATGTAAAGCTATTGTAATTGGAGGGAAAGCTCTGTTATAGGTGAAATAAATAAATATAAATCTGCATGTTTTTGTTCCCAAAATATATAGAGAATATATTTTTGTCACAATCTGACAAATTCATAATCCTGAGAAGTATCTTGCACATTGCTTGCAACTTTTCCCCTTGCCGGTAGAGCTACAATTCCTTGTTCTGCACTGAGTTTTTAGGGTTGTCTGACACACCAAAAGTTTCTGCTATTACCTCAATGATCCTGATTTCATTCATTTCCTTGAGAGTTGATATTTTCATTTTTCAATTTAGTTCTTCCTTGAAATGTTGAGATCTACAGATTTCACATTTCACACTACTGCTGGCTGGCAGTATACATTAGTAAATGACACCTGTAACACTTGCAATTTTTTCAAAATCTATCACATTTTATGCCTGAGCAATCTATCCTTTCATGGAGGTTGGATCGTCTCAAGCACTCACTTGCCTCATTTTCAGTGGTGAAATGCCAACAGTGTGTAAAAGGTTCTTCACTATGTTTGATTCATTGTGAATTCTTGACTAGATTGCGGAGATGATGCTCCTAACATTAGTTATAGGTTTTGGTTTGAAGCATTCTTGTATGCAGGGCAAACCTTCTGAATTGGCTTAAGTCTCAATTTTCTCTTTTGTTTGCACAATAAACCCCAATGCTGTTTCAATATCGATCTCAGTTTTCGCACTGTGATTCTTATTGCACGATTGCAACATTTCTTTTCCTACAATTTGTATTTACTAAAGAAAATGGCTTCATTATGTTTACAAAAATGTTGTACTGCTGATCATCAAACATCTTCACAGTAAGTCATTGGACTTTTCAGACTTGCCCTTTCATATGAAAGATTAGGTGGCATTTTGTGAACACAAATTTTGCCCAATGGAACAGGAGGAGAGGTTAAGGATACAGGTTTGTCATTAGAGGGAGCAATTAGATCACCTCCCATGCAATGCTCCTACCTTCTCAGATCAAAACTTTCATATTGAAAAATTATTTAGTAAATAGTATTAATCATTTTCATGTAAAAAAATGCCATTCTTGTGACTAAAAATTTGAAGATCAAATTAAAATTACAAATCCCATGAATTTTACACTGATATTTTTATGCAAGGAACACCAATTCTTGTTATATGCAAGGATACAATTCTAATGCATTAAAGTCAAACTGAAATTTGTAACTGTGCATTATTGTGATATATTGTCCACTTTATATATAGGCTTTTAGGCTGACATATTTTGAAAACCAAGCAAGATATTGATGTTATGCTTTGGAAATAGTGTTGCCACTTAACAAAGAAAAAAAAGAGGACAAAGAAAATAAACCAATTTTTATTCTATGTACATATTGCTTGCATTATAAAAATATTCCTCTTGTTTATGGTTGTTAAAAGCATTTTAACACTTTTTTCTTATGTAATGTTTTGGGAGAACACAACATTCTCTTCATCAGCCATTTATTTTACTTTGATTAACATTACAGTGTAATGTTAATATTCAAGTTTCCTTCAATCCAGAAGAACAATGGAAGAAATTAAATAACAAGAAATAACTCACTATGGAGTTCTCGTTTTTACAAGTGGGGTAAGCCACCACCTTTTGAATTTAATCCAACAGAAAATAAAACATTAATCAAGAAGCAAACACCTGTATACAAATTGAAAGTTTAATTTGCAAGTAAATGAAATGTGGGTAGAGAGATTAAATCCATAACAAATTTTAGGTTCACATATACATATATCTGTCCTTGGAGACCTCCCCCCACAACACACACACCCTGGCAGCAATTTCTGGTTTCCCTCTTGGTTACAGCAAGCTTTCTTTATTTTCTTTCAGCCGCAGTTTCCACAGTATCCTTCTGGATATGTTATATGATTTACCACTGCTCTTTCTATTGTTGTTTTGGTAAAACTTCGACACAGTCCCAACACCTGTCACTCATTCATTTCGTCACTTTTAACATTCGTACTTACCTATTCTGCATTGCGAAAGATTCTTCAAGGTGGAATTTTGCTTTTTTCATGAAACGAGTAATTATTTCTCTTCCTTTTTCGTTTGCATAAGACACAATATGGCGAGACAGCTTGACTAGCATGATACATCATTGGGTATGCAGCATTTCCAAATTTGTCAACTGAAAAACCCCTACGAACCATTCACGGATAGCCCCACGAACCATGCACAACAAGGTTAGGTTAGGTTCAATTACATTAGGCAAGCATAGTTAAAATTGTCATCTTCTTGCTAAAAACGGTGTGGTTGGAAACACTGACAGGGAGTTACGTCATCAAACATTCACAACATTTGGTTCACGTAGTGCAAGGAAATTAAAGGAATGACAATTGTGCGTCGGAGAGATATTTCTGTTCAAAAATACATGATTTCCTGGTGAAATAGATTGCATGATGAAAGAAAATACCTCCACGAACTTCCAAATGCTACAGAAACTCATTTCCGTAAGTAGTTTCTTGTGTAAAAATGAAGAAATCTGTTGGGACCATACCGAAGTTTTACTGTTGTTTTACTTCCCACTGAACTCATTCCTTGCTATGTTTTACAACACTTGATGTGGTTGGTAGTTTATAAATTTTCATAGAATGTGTCTTCCTTGCAACACTGGCAAAGATATCACAACAGGAAAAAATGTCATCGAATCTTATGTTAGTTTGGCACCATACAGGGCTTTTTGAACATTTGTAGCATCAATGTTCTTGTCCTCTATAAATTTCTGTGGCCGTTGCTGTCATTATGATGACAACAAAAGAATTTGTGCATGTTCAAGTAAGGGTGACACACACACTTATTTCAATTTTTAAATCAAGCTTTCCATAACCTTGTACAAATAGTGGACTGATTCCATCCTTACTTTCTGAAAAAGTCTTCGGAGAGCTAGAGTGAGCCAACTAGTGCCACAACTTAGTATAATAAGTTTACAGTGATTTCATTTTTCTTTTTTGATCAGGAGAAATTGTAGACAAAAGTTACTTTTCCATTTAGGTATTACAAACAAGACTCTTTAAATGGCAGGATCTTGCATCTGTCAAATTCTTTTATGGGCTGCAATGTACTCCCTATATTTGCTCCACTGTGTGGGCATACAATGATTTTTTACTTTAATAAAATGTGTGTTCTATGGTTATGTTTGTAGTACATCATCTATTACTTGTTCCATCTCTGCAAAACACCTCTCACTCGTTTATTTCGTTATATTTAACAATCCTACTCACCTATTATGCATTGCGAAACATTGTTTAAGGTAGCATTTTGTTTTTCTCACAAAAATAATTTCAATTTTTCAAATTGACAGTAATTATTGTTCTTCCTTTTTTCGCTTGCATAACACACAACATGGCGGGCACAGATTGACTAGCATCACGGGTATGCAGTGTTTCCAACCTGAATAGCCCCACAGACAATTGACGGAGACCCCAAAAACCATTGACGGATGGCCCCAAAAACTATTTACGGATAGCCCCATGAACCATTTCCGGCAAGGTTAGGTTAGCATAGTTCAAATTTTGTTCCTAAATCAATGCGATACAGCTTTTTTTTTAAAAAAATCACCTTCACTTCTTGCAAAACAACGGCGTGGTTAGAAACACTGAAAGGGGATTACCTCATGAATCGTACGGAACATCCGGTTCAAGTAGAGAAAGCAAATGGGCAAATCCTGGTTACGGTTGTGACAGCTATTTTGTCTTCTGAAAACATTAATTTTTTTTTGGGGGGGGGGTTATCATTCACCCAAAGGTACAACATGGAACATTCATTTGTTCACATTTGATGATGTACTTATTACAAAAAAAAAATAGTTTGTTGTTGTTACGGTTGTAATGCGATTGGTGACACATTTTTTTCTCTTGATGATCACTTCACATCTTGTACGCCTTAAAGAAAAATACCACAATGAAAAAATGTAAAATGTCCCAACAGATATACAGTTAAATATTTAGAGTTAAATTCATAAATTTTTCTCTGTAGGTCCCTTAGAGAAAAAAATATTATAAATTTGTTACGGTTGTGACAGGGTATAAATATCATTCTTCTACAATTGTAAAAAAGGTGTTTCGTGCAGCAGTACGTCGCTGGGAGTTTTGTGTGGACATGCAGGGTGGTCATATGAAATAAGGCTAAGTGTGTCTTGTGATGGATTATGTGTTACTCTGAGGTTGAGTTTACAATATCTGTAGAAGTCTTGATAGATTATGTGATACTAATTGTAAACTTTTCAATTCTCATTATTGGTTTGATTCTAATATCTGTTTTTCACAGAAATGGATAGAAACTTTATAATCACCCTGAATATTGTTGCTTTCGATGTGTACACTGTGTGTATTTGTTGTGTACATTGCAAGGTTATTAGAAGTATAGGTTGGGCCAATCCGTTGTTTACTCGTGATGATGAAACGATGGTAACAAGTGAATTTATCAATGAAATGAATTCCAAATCTATGCGCTAGTGTTGCACTATGCAGATAGGAAAACCATACCAGAAACTGAACACACGAAATCGAGTACACAAATGAGCATTTCCACCCATTTACATTTTGTGGCTTTAGACAAATTGAAAATAAATATCAATAGGTACTTATTGTTATGCGGGACAGATTATTATTGATCGGAACGGGATTTTTTTTAAAAAAAATACCGTCATTCGGGACGGGAAATATTTGCAATTTCTCGACTAGTCGGGAAATTTTCGGTACGGGAAATGTCCGAAATTTTCCGACGCTCTGGAAATTTCAAATTCTACACGTCATTTTCACCTTAAGTGATTGTCTTTGTATTTCTGGAATGAAAACTAACAATTTCCGATAAGTTCCAGGCACTTGCAATGTAGAAAAGAAAAGAATTAATACCGTTTTGAAATGACCATTCGGTATTTCCCGACTGCTCGGGATACAGAAAAGTAGGGAAGTCATTTGCTGAAGTCGGGATCGGGACAGAATTTTTCTTTCCGATCCCGGTCCCGACTTTTCTAGATACCGCACACCACTTGTTATTATTATTTATTACAAGATACATCTTCCAAGTATGTTGAACATAATGTACTGTGTATACCAGAAAATAAAAGTTCAAATGAGCATTTATGTACGCTATATTTATACTAGGCTATGTACTTGTATTTTTTCTTCAGTGCACAACATGTTTCCGCGAATATATCAAAGTCTGCCTAACATGAAATGTAATTTTGTACAACTTTGCTTTCACGCAAACTTGGCATAAAGTAATATTTCATTCTCACAGGCAGTGGCGTGCCCAAGGGGGAGTTGGTGGGGGTTATAACCCTTCCCGTTGGCCCTGTATTCCTAAAAAGAAAGAACGTCAAATGTAGGAAAAGATGGCAAAATGAGGGATGACTACCAAAAATAGTGTACGTAACCCCTCCCTTTCGAAAATCCTGGGCACGCCACTGCAGTCTCAGGTCAACATGCAAGGGCAGATTTTTTCCACCTTTCGATGTGTAGTCTTTAATTTCTGCAGTAGAAACCAAGTGTGGCTTCTTACCGATGTGTAAAATGATTAATACAACTTTCGTGTCGGTATTTTATAAGCACAAAATATACACGAAGTTTTGTTCAAAGCTAAGTTGCGTTACTGCGAAGCCGTAATTAGATTTTGATCAGCTGTAGGAGTTTAGCTTAATGGTTTAATTTTTGCTTTGTAACTTGGCCATAAAGCAGAATTGAGTTGCAGAAGTATTGTATTTTTTAATATCGCTTATACGTTCTATGAAATAAATGTTAATGTGTTTGTAATGGTCTTACATAGTAGTATATATTTTTAAGAATACTTCAGTGAATTGAACACGTTGCCACAAATATTTAAAATACTATTACTAATTTGTATAATACATTTTAAACTTCTGCTCTATAGAATCCTTCAAAATGTCACCAGTATTTTTTTCATACAATCAAAAGAACATCACGTTATGAATCTCCTGCATGTGATTGCAGAGTAATCAAACAAACGCCACATTATCTATTCTTCCATTGCACGTTAAGGAACAAACACAGACACGCCCTTTTTTAACAGACTACACAGAGCCAAAGATACCATTTCCTGTATCATACACTCCCTGTTATTGTCTCCCCACCCCCTCGTACAATGTGGATACTATATAGTTTTGCCCGGCAGATTGGTATTTAATTTTAAAATTTGTGTGTATATGCAAGTTTGTGATCAGTGTTACAGGTCAGTGAAGTGAAGTATAGTATTGCGATATCTATAAGACCACAGCTACTACTACGAATTCAATTCTATGGTACTCCTGCACAATTCCCAGTGTTGTACACCTTCTTGACCAAGACTGCCACATACCCGGCGGTGAGGGTCACGAAGGAGAAGAATTACAAACGCTGTCTTGACTTTTTTATATTGTTTAATCAGCACTATATGCTTTAACTTTGTTGAGATGTCAAATGGGAGAGGTCTATGATGCGCTCCTTCAAATAATTGGCGACAATAAAACTGTCCAAATGGTCGCACATGAGGCTCGGTGTATTGCAAACTAGTTGTGTGGCTTTACATTTCTTTGCTCACTAGTTATATGTATGACTTCTTATTTCGCGTAATGTAATGAGCAAATGCCTTCAAAATATTAATCTACGATGTGTTTGATGATTTCTTGCAAGCATATCGGCGTTTTGAAAAAAGCAGGAGTGATTAAAATTTCAAAGTTTCTTAGACGCCACTTGGCAGCCTGGTAGGACTTCCCTCCCTCCACTCGTGGAGGCATCGTTGGGGGGGGGGGGGGCGACCTTTGAGTCCAGATTGATGAGAAAGAATTGGCATCGAATTTAGATATAGATGATCCAAAGATAGGCAACACTCTACAGGACCCAAATCGAAAGGAGAAGCAGTTTCAGTATGATGAAACTGTTGAAGATCCACTAAAGCGGTACAAAGTTGATATTTATTACCAGGCCGTAGACGATTATTTTAGCTCTAAGAGAAAGATTTGAGCAGCTTAAACATCATAGTGAATTTTCCATTTCTTTTATGATATTAGTAATGTTAAGCTTAAAGACATGCAATCTTATCTTTATTTGAAAATTGTAGAAAACTCCCGGAATGTTAACACATGAAAGCTACTGAATTAAAAGATGAACGAAAAGCGTTTTTGGCTATAAGAAAACAATTACACGAAAGGAGACCTTAAACTGATAAAGAGTCATGATTTTGCACCTAATGTGAGTGTAGAACTTCGGATTTATTAACTTTGTCGGTAAACGTGGCAAGTGGCGAACAAAGTTCTTCTTGGAAATTAAGGCTAATAAAAATACTATCTCCTATCAATCATGTCTGAAACACCCTTGTTTCTATTTTATGCAAGATAGCTTTATACGAAGAAGAATATTGAATGCAAAGGTAAAGTTCCCTGTGCACATAGCACCATGTCATGAAGGCACGTTTAGGGGATGTGGGAGTAGGCCCACACACATTCTCGATCTCAGCCATTTTAGAGGTGATGTGATCAGCACCACTCTCCGGCCGCCTTTACCTCCCAGGGTTGCCCCCATGGTACACCCATTCATTTGAGGCTGGGTGAACCCCAGAGCCGCTTTATGCGGGGAAAATGCAGGAAAGAATTAAGACCTTAGATCACCCACATTTTAAAAATCCAATCATGTATCACAGACCTACAACGTTAAACATATGAAGTCAAGCCTTCATTTCTTTCCTAATACTTGTTACATTTAAGATACATTTAAAAGAAAGAGAGAGTTTTCATAAAGTATAATAATAAGTCTAATATAAAATTAGTGTTTAACTGTGGTCGAGCGAAATATCCTTTTTTGGTTAATAGTATAATAAAATTATTTATTTTATAGTTTGATGTTTTACTTAGGAATATATTAATTTTCAATTTACCGTTGCTACGTAATGACGGGGGGAGGGGGGGGGTTCGAGAGGGAGCGGCATCTGCCGCTACTTCCCAGGGCGGCAAAATTACTAGCGCCGGACCTGGTGTACACTGTATGTAACACACCTTATTACTGACTTCCTTGACCCTGGATGTACAGGGTCAAGGAAAACAAAGAAATGAGCATAATTTTCTCTATGGAAAAGATATTGAACCTAAACCAAAAAGAACACAAATTATAAACTCGACAATGTAAATTGATGAGATTTAGTAAATCATTTAATGAAGTGACTAATCGCAAAGGACATAATCAGCTCAGACCCTATTACTTCTTCATGGTATGTGACGTAAATTTCCCGCCCAACCGTTTGACGGCGTTAGTGGCTATCGCATCTCCTTTTCCACAGCCTGTAGTACACATCCTCATCTGGACATTGTTCTTGTTCTGGTGTTTAATATCTGCATACTGCAACACTGTCGTTTTGTCATTTCACGTGACTTTACATTGAAGTGATGGATTCACTTGGCCGGTCACAAGTCATCGCAAGCAAAAACTTCAACCGTTACCATGGTTTTGGGCCAGGGCTGGTACATTGCGTGTATGCTCTTTATAGTGAAAACTGTCTTTTACACTGTAAACTACAGCAACAAAAATGTCACAACCAAAACACTTTGTGTCACAACTAACACTATGTGTGTCACAACCGTAATGCTAATTTTAAATAGTAACAACTGGACAAAATAGTATTTTTGTTTATATTATGTTTGCACACATGGCCACTATTACTTTTGATTATATTACACATGTTACAAAACAATACTGAGTACAGAATCTGTTTTATTCTAATTGAAAGGTTAATTTTTGTTACGGTTGTGACATGCTAATCACTTTTTCTAAAATGAATGTTAATTACCATGAAAGTTGAGGCTATGCAATTCCTTTGATAAAAAACACACCACCTATGTCCCTACCAACTTAGAAGATCAAGTCGACCATTTTGGATTGCATCACTTGCAGAAAACACATGTTGCCAGATCTGCACCTAATATGACAATTTAAAAATGTCAAACAAGGTTTCACGGATATGGCCATAGTACTGACATTTCTTGATTTTTTTTTTTTTTTTTTTTTTGCTATATTATTGAAGTAAAGATGCCATGCTTTAATTTGTTACATGACATGTGCATATTGAAAATAATTTATTTTTTTGTTTGGTATCACCACTTCTCAAGATTTGCCCAAACACAAGCAACGGTCATTGTGCATTGGAGAGATATTTCTCTTCAAAAATACATGAATTCCCGTTCGAATAGATTCAACGATGGAAGAAAATACTTTCACGAACTACAGATATGCCACAGAAACTCATTTCCGTAAGTAGTTTCTCCTGTAAAATTGAAGAAATACGTTTTGCGGAAATGTAACAGTCACCCACCATCTGTGTGTCACTTGACACACTTCGCCCCTTCAAACACACAGCAATAAAGGCACCTTTCCAATGTATATTTTATAATGGTTATGTTTTCATTTTAGAGATTATCAGTTGTATTTGGTTAACACTATTAGTTTGGTGTCTTTTGCATTTTCACGTTTCCCTCTTCTTTTTGAGTGTCCATACAACAGACTTTTATGGATATATTACAACTCGGTAACAGTTTCATGCATCGGAGACACATTTCTTCATATTTACACAAGAAACTACTTAGTTTCTCTAAGGTTTCCAACGTTTGTCGAGGTATTTTCTTTCATCATGGAATCCATTTGACAGGGAAATCATGTATTTTTCAAGAGATGACGTAACCCCCTGTCGGTGCTTCCAAACCCTTTTTTTTTTAACTATGCTTGCCTAACCTAACCTTATCAGAAATGGTTCGTGGAGCTATCCGTCAGCTACCCGTGTATAATGTACAATTTGCACACATGATGAACACGATAGTAGGCATTTTTCGGTGAAGAAGGTTGGAAACACTGGGTAAAAATCTGATATTCCCCGTATACCTATAACTTCTTCGTTTTGTCAATTTTTGACATTTGTACTTACCTATCTGCTTTGCGAAACTCTTTAAGGTGTATTCACGTTTTTCGTCCCGGAATCAGTGGAAAATTAAAACTAAAAAAAAAATTGTTTGAAATTTTTGAGCCCAAATTTCCCACCGATTCCGGGCTCCACCCCAAGCACTAACGCGGCCCCGCCTCCGCTCTGGCTCCCCGGCTATATCTATAGAGTCCATGTTAAAGGCATGTTAGAAATTGGCCGGAGTCACCTGCCCCCAAATGAGCCCCAATCATCTAAATTTAAAGAAATCCATAACATCACACAAAACACCTTGCAGATGTTAGACAATGCTACAGGAACTTATTACCGTAAGTAGTTTCTTCTGTAAAAATGAAGAAATCTGTCCGGGGAATATCAGAGTACTATTATAGTATAAGGGAAACACCTATAAATCATATATTTCACACTTTTTTACATTGCTAACTTACTATTCTGCATTGCGGAACATTTCCTAAGGTGAAATAATGAATTTCTAACGAAAATAATGTATATTTCTTACATTAACGAGTACTGACTGTTGTTCCTTATTTCCCACAAACCATCCACGGGTAGCCCCCAAAACCATTGATGTTAGCCCAAAAATTCACAATAGCCGCACGAACCATCACGGGGACGAGGTATGCCTACTAGGTTAGGTTAGGCCTGTTAGGTTAGGTTCCATTAGCACTCCTTTCGTTCAATTTAGCATATACGGACAACATTGGCTTGTAGCAGCAGCAATATCGCGTATTGTGCTCTCGTGCAGAAAGCAAATGGCGGCAGCAGCAATAGCATGTCGGAAATAGATTTTCGTAGAAAACCACATGCATTCGCATTAAAATGGATCAAAACTACATTCCTGAAAATCAACAACACTACAGAAAATGATTTGCGTAAGTACTTTCTCCTGTAAATTTGAAGAAACCCGTGTCCGGTATAGTAAAGTGTTACCCAGAAAGCAAATGGCGGCAGCAGAAACAGTGTGTCGGACAGAGATTTTCGCAGAAAAAGACATGTTTTCGCATTAAAATGGATCAAAACTAGATTCACGAACATCAACAACGCTACAGAAAATTATTTCAGTAAGTACTTTCTCCTGTAAACTTGAAGAAATCAGTTTCCCTTATACTATAATGTTACCAATATCAGATTAGTAGCCAAAAATTATTCTCTATGTGAAAAATTGTGTTTGTTTTCGTGTCAAAAGCATAATGGCACATTGAACTATGTTCCACAATACCCAATTGGCAAGTCAGCCATTCTTTTATAACATACACCTCATAGCGAAAATTGAAAAATGTTTAAAATATCATATAAACTGCATAGCTAAGCAGCAAATAATCTGGAATAACTATTTCAAGCATTTATTTCTTATTTAATTTTATTTTTCATCACATTTCCCTACAGTGAAGTTGGAACACTGAGATGTGATCAGTTGTTAGTTAAAATCAGCTGCTTTGTAAACAGCTGAACATAATCAAATCATCCAGTGAGCTGTTCTTCTCTGTTATATGAAGAAATATTGATGTCTGGAGTATTGTTTACACTCAAGAGTTATTGATTTATGTAAGTATTAAGCTGTTTATTTGTTTATTAAGAAGGGAAAGAACAAATGTCACGTCCGTTACCAAAAACATGAATAAGTTTATATCACACCAACCCTAATAATGTGATGTAAGTGACTCTTGGTAGAAGTGGGGTTATGTGCATTGTTTATTGATTTCTAGTGTTTTCTGTTTTGTATAAAATAGCATTACCTGTGAAAATCCTGTAACGGACGTGACAAACTTTAGTGTAACAGACGTGACAAAAAAAAAAAAAGACTATATTTCTTGCTTGTTTTTCATATTTATTTTCCTCTTATTTAATTACTTTTAGAGCAGGGTCCATGTTTCTGGCCTGATTTTCATATTTCTGAAACAGTACAACTAAATTTTCTTTATTTATGTAATTCAAAATTTATTTGTTGTTGGGAGATGAGATTTAATTCAGTTTTCAGACAATACAAGATAGGACTAAAATGTCTCATAAAATAGGTACGCCTACCTAACCTAAAAAATATTTCTATAAATTAAAATGCAATTATATACTCAAAACTATAAGTTGTTTAATAAATGCATGGATACAAGAACTAATGAGGCTGAATTAACAACACTCAACTATAAACACCATGTGCAACTAATAGCAGAGCTTCAGATTCCATTATGCTACAAAGAAATAAAACTTTCCACATACTTCAAAATGGTATTAAACTGTTAATGAGAAGCGATAGTACCTATTTTTAACATGTTTTAATAATAAAATAACCTTTTATTAGGTTTAAAATCTATTTGAAAGAAAACCAGCTGGAGCTGACCAACTTCAACATGTGTTTTTTCACAATTCTAACAGAAACTTAATAGCAAAAGCATGACAATAATATAAATGTTCAACATTGCAACAAATGTTTATGTTAAATGTTACTTTTAGGTTATTTGACCCTAAATTTATTGTTTTGTTTCAGATTATGGCTCCCACTCCCAACAAGACAAGAATGGCTAAATGTAGAGAAGAGAGAAAAAAGAATCAAGAGCAGTGGAAGGCTTATTTGGAGAAAGATAAATTGAGGAAGAAGAAAGTAAGAGAGAAGGAAAAAAATGAATTGACCAAAAATAAAAAACTGTTAGCTGAAAGATAAAGAACGACAGCGGTTGTATAGAGCAAAAAAGAAGGTGATTCAAAATGGTGGTCAGAGTGAGCTCGGTTCATACAAAAGTCCAAGAACACTTGGCAAAGCAGTAAATAGAATAAAAAATGCATTACCTAACAGTCCTACTAAGAAGGTAGCAATAATTAGAAAACTGGTAAGAGAAGACTTAGGTTCAGAATTAAAAAAGGATATTGTGAATGCTAAGAAAACTGGACCAAGAAAGATTCAATCAGATTGCCTTAAAAAGAGTGAATGAGTTTCTCCAGTGCAATGAAATAAGTCGTCAAGCACCCGGGAAAAGAGACGTAAAATCAGTGAAAGACCCTGTCACTGGTAAACGCAGTTTATACCAACTGAGACACATGGTAATGGGTATTGGCGAGGCCTATGAAGAATATAAACTGCTGTATCCACATAACCAAATTTCAAAAAGTAAGTTTTATAGCTTACGTCCAAAACATGTGCTCCCGGTTAGTGATATGCCTCACACAGTGTGTGTTTGCATTAAGCATGAAAATTTTACATTTATGACTGAAACACTGTCTAAGGTAGCAGCCTGTTTTCCAAAAACTAACAAGGAAGTGTTAAATGAAGTATGTTGTGACACCGACGATAAAAAATGCATGCTTAATGTGTGTAATGAATGTACATATGATATCAGAACCCTCTTGCCTGAAGCAGAGGATTTACAGAAACAAATTAAATGGAAGGAGTGGAAGAATGTAGACAACCGACCACAACTACTTGAGAATTGCACATCACTGCACAGGCTAATAATATCATTAAATTCACAGTTGCGTGGTTTCAAAACTTATACTTACATAAAACGAGTTCAATCTGCTTATTTTGAATCCTGCAAAGAAAATGTGAAAAGTGTAAAAACGAAGCGGTAATGCAAGTTGAGTTTACAGAGAATTATTCTTTAATCCAGCAAGATGAGATTCAAAGCACTCATTGGAGCCACTCTCAAGTGACAATATTTACTTGCTGTACATGGCACTCTGACAAAGTGTACAGCTTTGGTGTTATAAGTGATGACCTGACTCATTCGAAGAATTCTGTTTGGGTTTTTATGAAAGCAATAATAAGTAAAATGAAACAGATAGCTCCATCAGTGGATCACATCATTGTTTTTTCCGATAACTGCGCAGGGCAATTTAAAAGTCGATACACAGTGTCTAATGTGTGTTTTTCAGAAGCAGATTTTGGAGTTTCGATGCACTGGAATTTTTTTGCCTCTGGACATGGGAAGGGGGCTGTTGATGGTGTCGGAGGCTCAATAAAGAGAAGTGTATGGAGAGAAGTTCAAGGAAGAAGAAGCTATGTTTATTCACCCTATGATTTTTTCAAGTTAGCAGATGAAAAATGCAAAGTCATACATCTTCTCTATGTTCCTCAGTCAGAAGTGGATTCTTTCAAAAATCACTTGGACCAAAGATGGCTGATTCTTGCAGAAATAACTGGCATCAATTCAATGCACCATTTCCAGGCATATGACAACAAAAACATCCTCATTGGTAAAACTAGTGGTGACCTGATGACAAAAGTGTACATTTTGAAGCCTGATGAGTGTGAACTGCCAAACCGTTTAAGATACAGTGATGTATACAGTGACGAATCTGACAGTGAAGAAAGCTTTGGAAATAATGACTTGGACAATGAAATGGAGTATGACAATGAAACTAATTTGAGTATTTTACAATACAGTGATTCTTTTTCTCATGATAAAATCTTTCCAGGAGTTTATGTGCTGGTCAAACTCACAAGTCATAAAAAAAATGAATGTCGCTATGTGGCCGTTTGCCAAAGCAATGTGAAAGATGGTGATGTTTATGTAACTTTCTTAAAAACATACGACAATCGAGGCAAAGTTTTCAAAATCAGTGATGAATGTGACAAAATTATCCTTTTTAAGGATATAATCAAAATACTGCCTGAGCCACAAATAAAGAAAGTTGGAGACAGAATTCTGTACCAATTTTCAAGCAGAATTAACATTTTAGAAAAGTGATAAGTTACGACCTGTGCTGAGCAAAACAAATAGTCTATAGACCTAGTGTCCACAAAGGTGTAATGTTCTTTTTGTTACTCAACCTGCTTATTAAATCAGAATTAGTCCATAACTAGCAGAATGTAGCCTAATCTCTTTCCCAGACCTGTTTCTTTTATGTTAATTAATGTTAATTCAACTATGTATAACTATATTATTATTACGTACAAGGTTGTATTACATAATATTAAAGTGTATTTTCAAATAAAAACTGTCATTATAAATTATGCACTTTTTTGTCACGTCCGTTACAAAGTTAAACATTTTTCAATAAGACATCAAAACTTTTAACAGGTCATACTTTATAGTCTTAAAAGAGCATATATTAACATTACTATAACAAATATTTACAAGTTAATTTATCTGTCCAATTAACAGAAACTATGAAAAACCCAACCCTATGTACATTACAGGGTGTTTTACACGTCACGTCCGTTACACCTCTTTCATATCAGATAAAATCAAATACAGTCAAGCATTTGGCATACAAATTTTTGTGACTGTACATTTCAGTGAGTACAACCTTTCTCAATAATTAAAATGGATACAAATCTTAGTGTTTTTTTTAATACTCTGACGTTGTGTACATGTCACGTCCGTTACAAAAGAATGGCTGAGTACGAACCATGCAAAACATAAAATATCAGATTTTAACATGTCTCCGATCTATGAAACTGGTAACGAGATCTCTTTCACGTGAGGCACATTTCAGGCCCAAATATCTCTATTGATTTATAAAAAAATAACATTTTTAGACGTTACAGTTGCTCAACCCAGCAATATTCTGGTACCAATTTGCATTTTTAAAATATAGATTATATAGTATAGTTAAGGAAGCACATTTTTTCATGCCTATAAACAACTACTCTCCACCCCCACTTCATATAGCTAGACCACAAAATGTTTATGAATAAAATTTCACATACATAGCATTTATTTTCTCAAAGTCATAAATAATGGAAATGCAGGTCAGTTGTTAACATCTTACCTTGAGTGAGAACACCTAAATACAATTAACCATGAACTATTCTATATATCAGTTGGTTCGGTTATTGTTATTCCGAGGTTCATCATGTTTGAGTTTTTCGTTCAAGATTTCTCATTGTAATAAAAAAAAATTAAATTTGCAGGATGTTCTTACTTGTGGGGAGCAGGTTTGGGTAACGTATCCTTAATGAAAAATTATGGGCTTCAAATGAAAATGTTACAAAAATTAGAAAGCATACTGAAGTAGTGATCAGACAATAAATACATCTGCTACAGAAATCAAAACCTACATACTTTTCGTGCAAGTTTTATACTAATTTAGCAGGGAAACCAAACGTAACATAATTATGTAAAATAAATACAATCTGTGACAAAATGAATACACCTACCTACATTTAACCATTAGGTTGGTTTCTATTGTAAAGAGCTGGAGAACTCAAATCGTTGAATTTCACCTATATCGATTTCAAGAAAGTAATTTCACTTTGCAGAAGATGGACCCTTGTACAGGACGTTAAACACGCGTCGAGTTATTGCACTTTAAAATTTGTTTCCAATCGCAATAAATTACACTTTCATTTCAATATAATGAACCCGAACAATGAATCATGTAAACGACATTTGCATTTAGCAAATTACTACCATCATTTGATAATAACAGAACGAGCAGCCATTTTGCCGAACTTACCCGACAGTCACTGCGCAGCGCAGCGCGACTACAGAGTGCTCACAAAAAATTGATAGTTGTTCTCTTTTTAATAATAATAATATTTTATTGTCATTATGCTTGTACAGTGGGATCCATGAGTATTACCGTGCAAATTGTCCATGACTTTTTCATCAGTTTTTCTAGGCCGAGTCTGCTGCCACGCACGTGTCAGCAGTAAGAATAAGCGTCAAATTTGCTGCTGCCACGTAATTCGTCTGCTAAGATGATGTTACAAATCGTAAGAACAGATTAAGACGAGAGAAATGCAAGTTTATGATTAGTGGGAATGAATGTACAGGTAATTTAGAACCTTTATCTTTAGAAAGCATTTAGCGATATTATTTTAATGCTAACAGAACTTAACATAACAACGAGAACATTTAGGTTTATTATTAGAAGAATGCTGAGGGACCTAATCTTAAAACATTTTTGTGAAAGTAATCGCTACAACTTCACAGTATGTGTTACAGACGTAATTGCATACATAGCATGATGCAATCACGATAAAACAAAGACCGAGTCTACTGCCACAGGATCTTTTTTTAGGTTCCAGCAGAAAAAGAACGTGGCAGCAGACACTGCCATTTTTTCTATTACATTCTATGTGTTTTTGAGCGATGGATATTTATGTATGCTGGTGCAGAAGTTGTCAACAGCTTGTTATGATTTTTCTTTTAATTCCTGAAGTTCTTATTTGGTCAAATAAAGTGTACGAACATGGTGATGGACAATTTGCAAGGTAATACTCATGGATCCCACTGTACAGCAATAGACAACGTCAAGAACAAAATACAAATGAAATATATTATAAAATAATATAAAATTATAACCAGTTTTATGTTTAAGGTGCACTAAAATACAATATTTTTAATGGACATTTCCACTCAATTCTTTTTACAACAATTTTATAAACTACACCCTCGGAAAATGACCGCTGCAAGTTCTCGCGTTTCTCTGCGTCCAGTTTAAGGCAAAAACGAGACTTTAAAAGTTGCGAGGCTAGCGTAGCGCTGAAAACACGCCCCGCCATGTTAATCAGGCGCGGCTCGTGCATAATTTTCCTGGGGGTTCACCAAAATTATGCAAAGTGGACTTATCTAAATCTCTTGAGACACTACACGCTTTGGTTCGTAGAGATAGTACTGGGAAAATTATCAAATTTTGGCCGGTAGATTACTGACAAAGTTAATTTGCTCTATGTTCAAATAACAGTGACAGCACCAAGGAGTGTGTGTGTAGGGGGGCGATCATTTTAATTTAAGATTTTCGTATGGTATTGTATTTAATCTCAGAATTCAGAAAATATTCTCGCCTCAATTTTGCCTCTTCCACTCTTGCCAACACTTTTCTGGTCCCACCACTGTCAAATAGACTATATTATTGGAACTGGATCCTGACCCTACAGTTAAACATACAAATCTCTGCCTGCTAAAATGAGCATCTATCAGTAATCGAACCCAAGACCCGTCGATTACAAGATAATTCTTACATAACTATTCGAAAGTATATCGCTAGATCAAAGCTATTCGATTCTATTCTCTGCAATATGTTTCTTTCTTGCGAGGAACAGAATTAAACAAGAATCAAAGCGCACAAGAAATATTAAATCAAAATATATTGTTCACCTACTTGCATTACTGTCCATGTTTGTAGAGAAAGTCCATTCTCCTCTCCTTTCTTCTTGCAAATTTATCAATAACAGCCTCGTTGAAGTCTTGGATGCTACCGATGAACTCCTTTTCTATCGAAAGCATGGCCAAAGCTGTTAACCTCTCTTCTGTCATTGTGCTCCGGAGAAAAGTCTTCACACGTTTAAGGGTGGAGAAACAGCGTTCAGCCTCTGCGGTTGTCATAGGAATGGTCACTAATATTCTTAATAACTTAATACACTGACTGAAAGTTGTATATAAATTGTTCCTCAACATGAACTGTAGTAGTGCTAAAGCTCCCGACACCTCCCGAAAGTCTTGACGCATGTAAAGGATTTCCAGTTCTGTTCGAATTTTGTTTTCTTCAATAAAGGGGTAAGCCTCTAGAGTTTTTTGAAGGAACACGTGTGGAAATTTATTTTCGTAACTGGCAAATTGATCTGAGAGAAAAAGATTTGCTGCAAGAAGATGGTTGGTGAACTGAAAGCGTTCCTTTGTGTGACTGATTATAACGTCGCAAACTTCTTTTGCAGCAACACTCTTTGATATGTTCGATTCCCGACACCTTCGCTTTGCTGATTATGAAAATACCTGGGATGATTCTTCAATTCTCTCAATATGTACGTCTCTTACTTTCTGAATTGCCAATTCGAACCCCAGCATTGCATCTTTAAGCTGTATAGGATCTATATTTAGGTTCTGTAATTGCTCATATAATATATCGACATGGGGCATTATGAGGTAGAATACTGACAACCAAAACTGAAAAGTTTCATTTTCTATTTTTAAGCGAAGACCTCTTGCCTGAGCTATGGTGGAAGTTTGACGAGTAGTTCTTTCAATTTTCTCAAGACACTCATTTAAAGATTCCTTGTTTTCTTGCACAACCTGGACTGTTCTAGATTTAAAGTTCCATCTTGTATTTGAAACACGGGGTACTTTTTTCCCAACAATTTCGTTTAAAACTGCAGTTCTTTGTGAGGAATGTGAGAAAAAAGTGGGAATTTCGCTCAGATCAGCAAAAAACACTCGTACATCTGTATTTTGGCTGGTTGCTTGTGCCAAAATTAAATTTAAAACATGAGCATAACAATGTATGTAATGCGCGTATTGGAAATCTTCCCTGAGCAAAGTCTGAACACCTGAGTGGCGACCACTCATGACATTCGCACCATCATAACTTTGCGAAATAACTTTATTAGGGTCCCCAACGATTTGCATTAAAGCTTCTCTGAGGCATGCCGATAGAGCTTTAGCATCATGGTCAGGGGGAGTGAAAAAGCCCCAAAACCGTTCGACTGGGTTTCCATTGGGCAAAACATACCTCAGAACAAGAACCAATTGAAAAATTGATGAAATGTCTGTTGTTTCATCAGCAATTACCGATACGAAGTCTGCACTCGCTATTTCATCTTATATCTTTTCGTGGCAAATTTCAAGCATGCACGATAGCAAATCATTTTGAATGTCCTTTGACGTGCCCTTAAAAACAGTTGCTTTTGATAAGTGGTCCCTGAGGGCAACGTCAAGTTCAGAACTGAAATCAACGAGGCCACGAAAAACTCCAGGATTTTGTGACTCACTTGTTTCATCATGCCCCCTGAGCGCTAATTCAAACACCCCACAAAATTTTACACAGTCAACTATTTTTGACAGAATGTACCTGTTTTTACGAACCTGATCATTATGTCTCTGAATATTAAGTCTGTACGCGTTGTCGAGTTGCTGTCGTATGTCTTGCTTCCCCAGAAGATTGAGCTCTAACTCAGAATTCATGTGAGTCTTGGAAATTTCGTGTTTCTTGATTTTTTGGGACAAGTGACAGAGGTCAACAACTCCTGTTTTCGTCCATGATACTTCGCCATCCACACTAAATAATAAACAAGGGAAACAGAATAACCTGTTAGTTTCACTGCACCCACAAATCCATTCATTTCTTGAATATACATCCATGTTAAATTTCCTTATGATTTCCTTGTACTTACTTTTCGATAGCTGGGTAATGTCCAAGGGGGGCGTCGGCCGACCAACACGCTTTACCTCCAGTTTCCTTTCAAGGGACAGTGACGAAAATTTTGTTTCCGTTAGGCTTTTCACCATAACATTAGCCATTTGAATAAACTTATTTCTAACTTCTCACACAGCAACAACTACACTCCTTCCAATACACAATCCACCCACTCCACTCAACGTATCACCACGCCAAATATATTTCAATCACCAGCCACGCACTTCAAAACAAACTAACAAGTATGGAGACAATGACACGTAACAAAGTCAATCGCGCGCGTCCCCTCGAACACCCTCTCTTTCTAGAGTATAATTGATCGCACGAAACTCAAACAACTTTTTGGTCGTCTTCTGACGTAAGTGCGAAATGCCTTCATTGTTGGGTTAGGCTTGAATAAATAGCAAATACTACATTTTTGGTCAAGCACGGTAAAGCCCCGAAAATTGCAGTGTATATATAATAAGACAACTAAACCTAAAAAGCCTAACATGTCAACGAAAGCATTTAGTCTGACGTAAGAAGACCAAAAGGTTGTTTAAGTCTTGTCCGATAAGCAACCCCTCGCCCTCGCGCTATTTTTGACTTTTCGGCTCCTTCCACCTGAAGTGTTTCCATCTTAAAGAAGAAAACTCTGAATGTGTAGGCAAGTTGTTTTCTATCATATTTATCTTATTTGTCCCATCATCTTTACTTCTAGCTTTCGTTCGGTGTTACCTCTACATTTATATTACACCCTCTTCATTAATCTAATAAGTATTGTAAAATATAAATAATACAAAGAGAATGCCAAATGAATTCAAATTGAAACACACAATGCAACACTGGAAGAGAGAAGAGCGTGGTTCACTCCAGCTCGCTGGTGGTCCTACGAACTACGCATGTCCGTTTTGACGAGACGGCCTTCCTCCAATCTCAGACTGCATGTATTTTCGCCATATGTACGCGTTGAGCTTCTGCTAGCCGTCCTATGCTTTTAGCATGGTAGGGGTTGCCTTGCGGAGGTTCAGCGGAGACTTTGCACGAAACGGAACTAGAGGGGAGCTGAGTGGCTCTGGCCCGCGGTTTCTCCTTCTCACCAACAGAATTTGCCAAACTACGCTTATGAACATCTCAGTTATTGTTTATTTTGTATATTACTGGGGGTTCACTGCACATTTGCGCTATACAGATAACCGCGCCTGATGTTAATACATCACGACTTAGAGAGAACTCGTTTGTCGTCTGCTTCGAGCGTCCAGTTTACTGCGGGTAGCCCACAGTGAGTGAACATGTGCAGCAGTTTTACAAATCTGTACAGATTCAAATAATGGAAGAAAGAGCGATAGTGGAAAGGAAAGCTATGCTTTGTAATGAGCATTCTTCCATGAAATATCCCTGTTGCCCACGTGTAAGGTAAATGAAAGGGTTCTGCTGCGTGCCTGTTCTCAGGTCATGCGAAAAATATTGCTTGTAAAATTCGTTGCTGACCGAACTTTCAAAAATATATTACTAACTAACTAACTCTCTAGCCTTCTTAAACCCGAACGTTCATGGCTGCAGCAACACAGGCCTTCCATCTGTCCCTATCTTGAGCAAGATCTATATACTCTTTTCCATCCCTACCGATTTCCTTTAGGTCCATCTCAACGTTGTCCCTCCATCTTCGTCTTGGCCTTCCTATAGGTCTCTTACCATCAGGTTTCCCAACAAGAATCCTGTAAACTCCTCTTTCCTCTCCCATTCGTGCCACATGGCCTGCCCTCCTAAGTCTTCTTGATTATTCTAATAATATCTGGACATGAATACAAATTATGTAGTTCTAAATTATGTAACCTTCTCCACTCACCTGTCTCCTCATCGCTTTTAGGTCCAAATATTTTCCTAAGGATCTTATTTTCAAATACTCTCAATTTATGTTCCTCTTTCAATGTAAGGGGCCAAGTTTCACACCCATATAATACTACACGCAAAATTACTGTTTTGTATATTTTAACTTTTAGTTTCTTAGATATTGGCCAGTTTTTCAATGTCCTGTTAATCTTTCTGTTAACTAATTGCCAGTTGGAGATAACAGCCAGTCTTAACCAGCACCGGGTTTTTCAATGTGAAAGTAACTGCCAGTTAACTAAACCATGGTTCGTTCTCCGAAACAGTGTGTTGGCAATTCTGAAGCACGGAAATTATAGGAAATCGATCTGCGCACCATCTGTTAGTATAGTTTCAAACCGCGTCGACTGGCACACAGCCTGGCGTTTAAATATAGAACTACAAGCACGCCACGCTCGAAAGCACGTTATTGCATTTTGAAACGATAGGAACAATGGCTGCGCATCCATTTTGTATGCTTACGAAATAAATTAACGAAAGACAGCACTACAAATTTGGTTTTCTTCTAATAAAGGCCAATTCCACGGGGGGGGGAATGATGTTATGAGGCGCAAGTGCAGATACTTTCTTGTAGAAGAAGCGTGAAGAACTCGAAAGTCGAGTCATTAATAATACCTGTTTGTTGATACAAACACTATTATTATTATTAATATGTAAATATTGTACATTTGACTGCATGCTTTGTACCTCTCTATGCATGTTGTTGAGCGAAAAAACATGATGTTATGTTAATAGTAAGCATGCTTTCTAAACTTAAAAAAATATGAAGGTACGAGTAAAAATAATTTTAAAATTTACTCTAATATTTATCCGACAAGATCATTCAACAATAAAGCCTGAATTAAATGCAATACACTTAATAAATAATTGACAAGAAAAAAATACCCTTGACCAGGACTCGAACTCGTATTACAAAACACAACATGCTCCGAAAGATGGTGCCGCTAACCACTACACCAAATTACCGATTGGAGATTGTCCCGCCTAGTAGACCGGATATCCTGGCCACAAATTCTCTAACACAACCTTACCAAGCGAATTCTAGCAACTATGCTGTTTAATTTCCATATTTGCATGGACGTTGGTAAGCTCTGCCAAACAAAACAAGTCTGTTTCTGTACCAATTTAAAAATTTTATGAATCATATCTTGTTTAATCTGACAGTGAAGTTGCGAGTGTGGAACTTCGATAGCTGCACGAGGCTTCCATGTTGCCTCGTAACTTCCAGTTAGGCTGGTAACTGCAAGAAGAAGCACCAGTAAAGATAATCGCCACCAGAGTTCCAGGGAGCTTATTATTGAAAGTCAACACCTAGCTCACGAGTGAGTTTTCTCGTTCGGTAGCCAAGTCGGTCGCCAGCCGAAAAGCGAATTATTGAAAGTAAACGAGTTGAGCAGCTAACGGATTCGGGGTCTCGAGTTGCATGGGAGTGAAATGTTGGCTGGCAAGAGAGGCTACTGCAGGGGGTGCTCGTTCGGCGGCGCAGATCGTATGCGCAGTTGTCCGTGGATGCATGACGTCACCATCGAAACACTCAGCACGGAAAAGGCTGGTTCCTTATGCAAATATTGAGAAATTTGACAACTAATATCTTCTAAAATATAGTAGCAAGGGAAAAGTTACAGCTTTTACTGTTAAGATTCATCCTTTCTAATCAATTTATCACAAAGTTGATTCAAATGTGTAAAATGGTTTTCAAGAAATCGTGTTACGAAGGAACCCTTGATTTGTTCTCTCCAGGCTTCCAATGTAGGGGAGTTTTAACTTAAGCGCGTTGGATTTCTTTTTGCTCTATGTTTTGAAATAAGATTATTTTGTTCTTGTCAACTGAAATCATGCTTAAATGCTATGGAAAGCTGTGAAAACTATTATCAGAAAACTAACGGAAGAAAACTAAAATATCACATCTTGATTGATATAAAAAAATGCGAGATTGCCCATTTTTGTGAAAAAGGCATTGTGCGAGATCTAAAAGCAGAACTTTATAATATTGTATGTAAATGTAAGGGTGTAATAAACGTGACTGCTTCCCAGGCACGTATCCCAGGGGGGGCTTAGGGGGCTCAAGCCCCCCCGAAAGTTTTCGGTTTACACTAGATAAAATGAGATTTTTTGTTTCTTGTGGTGTGAAATAAAATAATGTGACGTTAATTTAAGGAGAGAAATAATTATCGAGGCAAGACGGAGAATATTCTATAACCCTGTTATTGGTAACAGCTCATATCCAAGGTGGGAATCAGGGGGCTCAAGCCCCCCTTCAGAAAATTTTCAGTTTACGCTAGATAAAATTAGGTTTTTGGCTTCTTGAATAATATGGTGATAATTTGAGAGAGATAATTATCTAGGCAAGACGGAGAATGTTATATAAGCCTGTTATTGTTAATAACGCGTATCCAAGGTAGGGATCAGGTGGTTCGAGGCAACCCCCCCCCCCCCGCTCCCCAAGGAAATTTTTCAGTTTACACTGATAAAATTAGGTTTTTGACTTCTTGAATAATGTGACGATAATTTAAGGAGAGGAATAATTATCGAGACAAGACGGAGAATGTTCTATAACCCTGTTATTGCTAATAGTGCGTATCCAAGGTGGGCATCAGGTGTCCCGAGCCCCCTCCCCCAGGAAATTTTTCAGTTTACACGAGATAAAATTAGGTTTTTGTCTTCTTGAATAATGTGACGATAATTTAAGGAGATAAATATTTATCGAGGCAAGACGGAGAATGTTCTACGGACCCTGTTATTGTTTATAGCGCGTATCCAAGGTGGAGATCGTAACTCGTGGACTCCCCCCACCAGGAAAGTTTTCATTTTACACTAGATAAAATTAGGTTTTTGTCTTCTTGAATAATGTGACAATAATTTTAGGAGAGAAATACTTATCAAGGCAGGACGGAGAATGTTCTATAACCCTGTTGTTGATAATATTGCACGTAAACTTTTCTTACGCTTTCGGTGTTGTCGTAGCGAACTTGAACACTATGTAGAAGAGACTTATCAGCATTTGGAAGCTGCACAACAAACGTAGCGCCGCAGGTAGGGCGATTCGGATTCATTGTAATTTTTTAATCTCTGGAAAGCGTGAGAGGGAACGTTCTTGAAAAAGAGAAGGAGTCGAACTACTGGCAATATTTACGAATCGTGATATCTGCGAAACGTTCTAGAATATAATGAGGATATTAATACGCGGCTTCAATTTCCCGGTTGATCTGTACAACAGAATAGGTGGAGACTTCAGAGGTAAGTGTGACAATTCATACAGTCGATTAGTGATCAGTCAGTGTCCATTGGTTGCTTTATAAGATCTAGTGATTCGAAAATGAAATGGACTAAATACCGTAAAGTAACGAAGTCTACCACTAGTTCCAGTTCGGTCCCAAAGCTAAAAACATTGACGACAGCGGAACTTCGAGTAGTGCTACGAGTAGTTCGGGTGGAAAGACGAAGAGATCGAAGGTCTCTCTCTCTAAAGTGAATATTTCGGCAGTATCGGGCTGGGCATTGGAGCGATTTATTAAAAAAGAAATAAGCTGCACAGATCAACTGAAAATCAAAGTTTTGAGTGATGATTTGGTTGCGCCAGGACCAAATTTTGTGTATGCAGTCCGAGAATTTCATGGCATAAAAAATACTTTTGTTTAAGGCTACTGGGTTCGACACACACTCAACAGACAATTTTGGACACTTGCGAGTGCTTAGGCATGAATATGTACAATTTGGTGGGTTTCGGCTTTCACAAGAGCTGCAAACATGGGAGGACAAGACACATTAGTGGTGTTCAGGCTCGAATGAGAGAGAAATATTCGTGAATTGTCTGATTCCAGTTCCTTGCACACAGTTTGAATCTCGCGTTGTCGAGTGGATTGTGCATTCCGTGCATGTGTAACACCTTCGTAAAAACACTTCTGGTACATAGATGTTTTGATGCCTGATGAGAAGAAATGGACAAACATACATACTGAGATGGTTCCGGCACACAATATTAATGCATGGAAACAGAGGAGTTGAGTGGTAGAAAATGTCCCGATTTCACGTTCTGATTAAAATGACAGTCTTAAACAGTGGCGACGATTTAGGAGATAGTTGCTCCCCATTCTTTTGCCTCCACACTATCACAGTATGGCCTCTTAATGCTTGTTTCTTTGTCCACCCCCCCTCACATTTTGGAACCCAATTGGCCACTGGCCTTAAACATACAATTGTGATACCCCTTTAAAAAATGGTGTTCAGCCGCCGCCCCGAAAGGAATTCCTGGATACGTGCCTGCTGCTTCCCGTAAAATATCACTGCACTCTCCACGTTCTTCTTCTTCTGTCTTTTCTTTGGCGCCGTCAATAGCTTCAACACGTTGTTTTTTATATATATATATTTGTCACATATTTGTTTTAATTAGTATTCAGCTCGTTCCTGAACGCAGCAGCTAGGGCTCAAAGGGCAGTGCAGTTCAGAGAAGGCTCGGAAATGGCAGGCTTCAGAAGTTAACTCATCCAAATTAAATGTGCTCTCTCTAAATTTAATTCATAGTTCACAAATAATTTGATTAAAAGTTTTAAAAGTATCTGTTTTATTTAATAGTGTATTAATTGGTGCATTCCTCTCCAGCATAGCTATAGGCAGTGACCACACTACAGGGGGGGAGGCAGGAACGCCCCCCTATTCTCGTTCGACAATTTCTCTCTCTTTCTCTCTTATCTGCCCCCAGTAAAACGACAAAAATAAATAAATGAATGAATGCTCTTTTAGCCAAAATATGCATTTTTGTGTCGTATGTAACGGAATAATAAACATGATTGCCCCGGGAAAATATGATTTACCCCTCCATCTTTACTATTGCGCCGTCACTAGCTATAGCACATTATGATTTCTATTGTTCCCAAATATTTATTTTAATTATTTATTGTGAATCATATTCCACTGTGTTACCTGACGTAGCCACCCCCCCCCCCCAACACACACGTACGACTTCAGTTGTAAGTTTTAGACTAAGCTTGTCAAATATCCACTTATATCTTTGTATTCTTGAGCCATTAAAGAAAAATCATTTCGCCCCTTCTTCTGGACTATTTCATAGGAATGTTTTCCCACTGGAAGCCCCTTTGCAGATCGAGATCCGGGGCTATAGCCTTCCCAAGCCAGCGTCCCCTCCAAATACTCTCTTGGCCTCATGAAAGACAAATATATGTATTTCTACGAAATATTAATTTGACTTGGCAGTTTCTCTTTTCGTAATGTATGAACAACTAAGCTCCTTATCCATGGCAATTTCACATGGTATAACCAAATTTTAACATAGAATACATAATGTGAGAAGATTACCCTCAGATATGTGAAACAAACAAACACTCTACTGGTATGCAGTGATGGTAACTGGAGGGAAATTGTCCTTAAAGCAATTTCAAGCGCCGCAACCGAATTGCGCACACTTTAGATCCAGAATTGCGCACAAATCAATTGTTTGATTGTTCAATCATCATGGAAAAGTTGGGTAATTTTGAAAGTACATCCAACAACCAGGAGAAATTCATGAAAATTAGGTGTTCATTTGTACTTATCAGGAACTGTGTTTTTCTTGAATCATTCTTTTGATAGTAGTTGTGCTGTCTAGTATGTTTGTGTAGTAGTTGAGCTGTCTAGTATGTTTGTTTTGTCTTGCATAGTAGTTGTGCTGTCTAATTTGTTTGTATTTGTCTTGTGTAGTAGTAGTGGTGTGTAGTTTGTTTATATTTATATTGTGTAGTAGTTGTGGTGTGTTTGTGTTTATATTGTGTTATAGTTGTGATGTGTTTGTGTGTGTCATGTGTAGTAGTTGTTCTGTCTAATGTGTTTGTGTTCGTCTTGTGTAGTAATTGTGCTGTCTAATGTGTTTGTGTTTGTCTTGTGTAGTAGTTCCTCCATTCATATTGGGGGTTAGGCGTAGAGCTGACAACTCTGCACTGTAAAAAAAATGTCAAGAAACAGCAATATAAGGCCATGGATGTTCCCAAGGTAAAATATTCCAGAGGTAAAATAGTCCCCCGTTTGGATCTCCGGGTGGGGACTACTTTGGGAGGTCCCTGGACTAAGGATAAGATCTACGTTAGGAATAAGGATATTAAATTAGGCACCTGGAATGTTCTGAGCCTTTACCGGCCTGGGGCATTTCAGTGTACAGTTAATGAGATAGTTAACTATAAATTAGATGTAGTAGCTGTCCAGGAAGTGGTGGCCAGGAGAAGGGAATTGTAAAACTAAAAATTATACTTTTTTCTATGGTGGTACTGAAAATCATAATTTTGGAACAGGCTTTTTCATAAATAATAGAATTATCTCGGCTCTTAAAACGGTAGAATTTATTAATGATAGGATATCATATGCAGTTTTACAGGGTAGGTGGTATAAAATTATTTTAATAAACGTACATGCACCAACGGAAGATAAAGATGATTATACTAAAGATGATTTTTATACAGAGTTAGAACAGGTCTTTGATAAATTTTCTCAGTATGATATGAAAATTCTGTTAGGTGACTGTAATGCACAGATTGGCAAAGAAGAGACATTTAAACCCACGATTGGTAAAGAAAGTCTTCATGAATTAAGTAATGATAATGGTATAAGATTGATTACTTTTGCAACCTCAAAGTATTTAATTGTGAAAAGTACCACTTTTAAACATAAAGATATCCATAAATGTACCTCGTCTTCTCCAGATGGTAAAACTCATAATCAGATAGATCATATTCTCATTGATAAGAGAAGGCATACTAGTATAATTGACGTTCGTACACATAGAGGTGCTGACTGTGCAAGTGACCATTATTTAGTAATTGCTAAATTAAGAGAAAGACTCTCAGTGATAAATCATAAGCAACAAAATCTAAAACTTCTAAAATTTGATACAGGAAAGTTTACTGATGAAAGAATTAAGAAAGATTACCAATCAAATAGATTTGATGTTTTGCAGGATTTAAATGATGATGAAAATATAAATGAAACAGACGTAAATAAGAATTGGGAGCACATACGTAATGCAATAATATCAGCAGATAAAGAAAGTATAGGATACCATAAACCGAGAAAAAGTAAGCCAGGTTTGATAATGAATGTCATAATCTAATAGAAATAAGAAATCAGGCTAGACTTAGGTGGTTAAATAACTCTGATGATACAAATCTAAACAATTATAATAGAATAAAGCGAGAAGTTAACCGCACGTTTAGAAGTAAAAAAAGAGATTACTTGAAAAGCAAAATTAACGAAATTGAAACAAACAGCAAAAAAAAAATATCAGAGATTTATATAAAGGTGTAAATGAGTTTAGAAAGGGGTGGCAACCTAAAGTAAACTTGATAAAAGATAAAGACGGTGATTTTCTAGCTGACCCAAGCGATATTCTAAATAGATGGAAGAACTACTTTAATGACCTTTTAAATGTTCATGTAGGAGATAAATCAGAAGTAAATGAAGTCCACACAGCAGAACCTTTAGTTCCAGAACCTAACTTGACTGAAGTTAAAGATGCTATTAAAAGGCTAAAGAATAACAAAGCACCTGGCATTGATTTAATACAAGCTGAGTTAATTAAATATGGTGGAAATTCATTAATATGTCAAATTCATAAATTAATTTGTTTAATATGGAATAAAGAAGAAATCCCTCAACAGTGGAAATAATCCATAATTGTTCCTGTGTTTAAAAAAGGTGATAAAATGAACTGCAATAATTACCGTGGAATTTCTCTACTCTCAACAACATATAAAATATTATCTAACATTCTTTTAACAAGACTAACCCCATATGCTAATGAAATTATAGGTGATTATCAATGTGGATTTAAACGTAACAGATCAACTACAGATCAAATTTTTCACATCAGACAGACACTTGAAAAAAAGTGGGAATATAATCAAAATGTCCATCAGCTATTCATTGATTTCAAAAAAGCATATGATTCGGTCAAAAGAGATAAATTATATAATATATTAGTAGAGTTTGGAATACCTAAGAAGCTTGTTAGTATGATAAAAATATGCACCAGTGAAACAGAAAGTAAAATTCGTGTGGATATTAATATGTCTGACAAATTTACAATTCATGATGGGTTAAAACAAGGAGATGCATTATCTCCATTGCTCTTTAATTTTGCCTCAGAATATGCTGTAAGGAAGGTAAAAGAAACTAACGAAGGACTAAAATTAAATGGTGTGACTCAGTTGTTATCATATGCAGATGATGTAGACTTATTAGGGGACGATATAAATACAATTAAGAATAATGCTAAAATATTTTTCAAAACTGCTAAAGAGATAGGTTTGGAAGTTAACAAAGAGAAAACTAAATATATGCTTACAGGCTGATACCAAGTGTTAGGTAATAATCAAAATCTAATTATTGATAACAACTCGTTTGAACCAGTTTCCAAATTCAAATACTTAGGAGTAATATTAACAAATGAAAATTATATTAAAGAAGAAATAAAAAGTAGGCTTAATTCAGGAAATGCATGTTACTTCTCTCTTCATAAACTTTTGTCTTCTCGTTTAATATCTAAGAAACTAAAAGTTAAAATATACAAAACAGTAATTTTGCCTGTAGTATTATATGGATGCGAAACTTGGTCCCTTACATTGAAAGAGGAACATAAATTGACAGTATTTAAAAATAAGATCCTTAGAAAAATCTTTGGACCTAAAATGGATGAGGAGACAGGTGAGTGGAGAAGGTTACATAATTTAGAACTACATAATTTTTATTCATGTCCAGATATTATTAGAATAATTAAATCAAGAAGACTTAGGTGGGCAGGCCATGTGGCACGAATATGAGAGGAAAGAGGAGTTTACAGGATTCTTGTTGGGAAACCTGATGGTAAGAGACCTGTAGGAAGGCCAAGACGAAGATGGAGGGACAATGTTGAGATGGACCTAAGGGAAATCGGTAGGGATGGAAAAGAGTATATAGAACTTGCTCAAGATAGGGAAAGATGGAAGTCCTGTGTTGCTGCAGCCATGAACCTTCGGGTTTAAGAAGGCTAGGGAGTTAGTTAGTTAGTTAGTTTCTCTTTTCGAACAGGAATAAGTTTTAAATTTTAATAGCTTATAAATTTACACTATCAATTTTGAGTAAAGGTTTTGCGTAACCCTAAAAGTACATTTAGAGACTGCAAGGTCAACTCTCGATATTCAGATCTATTAATAATTTTCATCAGAACGTCTTGTAATAATTATTTGTTACTTCAATAACTTCCTCGCAAATCAAATGTTTCTCGCATATTAAAACATAGATGCCAATTTCTGTTTATTTCCTTGTAATGCTGACCTCCGTGGCGAAGTGGTTAGCACAACGCTTTACGATGCCAAGGGCCCCCAGGTTCGAATCCCCGCCCGGGCATGGGTCTACTTTCCTTTCTTCAATTTCGTCACATCATCACGCATCCTCATCTTTGCGATTAGCCATATGTGACAGATAGCGAAGTAAAATAAACTAAGTCTATTAATCAATTATTTTTTAAACTTTTTAATTCTTCTTTAGCATGCCACGTTTTTGTTAAAATTATATTACGATTTGTAAAATGACGAAATTCTAAAGGAGAACACGCAACTTTCTTTGTAGCGCATCGGTCAGAAAGTTTCAGGAATATGGATTTTCAAAATACATTTTTTCACATGTACTTTGCCCACTTTTAAAAGTAGCGCGTTTTCAATTATGTTACTAATCATTAAAAGGATGCCTCAATACCATCTTGGAGGATGCCATTATTATTTTCCCCCTCCTAAAAGTAATAATATACTTTCGCTCTCTGAATCTCCCATATAAATGCTAGGGGCCGTCTGCTTCAGCCGAGCTCACTGCTTCTCCGGTGACGTCACGCGTTCGTGCAAGATCGGCAATCTTCGGATGGCTTTACCTAATCTCTATATTCCTTGAGGCTACTGTACCATCAGCCAATGGCGTTGCGACTTTTTCCATCTCGGTCATGCACAGCTGATCGCGGACAATTTTGTTTCGTCTGCAATGAAATACAGAATGAAATGTATCGATACTATTTTTCACGTATGATCTTAATGCACGGATGTGTTAAGTGTAAAATGTGGGTGACATCGCTTACAATTAATGACCGTGCTGTGCTATCTGGAAATAGCAGTAAAACTCTTCCACGGTTGACAAAGATATGAAGAATAAGTGAAGTTCTGTTGCTGCGTAAAGGCAAGTATCCATTCTATTTTAATATAAAAATAATTATTGTATTTGTTGAATGGAAATCACAGTTATGAGTTTATTAAAACCGTATGCACCATTCATAAGCAAGGATGTCTTCGATCTAATCTAATTTAAATTGTTGCGAACATGCGAAATTGTGCGAAGACGCACAATCTAATAAAACGGTGCCTAGTGGTGAAAAAGTTTAGTTTGGTACACAAAAGTTAATCAGGTCTGGATGTTGTTACTCACAGACCTCATTTCTATTATTGCTCGACACAAAAATACTCCAAGCAGAAAGTAACCACAAAAAAATACAACTTGTGCTTATGTGTGTCTGTATTTTGCTTCTTTTCTATTTTAAGCCACTTTTCTTCATTTTTAGCCTAATTTTGTTATTCTACTGTGAAAGCTTGTATTACGTACTTTGAATCTCCACCTGTATTTAAGAATGATTTTCATTATTGTTACTGTGTTTTACCAATTTTCCAATTCCATTGTTATAATGATACACATTATTTTCTACTTGAATCGAATTCCGTACATCACTATAAGCACATGTTGAACATGTTTCATTATTATTTAACTCGTTTTTATGTGCAGATCGATTTTTCAACATGTTTCTGTAGGCTTACATCAGTAGGTTAGGGTTGGTGCCCTTAGCGTTATAATTATACTCCTATGTGCATACACATACAGGTAATTTTACATTTTAAGTGGGTTTGGATACTTTAACATTTCCACATCTTCCTTGATGTGCTACACAAATATATAACATTTTTCATACATCAGTGATTTGTGGCAGAGTAGCCTGCACAAGCTACTTTTCACAACAATTCCTCATGAATTAATGCATTCTTCATATTTAAAATGTACAAATTAGTTTCTCGGTAAGAGTTTAGTATATCGGAGACATATGGTTCGTACTTACCAATTGTGTATTGCGGAACATAGTTCAAGGTGCCATTATGCTTTTTACACGAAAAGAAAAAAAAATATATTTTCACATACAGAGTACTTCTTTTGATTCATTTCTTCGCTTTCGTAACACACAATATGGCGGGGTGAGGTTGACTACCGTAGTGGGTATACAGTGTTTCCAACCTTCTTCACCAAAAATACCTACTGTCATGTTTGTCACTTGTGCAAATTGTACATTATGCACGGGTAGCTGACGGATAGGCACACGAACCATTTCCTATAAGGTTAGGTTTGGTTAGGTTAGGCAAGCATATTTAAAAAAAAGGGGATTGGAAACACTGACAGGGGCTTACGTTATCAAACATACGCAGCATCCGGTTGTCGTAGGGCAAGCAAATGAAAGCAATGGCAATTGTGCGTCGGTGAGATATCTCTCTTAAAAATACATGATTTCTTGCTCAAATATATTCCACGATGAAAGAAAATACCTTGACGAACATTGTAAACCTTGGAAAAACTCATTTCCGTAAGTAGTTTCTTCTGTAAAATTGAAGAAATGTGTCTCCGATATACTAAACTGTTACCAGTTTCTCTAAATTTACTTCAGTATTCTAAATGTATTTCTTATCTTTCTGTAGAACTTGCAAATTTCATTACACAATCTGAATCATTACCATGTTGGCTAGTGTATTACTTCAGATAGTTATGTATATATATTTTTCATTCTAATTAGTTTCATTTTTCTTTCAGCGTTTCAGATTAAGCATTCCCAGAACTCCAATTGAAAGAGGATGGGGAAGTAACATATGGCTTGTGTTTGTGTATGGCTGGTATTGGAGAGGTCTCATCTTGCTGCAATCATCTTCATGCTTGAACCTGGTGTACAATAAAGGGATAATTTATCATGCATTGAAAAAGAAAATGCATGGCTGCTTCCTCATATGTAAACACTACTAACCATTTCAATAAGTATCATGGCCTTCGTTGCTTCCGTGCAGAAGAAAAGAAGGTTGGACATGACAAGTGATACCGAAATCACCGATGAAATATCAGTCTCTTGTAAACATTCCGAAACCTACAAAAGACTAGTGAGATGTATTTCTTCAAAATTATGTTATTCAATTTAGGCACCTGGCCAAAATTTAGTGATCAAAAGTGCTTTAATATGCCAGGTTGCACTCAAACTACCTGTATTTGTGCTCAGAGTTGGAAAATAAATGTAGTTATATTTTGTGTTCAAGCAGGAATTTCAAAGTGATTTCAGTACAAATCAGGGATGAACACTGTATCAAACAACTGGTAGTTTCACCATCTGTTTCGCTATTTTTTTAAGCTACTGAGACCAAGTTCTTCCTTTCTCCTGAAGTTTCTAACTAAGGTATAACCCATGGGAGAGTATGAACACAGTCAAAGGTCTTACTACTAATGTCTACATGTCTGTTATTCCTAAACAAAAATTGTCCTTGCATGGGTGCAATACTAGATGGAATGGTTAATAGTATTTGCTGATACTGTGGGAAGGGAGTATATGGAATAAAGTGCCCATAGTTTGAGAAACTTTACTGTGAATGAGATTTGCTCTGTGAAATCATCTTGCTGAACTAAAGACAATGATCTCATGAAGTTGAAACTAGATTATCCCTATTACTTTCAGGTACAAAGACAAATTTACAGAGAAGAAAATGTTCATATGTAGGATTCTGGGGGATGTTGAAATGTGTACTGTACTAAACGACCAGGCATTCCAAATCAAACATGCATAGATATTGTCTTGTCAGCAAGGGTGCTGTGACACTACCATTAATAAGTATAGTGCTCATTTTCGTTATATATGTGATTGATTGGTTTGGTTTATATTACTTCGCTTTTCTGTCAATTTTGGCTAATTGCAAAGGTGAGGATGAATGGTAATGAGATTAAATTGATGAAGGGATTTTCAAAAAGAGCACCAATGCCTTGACTGGGATTCAAATCCGACAACCCTAGCATTGTAGCTTGCTGTGCTAACCACTCCGCCACTGAGACTGGCTGTTATAAATGTGAGTTTACATAGTTTTCGGTAATGTAGAAAATTAGAGCATCTACTTAATGCAGCATGTGCTCCAGTTTTGTTCTGGGATTTCAAGTGGAATGATGTGAATTTATTCAGTTGCTTTGTTTATCACAAGAATGTTCTTGAGCTGTTAACATGTTCACTTTAGCTGATGATGTTTTAAAAATGAAAACTGGTTTTAAAATTAAGTTTGTTGCTGCAACCATTCAATCAAATTTTCAACAGTGCTATTGATACATAAGGTTTTTTATGTGACCATCACATTCATTGAAACAAAATAAAATAAATACAATTGATACCTGTCTACCCACAAAAATAAACTAAAGTGCAGAAACTTGCATAACTAATACAGTAAATTTTTCAAAAAAATTTCTTTTCTACTTAGTTTATTACGTACAATAAAAGTGTTTGCTAAAGTAGAAATTTTGTTTGGGTATTTTCATCCTTCATTTGAAGCATGTTTGGTACCCTTAACCCTCTGTACCTGTGAAATGTTTTGCTGTGAACATTTTCAGTTGTTTTTAGCTCTCGGAAACATGTTTTTGTGAAGTAAAGTACATTTGATACCTTAACGGTTACTTTACTGTGAAGGAGCACAGCCCAAAGACTTCCCGGCAGTGAATATAGCACCCAACAAGACATTCCAGAACTATGTTGGGGGCCTTAGGTTTGGAGCTTATAGAAAGTTCCATGTTTTTCATTATTTTAGTGTGCATACAAGCATTTTTTTACTAATAAAAAGCAGCAAAAGTATTCGGAGATGGCAGGTTTCTACTTGTGCTGGCCATAATTTGCGTTAAAATATCTGTTATTTGTGTTTTCTGCATGCAATAATCAATTATATATTTCGTAAAGCATCAAAATTGGTTGATTAAAAAGGAAAACATTAACTCTCGAAGGGGTACAATGGTTAAAAGTACATTTCTTCTTATTTTCTGGTGACAGTGGTTTCTGTAACAAAGCTACCTTCATTCATTTGTTGGAACTTGAAAGGAAAAATTACGTGGACTGTTCCTTTCAATTATAAGAAATGTTTCTATTTGTGCTTGAAAGTGTTCTCAATTTCTTTTCAAACATACAATAATTCACAAGCAAAATATATTTCAAAGCTTCCTGCAACCCTTTGGCTGACATCCTATGGGTGCGGATGAAAATCTGCTTGGATGTCTTTGTGCTGCTGGCATGAGAAGCGAGACATTCGTGAATGGCTTTTCTGAAAGATCTCTGGTGGTGATTGTTGTGTGCATCAAAAGGAAGGAAATGTACTTTACAATTAAGGTGCTGACATTTATCATAGATGAGGTTGACATACATGGTGAACCTTTCTTTCGGTAGCTCTGATCGAGTCCTGGTCGTGCCTGTATTTTTTGCTTAAAATTTTACTTGGTGAACCATCGTCTATGTGAAATGAAATTTCATCCTAACTTGGCTAGCAAAAGTTAATTCTGTCACCATTCCCCCCCCCCCCTGATACTTTATCAGTTAGCGTTGTTTACACAGCCACCCTTCAGTCTTAATGGTTGTGGAAAGCACCATAGAAGCTGAAGGGCTCTTATTTGGTTGTGAACAACTAAACGTAACATATTCATTTTGTCTGCTGAGAGGAAATGAAGGTTCTTGAGTATATGTACTTGAAATTTAATTGCATGAGGTGAATTGGTCACACAATGAATGCTGTATTCAGCAAAAACCCAATGCCACAGAAACAGCACAACAATCACCCATGTTGATATCCCAAGAAAACCAATTATCACCCATGTTGTTTTATGTTATACATTTTACCTCAAACAGGAAGTTCCATGGTTCCGAAAACTTTCCATCTGTTCATAAAATGTGCCACTACTATATTCTGGAAAATATTTTTTCTTGTATGTACGCATTGCTTGCATTGTAGAATTATTTCTCTTGTAGTCTACAGTCATTACAAGCATAAAAACACAGTTTTTCATTGTGACGTTTCAGCAGATCATATGCTCCCTTAATCAGACAGTTATTTTTAGTTTTATTTACATTTATTCAAAAATAAATGTCTGATGAAGGGAGCATTCGTGTAACCGGTTCAGTTATTGCAGGATTCACCAAATCAAAACTGACAAGCAATTAAGCTAAACCTGCTGTACCTTTTTTTCATTGTAGGCAGCACTTTGGTCAATATTTTAACAAGCACTACAGCAGAGCCGCTCTTGGTCACACACAACTAAACCTTGACATTGACTGCCATGCTGGGGGCATATTTAAATATATTTTACAGAAAAAAATAATTTACATTAGTGTGCAGAAGATACCAATCACACTGCCAACCTCAACTTTCATTAGAACAGTTATACTCTCAAGTAAAATTAGATATTTTTACCAATCCAATATTTCTCTAAATAGTCTGTAATTTACTGCAATTATATTAATTTTGTGAACCTATATAAATTAAGTCCTCTGTGCCCGTGTCTTCTAAGGCACCTTGCTTTGGATGGCAGCTGCGGGACGGTATGGGTTCGATCCCAAGTTCAGTCTCCAGGAATTTTCAGCCGGTGGCAATCCACCATCATGAGGAAATTGGGGAGCTCCGAATGAGTAAGCGTAATCTGGTCACGAAGACCTACTACAACGGTTGGGGATACGTCATGCTGACCCCCCCGACTATTCCAATCCTGGTTGAAGATCTCCACACTTAGTGGTGATGAAGGAAAGCATATAAGGGAGGCCGGTAGGTAAGCCAAGGCCCTTCATGGGCTGTTATGCACAGGATTATTATTTTTATATAAATTAATAAATCCTACTTTTCTATAATAGTACTTTATTTGTATCCACAAATATTTCATATGGAGACACATACACACTTTTCAGAGAAAAAAAATTACAATTATTAGAAATATTTATCCATATGGGTTGATCTGTGAATAACCAAACTGCACCATACACAATAGTATATTTAGAGAATAGATTAGTTTGAATTTATTGCATGGGTTTAGCAATTCCACTGTTGTCAAAACAACATTCGTAGCTATTCATTGACAAACAAAAAATTGTTAAAGCACAACACACTTGAAAAATTTTGTTTGTGTTACATCACCTGGTTTAGCACTGACAAATTGGGCAGGTATTGTTGATATCAGGATACTATATTTTCTGTAATCAAACAAACATATCCAATCACCTGTTCGACTTGTTTTCTGAAATTTGCCAGTTTCCTAGTGTATTGCAGATAGAAAGTCGTATATACACGACATTTGACCACTTGTCTACTATTCAGGATGCTGAACAACTCCCATGTACACTCAACACAGGGAAACCACCATTAAAATGGTTAACTTGCTGGGACCACTATAAAACTGCACTCTCATTGAAAGTCTTCAGTAAAATTTGCTTTTTGACACTTGAAATACTTCGCAAGTTCCTGTAATCTGACATCACAGTGTCAATATGTTCCAGGGTCATGTCTGTCTGCCATGCAGTATATTCAAATCCTAAAAAATAAAAGAGTATAAATAGTACATGTATCACAAAGAGAAAAATGGAAAAAAATATATATGGTTGGGGTGGACCAATGTGATATGCTCACGTTGGCTGCTGCTAATGCTTAACCATTAGGGCTGTCCCATTCGTAACAAACTGTGATTATAAAAATATATATCGTACACATAAATGGAAAAAAGTTTAATCTGCACTGTCATGCATTTGGCTCTGACAATGGGATATGCATAGGTTTGGGTCTCCTGGGGGAAGCATAACAAATTTTCCCAAGATTTCAGCCTGTGTATGGAACCCATGGCCACCAGCCATCGTGAGGAAATTGGGGAGCTAAGAAAGAGTAGCGTAACCTGGTCATGGAAACCCACGACAATGATCAGGGGTTCGTCACGACCAGTCATGCCATGGGAAAAAGAAACTTTCCCACTTATCTCTGGATTTTTCATTTTTGTTTACACAGGATTATTAAAAAAAAGAAACACACACACCAGCTTGATAACAGCAGCATGGTTTTACAGCAATAATGTCCTATGAATAGTATTCTGGTTTCATTAGCAAAAAAGTCATTTCACTCAACAGAGGTAAGGAAATTCTAAATCTAATGAATTACATTTCAATATGATGAAAATAACAACTTAGTTTGTTACATTTATTGTTACTTTTCCCTACAAAATTCATACATGGTTTTCGTAGTTTGGATTTCATACATTTATAACGGATATTAGAAACTATTACTAGTGTATGTAGAAATACTGTGTCTGAAAACACTCCCGTTAATGGTTGCATGGATCCCTATTGTGCTCCACTGAAATGTGAGCTTTATAACAAGTCAACAATGGATATATTTCACATAATGGATGAACAGACTTTCTGCACTCTTCCACGAAGGTACAGTGGGATCCATGAGTATTACCGTGCAAATTGTCCATCGCCATGTTCGTTCACTTTCTTTGACCCAATGAGAGCTTCAAGAATTAAAAGAAAAGTCAAAACAAGCTGTTGACAACTTCTGCACCAGCATACATAAAAATCCATCGCTTAAAAACACGTAGGATGTAAGAAAAATTAATTAAAATAGTCATGGACAATTTTGACGGTAATACTCATGGATCCCACTGTACACTGGGAGTCAAAGTGATTAGTGTTGCCAAACTACAGAAGCATGTGAAAATAAACGAGTGGATCACTACCGTAATCCCCACAACCGTGTTAAAAAATTGATTTTTTCAAACATTTACTGGAATCATTTATGGCATAAGTGTGTCATTATGTACTAGAACAAGAATTGTGGCCTTCTAAATCCATGAAACTTGACATTATAAAATATATATTAACTGTGGTTACATGCGCAGTAACTACAAATTGGATGATATTGTTAAGGCAAGGGGAATTTATGTGTGCATCAAGTTCATATGAACATAAAATCTTAAGATCGAATATAACTTAAGGACCTCAAAAGGGAAGTTACTTCCACAGAGCCATTTTCTAAATACTTTCTAAAATAATGTCATGCATTTCATCTCCGATATTGTAAATCAGCAAGAAATTTGTTATTTAGAAGCAGATTTTTTTTTAGCAGCAAAGTATTGTGAGTATTGTCAGTTATAAACACAGAAAATCTCAATCAGTGGTTATTCACTAACTTGCTATGTAGCTATATTAACCATCCAACTTTCATGTTAGTTCTAGTGTTGCCCACGAGACGAGACTTTGGCCTGTCTCGTCTCAAAAATATTCATTTGTCTCGGGACACATGATCAATCTCGTCTCATCTCGAATTTTTAAAAGCCTGTCCCGCGGGCAACACTAGTTACTTCAGTCTCATAGTCATAGAAGAGAGGATTCTCAGTATCTTCCAGTCAACCATGTTCTTAACTGCTTAGAATAAGTTCAGACATTGACGTTACCTTATCTCTTGTTTATTTTGTTTCAGTTTTTAAAGTCTAGTGAATACTGGTGTCATGATTTATGTAATACATTCAATTGTAACTGTTAGAGGTCTTTAGTTTGAGATTGAGTTTTGTTTTAAGTCCACTTTTATGCACAGATAGACTAATTGGGACTGGACCTACAGTTTAAAGTGGAATCTGGAACACTATATGCCTCCAACCAGGTATCGAGCCTGGGATGCTTTCATTACAAGGTGACTGCATTACCGCTATGCCATCGGGGAGGCTGCTATGGGTTTTAGTGATGATGACATAGAAGGTTTTGTTAATACAAGGTATATGTGTCAGACACAGAGGAATAAGTTGACGTTCCAATGTTTTGTTTGCTACATATTTTTAAAAATGCAGATTATATTAGTACTTACATTACTGATGTGTATATATTAATTTTTAATTTTGTTGGCCTCTGAAATTGTCAGTATTGGACCAATGGTTATAAATTAGTGGAACACCTCTAAATGTAAATGTTACCACATATCAATGAAAAATAGATGCCTACATATGTGTGGTAAATAATTTTTTTCTACATTTCTTTTTCAAAAATAACATTTCTTAAATTTTGGAAATCATGAATAAATGTGTTTAAAAAGACACTCACCCTCTCCACTGTATTCTTCTTGGGAGAAAGTCTTGCTTGATGCAATTCCTGACTCTGGCCTAGGAAATGGAAATTCTGCAATCTCTTGCCACTGCCAACTTGTAGCTGCCTGTTGCAAAAAAGCAAATATAAACATCACTAAACATTCTAAAAATGTTCGAATTTAGTTCTACATTATCAGTACTCAGTAGTAAGTGTGTATACATTTGCATTTTATATACATTCCATTATTTCAAAATTTCTCTATACAATTTGTAACTCTGATCAACACGAAACGTGTTCTTGTAGTTAAACATAATTCAGGTTAGCTGCTAGTGTTCTATTTCTCAATTATGACCTTTAAAGTGCTTCTGTATTTTCAATTTAATTTTTGTTGCACCGCTTTTCTATCATGTGGATCAATCGCGACAATAACTGCGAACTTATGACATATATATGATGAGACAATCATATATTAACGCCTTACCCCATGAGCATTAAAGTGCTTTTATATTATTTTTTACACAAGAAAAGGGCAAAGGCAATGTTTTCCGTGGATATAGAACCGTGTCATGAAGGCAACTTAGAAGAACATTGGAAAAACCTATTGTATTTTGTTAAATATATTTTTATTTACACCTTGTACTACTGCAATACAATATACATTGACAAATATGTCTTCAACAAAGTCAAGCATGCGTACGCGGAAACCAATATTTCCTTTAGAAATCGAAAAAAATGCATTGACTAACAACGGCATATTTACATCGCTGATTACTGTTATTTTAATGTGCAAGTTTATAATAATAATAATACAAATCGTAACATACTCACCCTAAGATGGCCCGGAATGTAAGTATTCTCTTGCATCTCACATTATCCTTGTCTCAAGTACCAAAAGCAAACATATATATACATCCATCTTCGACAATTTTGGTAACGACTCGACCGAACGACTGATCTTGGTTGGGTATGAGCTGCCGAGTGCTAGCGAACGGAACGACTCGAGAGCCAGCGAACGAGTGAGTTTCAATAATACGGTATATTCGATGTCGTTTGTCTTGCAACCGACTTCAGCCACCAACTCGTCAGCTAGCTACCGTAACGAGTTTCAATAATAAGCTCCCAGTTACGAGCTAACTGTACATTGAAAAACAGAAATTTTCACTAACTTCCAGTTACGTGCTAACATGAACCTTAACTGAACATTGAAAAAACGGCCCTAAACGAGACGACAAAAGTTTCTGAATAGAAAAGTAACATGCATTTCCTGAATCAAGCATACTTTTTATTTCCTCTTTAATATAATTTTCATTTGTTAATATTACTCCTAAGTATTTGAATTTGTAAACTGGTTCAAACGAGTTGTTGTCAATAATTAGATTTGAGTGGCGTCTCGTCCCTTGGGGCTTCCGGGGATTAGCCCCTAAAGAAAAACGGACGTATTGACGTAATTATCAATCACCATAACGCATAACTATCACACAGTCTTTTAAAAGGCGATTTTACACACGTAAATTCATCGTCTGTTGCAATGGATACGACAGCGCTCCTAGCGGCATTGATGTCAATTATCGTTTTCCGGGGCACGTCGCAAAGGAAGGCGTGGCCTGCACCCACCTACGCTACAGTGAAGGTCACATGCTAGCAGAGAGAGGAGGGGAGAGTGCAATGGATTTGAGTGCTGATTCGGGGCTAGTTCCGTTGCGTCGCGTTCGATCTCGCGTGTTGTTCTGTAGTGTTTTGGTGGCTTTCATTCGCTATGTTTGAGTGAGTTTGGCAAGGTTGATGTTCGAACACAAATTGATGAAGGACATAGGCTGTCAATTACAAGACACAATGAATTTGTCCGGAAAAATAGGCATATATTAAATAGAATTATCGATTGCTTAAAATTCTGTGGTCGACATGAACTTGCTCTACGAGGACATAATGAAAGAGAACAATCTTTAAACAGAGGCATCTTCCCAGATTTATTATCCCTTCATAGAAGAGGGAAAATTAAAGAGGGAACTTCGTGTTCTTTATTGTAGTGAAGAGTTGAAAAACATAAACTCTATCAGTAGATTGCATTCATTTTTTATTTAAAATTATTTAGAGGGTACCTTTTCAGAAACAGTAAAAATGACAAACATAGTTTTAATAACTCCAGTGGCAACAGCTGAATCTGAACGATGTTTCAGCACATTGAAGCGTATTAAAACCTGCTTAAGAAATGCAAGGGACAAGACAGACCAAATGCCTTGGCACTTGCTTACAATAGAGATAGAATATATTTCAAACATAGAGGGCTTCAACGAAAAAGTAATAACAAAATTTGTTGAGCAGAAGAACAGGAGTCAACGTTCGTAGAAAGGTATGTTTCACAGCAATACCTGTTTCTTTTGTAATCATGTGAATTGTCATTATATTTTAAATTCTTTAAAAAATAAGTCCAGTTTTGTAGTTTAGAAGAAGATAAATACCCGTTTTTTTTGTAATTCATGTAATTTGTCATTACATTTTAAATTCTTTAAAAAAAGTAAGTCCAGTTTTGTAGTCTAGAAGAAAAAAATACCTATTTTTTTGTAATTCATGTGAATTGTCATTATATTTTAAATTCTTTAAAAAATAAGCCCCGTCCTTCGTTAGTTTCTTTTACCTTCCTACCTACCTTCAAAAATATATAGACGGTGTTAAAGGCGGAGCTACTGCGGAGCATGCGCACTCGTCTGGTCACCCTCGAACATCCGGTTACGCTTACGGTGCTATGGACTTTAATATGAAAGGGCAAAGTTTAGATTCTTTTACAAGGAAATAGGAAATAATTTAAGAAGAGGAATAATTATCGAGACAAGACGGAGAGTGCTCTATAACCCTATTATTTTTAATGGCACGTATCCAAGGTGGGGATCTGGGGTTCGAGCCCTCCCCCCTTTAGGAAATTGTTTTGTTTACTTTACACTAGATAAAATTACGTAGATTTTTGGCTTCTTGAATAAGATGATAATAATTTGAGATATATAATTGTCGACGCGAGACGGAGAATGTTCTATAACCCTGTTATTGTTAATAGTGCGTATCCAAGGTAGGCATCAGGTGTCTCGAGCCCCTCCCCCAGAATTTTTTTTAGTTTACACGAGATAAAATTAGGTTTTTGTCTTCTTGAATAATGTGACGATAATTTTAGGAGAGAAATACTTATCAAGGCAAGACGGAGAATGTTCTATAACCCTGTTGTTGATAATATTGCACGTAAAATTTTCTTAAACTTTCAGTGTTGTCGTAGCGAACTTGAACACTATGTAGAGACTTGTCAGCATTTGGAAGCTGCACAACAAAGGTAGCGCCACAGGTAGGGCGATTCGGATTCATTGTATTTTTTTAATCTCTGGAAAGCGCAAGAGGGTACGTTCTTGAAAAAGAGAAGGAATCTAACTATTGGCAATATTTACGAATAGCTTTATCTGCGGAACGTTCTAGAATACAGTATAATGAGGATATTAATACGCGGCTTCAATTTCCCGGTTCATCTGTACAACGGAGACTTCAGAGGTAAGTATAACAATTCATACAGTCGATTAGTGATCAGTCAGTATCCATTGGTTGCTTTATAAGATCTAGTGATTCGAAAATGAAATGGACTAAATACCGTAAAGTAACGAAGCTAAAGACATTGGCGACAGCGGAACGTCGAGTATTGCCACGAGTAGTTCGGGTCGAAAGACGAAGAGATCGAAGGTCTCTTTCTCTAAAGTGAATAGGCTATTTCGGCAGTATCGGGCTGGGCATTAGAGTTTTGAGTGATGATTTGGTTGCGCCAGGACAAAATTTTGTGTATGCAGTCCGATAATTTCATGGCATAAAGAAATACTTTTGTTTAAGGCTACTGGGTTCGACACACACTTTTGAACACTTGCGAGTGCTTAGGCCTGAATATGAACAATTTGGTGGGTTTCGGCTTTTATAAGAGCTGCAAACATGGGAGGACAAGACACATTAGTGGTGTTCAGGCTCGAATGACAGAGAAATATTCGTGAACTGTCTGCGTCCAGTTCCCAGCACACAGTTTGAATCTCGCGTTGTCGAGTGGATTGTGCATCCCGTGCATGTGTAACACCTTCGTAAAACTACTTCTGGTACATAGATATTTTGATGCCTGATGAGAAGAAATGGACAAACACACATACTGAGATGGTTCCGGCACACAATGTTAATGCATGGAAACAGAGGAGTTGAGTGGTAGAAAATGTCCCGATTTCACGTTCTGTTCTAATTAAAATGACAGCCTTAAACAGTGGCGACGATTTTGTAGATAGTTGCTCCCCATCCTTTTGTCTCCACACTATCACACTATGGCCTCTTAATGCTTGTCCCCCCCCCCACATTTTGGAACCCAATTGCCACCACTGGCCTTAAACATACAATTGTGATACCCCTTGAAAAAACGGTGTTCAGCCCCCTCCCCCCGAAAGAATTCCTGGATACGTGCCTGCTGCTTCCCGTAAAATATCACTGCACTCTCCACGTTTCTCTTCTGTCTTTTCTTTGGCGCCGTCAATAGCTTCAACACGTTGTTTTTTATATATATATTTGTCACATATTTGTTTTAATTAGTATTCTTCTCGTTCCGCCACCTGAACGCAGCAGCTAGGGCTCAAAGGGCAGTGAAGTTACACAGGAAGAAGGCTTGGAAATGGTAGGCTTCAGAAGTTAACTCATCCAAATTAAATTAAACAGGTATGTGCTCTCTCTAAATTTAAATCATAGTTCACAAATAATTTGATTTAGAGTTTTAAAAGTATCTGTTTTATTTAATAGCGTATTAATTGGTGCATTCTCCTCCAGCATAGCTATAGGCAGTGACCACACTACCGGGGGGGGGGCAGGTACGCCCCCCTATTCTCGTTCGACAATATATATATATATATATATATATATATATATATATATATATATATATATCTCTCTTATCTGCCCCCAGTAAAACGACAAAAATAAATAAATGAATAAATGCTCTTTTAGCCAAAATATGCATTTTTGTGTCGTATGTAACGGAATAATAAACATGATTGCCCCGGGAAAATATGATTTACCCTTCCATATTTAATATTGCGCCGTCACTAGCTACAACATATTTTGATTCCTATTGTTCCCACATATATGTTTTAATTTTAGTATTGTGAATCATATTCTACTGTGTTACCTCACGTACCCCCCCCCCCCCCCGACACGTACCATTTAAGTTGTAAGTTTTAGACTAATCTTGTCAAATGACCACTTATATCTTTGTATTCTTGAGCCAATTAAAAAAATCATCTCGCCCCTTCTTCTGGACTATTTCATAGCAATGTTTTGCACTGGAAGCCCCTTTGCAGATCGAGATCCGGGTCTATAGCCTTCCCAAGCCACCGTCCCCTCCAAATACTCTCTTGGCCTCATGAAAGAAAAATATATGTATTTCTACGAAATATTAATTTGACTTGGCAGTTTCTTTTTTCGAACAGGAATAAGTTTTAAATTTTAATAGCTTATAAATTTACACTAGCAATTTTGAGTAAAGGTTTTGCGTAACCCTAAAAGTACAGTTAGAGACTGTAAGGTCAACTCTCGATATTTCAGATATATTAATAATTTTCATCACAACGTCTTGTAATAATTATTTGCTACTTCAATAACCTCCTCGCAAATGTTTCTCGCATATTAAAACATAGATGCCATTTTCTGTTTATTTCCTTGTAATGCTGACCTCCGTGGCGAAGTGATTAGCACAACGCTTTACGATGCCAAGGGCCCAAAGGTTCGAATCCCCGCCCGGGCATGGGTCTACTTTCCTTTCTTCAATTTCATCATATCATCACGCATTCTCTTCTTTGCGATTAGCCATATGTGACAGATAAGCGAAGTAAAATAAACTAAGTCTATTAATCAATTATTTTTTTAAAACTCTTTAATTCTTCCTTAGCATGCCACGTTTTTGTTAAAATTATATTACGATTTGTAAAATAACGAAATTCTAAAGGAGAACACGTAACTTTCTTTGTAGCGCATCGGTCAGAAAGCTTGAGGAATATGGATTTTCATAATTCATTTTTTCACATGTACTTTGCCCCCTTTTAAAAGTAGCTCGTTTTCAATTATGTTACTAATCATTAGAAGGATGCCTCAATACCATCTTGGAGGATGACAATTATTATTTTCCCCCTCCTAAAAGCAGCGGCGGCTCAAGGGGTAGAGCCGCCGTGCCATGGCACTACCCTCAGAAGAAATTCATACGTCGCCAAGTAAAGTTAAATGAATACATTGATAGTTTACAGACAAGGAGATTCGAATCTTGCAATCGGTGAAGCTGACGTGACGACCGCCCCAACCTCCTCACTGCATCGCCAGCTGTTTCGTTCGTACCCTCGCGTCCGTGCCGCGGAAGAGCTGGCCTAATCATGCACCTAACCAAGTTGACACACGTGCAGAGGGTTGAAGAAGTCTCAGCGAGGAACATTTCCACCATGAGCCGAGAACAAAGTGGCAGGGGGCGGGGTTAGCTCATAAGAAACCGTGCAAGTCTTTACCTGGCCTGGCGAGGAAACGTTCGCAGTGTTGACACGACAGAGTTGCCACCTTCAGAAAAAATCCTATGATGATGAGAGTTTCCTGTGGCATTTCGACAATTTCTTTTCATGACAAAGATATTTTCGACATCCAGTTAGAATACGTGTGCATGAGGGAGGAGGAGGTGATTGGATTTGTTTTTCCTTTCCTCTTGTAATTGTTATATTTTTAGGGAAGTTTCCTGTAGTGTATAAAGATAGGTTAGTGAGTGAAGATGAATCGGATTAGTACGTTATTACTTAAACACATGTTGTTTTCCACGTTACCAAACGAGGACAAACATCTTGGCTAGTGGCGCAACCTCAAGGAGGGGGCGGGGGGGCATTGCGGGTTTTTTTTCTATTTACTTGATCACGTTGGCACTACCCATCATAGAAGCTGCCGGCCGCCACTGCCTAAAAGTAATAATATACTTTCGCTCTCTGAATCTCCCATATAAATGCTAGGGGCCGTCTGCTTCAGCCGAGCTCACTGCTTCTCCGATGACGTCACGCGTTCGTGCAAGATCGGCAATCTTCGAATGGCTTTACCTAATGTCTATGTACCTTGGGGATACGGATGGCAAGGAAATTACGTAATTCCACACACCAGATGGGACTGCAGACCGAATGTCTGCAATTTCCTGATAGTTTCGGAATTTTTGCGATAAGAAACTGCATTGAGACTGTCAAATCAGTTATCCCCCCCCCTCGAGTCATCTTAAAGATATTTGGTTTTTAAAAACGCAGTGACACTAGATGAACAGAAAAGTATCAATACTAGCGTGACTTCGTGACTACATACACACAACTTTATCGGGTCCAGCACCCCCTGCTCCCCAACAAGCTTCCGGCCAGCAGTGTCCTGGCCACAAACGAAATAAAGCAACCCTAATCATACCAAAGGTTGATCCACCCAAAGTAAGTATATAATATAATTGAGAAAGTAGCGCAGTCTTCCCTCCCGAAACTGAAAAAAGAGGGTCGTGGGCGTTCCCAACCCTGACGTCACTCACGGGACAGAACTGACGCTGTCACAGACCTTTCCGCTTGTTATAGGATCTACATGTGTGTGAGGGAACGTGAAAGTGCCTTGTGTTTCCTTTTTCTGTAGCTCTTGTGTGATAGTGGAGAATTTTTTTCAACAACAATAACATTTCAGGAAAATGCCGCGCAATTGTGCTGTTGCTTTGTGCCCGAACAACGCAAGAAATACAGTAGGACAGACACATATCCAAGCAAAAGTTTTCGGTTTAAACTAGATAAAATGAGGATTTTGGTTTCTTGTTGTGTGCAATAAGATAATGTGACGATAATTTAAGGAGAGAAATAATTATCAAGGCAAGACGGAGAATGTTCTGCAACCCTGTTATTGTTAATAGCACGCATCCAAAGTGGGGTATAGGGGGCTTGACCCCCTCTCTCCAGGAAATTTTTCAGATTACATTAGATAAAATTAGGCTTTCGGCTTCGTCAATAATATGACTGAGAATGTTCTATAACCCTGTTATTGTTACTAGCGCGTATCCAAGATGGGGATCAGGTGGCTCGAGTCCCATCAGGTAATTTTTCAGTTTACACTACATAAAATTAGGTTTTTATCTTCTTGAATAATGTGACGATAATTTAAGGAGAGAAATACTTATGAAAGCAAGACGGAGAATTACCCTGTTGTTGATAATATTGCACGTAAACTTTACTTGAGCTTTCAGTGTTGTCGCAGTGAACTTGAGCACTATGTAGAGACTTGTCAGTATTTGGAAGCTGCACAACAATGGTAGCTCCACACGTAGGGCGATTCGTTGTAATTTCTAATCTCTGGAAGACGCGAGAGGGAATGTTCTTGAATAAGAGGAGTCGAACCGTAGCGTTCCTCTGGACGCGGGGATCTTAAATAGGGATGTACTATTAGTACTAGTTGATGGTAGAGACAGCCCTGAACGGGCAGGTACAAATATCTAACTATTCATTAAAATAGACTCATGATTCGTTTCTAGACTGAAGTGAGCAATGCAAATGGCAGAATGGGTGTAGACTAGAGTAGTATTAGAATGAGATAAGCTCGGTCGCTATTTAATATTCGCAATTCATTTGTATGTACTTATAACTTATTTGCACGTACTTAGAACTAATTTGCACGTACTTAGAATTCATTTGCATGTATTTAGAATACTTTACATTTATGTATTTGCATGTTTATAAGTTTTTATGAATATATATTTATTTATTTTATGAAAAATATGTATATAGAAGGTAATTAGAGGTACTAAATGTTATGCATATGTTTTTATATTCATTACTGCAAAGTATGTAATGTATAAATCGATAATAATTAATGTTTATAATATTGAAAATAAGTTTTCTATGGTTTATGAACCGCTATGAAAGGTGGTAATGGTACGAAAGAAGACGGTCCCGGTATTCGAACCCGCGATATGTAATATTATTAATTAGTACTATGTAATAATGTATGTTATTATGTTATGAAACACGATGGTCTCAGACGCTAGACAGAATACTGTCTCAGAATCTCGACTCGGCGGTGATGCCAGACAGAGAGAATGAATTAATATTCTGCGCAGGTAGAGGAGAAAGGAATTTTGGGGAGTGTGCGTTCAAGGTTAAATGACGTCACAACGTCAGGACAAAGGAAGAACCTGATTGACCAATCAGAGAACGCGTCGGTAGATTTTCAGAACCGGATTTTTTCAAGGTTAACCAGTACGCAAGAACAGGGGAAAGCTATGCAATACTGTAGGGCAGGGGAGGGATTCAACCAGACAACAAAGAATGTCTGAGAATGCGCAGCAAGGGTCAAATCTCTGAAGCTATGCGTCGCTTGTAGAACCGGTTTCCGCCGCCAATTAATATTCCGCTCAGGTTTGCCTCCAAGGCACAGGACGCTTTAGCGCAGGGTTTTTTTATCTGTACTATGAAGAAGGGAGAGCTATTAGGGACGGGGCCTACAGTTTTCACCATTTGCTTTTATCACGAGGTAACGAACCTAGGACCCTTTGATTATTGATTTAGGTAGTAAATGTATGTTACTGTGTGCTATTTAACTTAATTTTGAGTTTATTTTTTACCAAACTTTGACTTTATGTCAAATCTTTTACAAGTTTTTATGTATTTTTACCAAAATAACACTATTTATACTATTCAGGCAACATTTTAAATTAAATGTTGGACTCGCAAAGACATTTTTTCAACTTTTAACTTATTATTTTACAATTTTATGTTAATTTTTTTACCAAAATAACACTATTTATACTATTCAGGCAACATTTTTTATTAAATCTTGGACTGGCAAAGATATTTTTTCAACTTTTAACTTATTATTTTACAATTTTATGTTAATTTTTTTACCAAAATAAGACTATTTGTACTATTCAGGCAACATTTTTTATTAAATTTTGGACTCGCAAAGACATTTTTTCAACTTTTAACTTATTATTTTACAATTTTATGTTAATTTTTTTACCAAAATAACACTATTTGTACTATTCAGGCAACATTTTTTTATTAAATTTTGCACTCACAAAGACATTTTTCAACTTTTAACTTATTATTTTACAACTTTATATTAATTTTTTTACCAAAATAACACTATTTGTACTATTCAAGCAACATTTTTTATTAAATTTTGCACTCACAAAAAACATTTTTCAATTTTTAACTTATTATTTTACAACTTTATGTTAATTTTTACCAAAATAACACTATTTGTACTATTCAGGCAACATTTTTTATTAAATTTTGTATTTACAAAGAGATTTTTTCAACTTTTAATTTATTATTTTACAATTTTATACCTATTTTTAACCTAAATAACACTATTTATACTATTCAGGAAATATTTTTAGTTATATTTTCGACACACAAAGTGTGTGTTCTCAACTTTTATCTGTTTATTTCACAAGTTTAGGCTTATTTTTACCAAAATAACACAATTCAATCTGTTCAGGAAAGACTTTTAGTTACATTTTCGACACACTAAGTGTTTGTTCTCAACTTCTATCTGTTTATTAGGCTTATTATTACTCAAATAACACAATTTCAGCTGTTCAGGCAACAATTTTTATTAAATTTTGGACTCACAAAGATATTTTTACAACTTTTTAACTTATTATTTTAAAATTTTATACCTATTTTTACCTAAATAACACTATTTATACTATTCAGGAAAGAGTTTTAGGTATATTTTCGACACACAAAGTGTGTGTTCTCAACTTTTATCTGTTTATTTCACAAGTTTATTCTAATATTTACTCAAATAACACGATTTGAACGTGTTTTTTATTACATTTTGGACACACACACACACTTACACACTTGCACAGACACACACACACATACACACACACACACACACACACACACACACACACACACACACACACACAGAGAGAGAGAGAGAGAGAGAGAGAGAGAGAGAGATTTTTTCCAAGTTTACAGGATTATTCTCTAGTTTACTCAAATAACACAATTTAGATGTGTTTTGAATTATATTTTGGATGCAAAAGTATGTTTTGACAAGTTCTACCCTTTTATTTTACAAGTTTAGGCTTATTATTACTCAAATAACACAATTTAATCCAGTCAGGAAGGATTTGTTATTATATTTTGGATGCACAAAGAGAGGTTTTTAACTTTTTTATTGATTTTTTGCAGGGTATGTATTAATTTTTATTTATTTTGTTTTGTATCATATATATATTTACAAATTTTTAACTTAGAGTTTAGTATTTATTTAATTTTTCAAAAACACTAAAAAAAGTACTTTTAGCTAAAATGTAAGCCACAGAATATATTATTATTATTATTATTATTATTAGGGTTTACTGATTTCCACTATGCTATTTTTGGTTCTGTATTTCTATATGTATTTATTTAGGGCAGGTTACGCCTGCCACGTAGGAAAGTTTGTTTATTTTAGAGTTTGCTGAGTATTTTGTTACTGCTATACTAGGTAAAAGTTTTCTAAATATACCAGATAGAGCTCTATATACTTTTGTTTTTGCTATTTTGGAGATGATGCGATCAGCACCACTCTTCATCTGCTTTTTATCTTATGTACCCTAATATTATTTTGAGGCTTAGTGAATTCTAGAGCCTATTTATGCAGGAAAGAGGGCTTGAAAATTTTGATCTCAGATAACCCACACTATTTGTCAGAGTATTTTAAAGGATATTTTATACTTATTATGTGCTACTAGAATATCAAAGCTTGCTTAATTTTTATGTCTGTAACGCATTTATTGTATTTCTAGCTAAGGTTTACTGGATAAAGTACACGAAATGTTTATCATTTCGACTATTTACTTTTATACGAGGCCAAATTTTTAGTGTAACGAAAATTATTGTGTGTCTATAAAGACTGAAATCCCTTTACCGATGGGTCCATAACTGGACGCTTACCAACATTGTTTCTTTTTTTAAAAAAATATATATAACCATTTATCAATATATTGACAATTCACAGGACAAGACGAAGTTCAAAGACAACTGACTATATGGACCATAGGTCCACTTGCTAAACTTTTTTCTATGCTAGAAGAATAATTTAGCCTTATAGCCTTTTTCAAGGTATTTTTGAAGTATTACTGGTTTTTTGGGTGCATCAACACTTGGGTTATTTCCATTTGGTTTATTATACGAGGCCACAATCACTATCTGAACACTGAAATTCTCTGATTGAAACTAAAAGCTCAGGCTGTAACTAGGGACTTAGTATGTATATCGATAATTTATAGGACAACACGAACTTTACAAACGATTGTAGGTGACGTATGACCACACGCCAGAGGTTTGTTAACCTGCAAAAAGCATTTACAGCTAATATTACGAGGAAATGAGGTTGATTTTTACTGTTTCACAAGAATGCTACTTTTTATACACCCAATATTTGCTTTTTCAAGTAACTACATGTGCCAGAAGCACTTACAGGCCAACTCTAACTAGACTTCGATTTATATAAATGTGGCAAGAACTGTATTTCTGAGGAAGCACGCAAAAGCAGATTACCAAATTAAAGTATCTGAAAAACAGATTTTTCTATGTAAGTATATTTTTATTGACTGGCTTATTTAACAGATCAAACAGAAAGACTGCAAAATTCACTAAATGTAGTTCTATAGTATAGGTGGTTTCAGAGATATAAAAAGAACAAATATAAGATTTCACTTTTTTTGCTTCTGAGGCTAATCGCGACGCTAAGGGTAAATGGCCAGGAAATGTAACGGAGGAGAAACAATCCCAAAAGTTATGGGCTGCATGTAAGTTAATAACACAGAGATATTACAGTAGGTGTAGGTTCTACCACCAGAACTTTTCTATTATAATAATACTGGTTATGCTGTACTGTTAGCTAAAGATGCTGATATTTGAGAAACTTAAAAGCTTATTTGCAAAATTTTAGATAAATAATAATCTGTTAGACTGTAAACATATTTTATATCCATTCTGCTAAAGATCCGATGACAAAATTTAAAAATTGTAATCGCCCAGACAGGGACTCGAACCCTGGACAGATAGGTTAAAAGCCTAATGCTATACCAACTAAGCTATCTGGGCACAAGGTATTTTTTTCTTGAAAAGTTAGTTATGTTAAGAAATATATTGAAACATTTGAGAACACTTTTGGTCTGGTTCGACAGAGAAGGAGACAACATTTCCAAATTTTTACAGACTGGGTGTATTTTTCCACTATAGAGGCCTTCACTATATGTAATTCGAAACGCTAAAGTTCAGCTAGCTTCCAAAATCCAAAATTGAGGTAAAGATTGTGTTTGGCGAGATTAACAAGTTACAATTATATCCAGTTACGGCCAAATAAAGCTAAAACTCTCAGATTTACTGTACTAGCCAAGTTTTAGTAACATTTTCCTTCACTATAGTACTAATACCAAAGAAATAGGTATATTTTATTTATAATTTGACAAAATGTACTAGTATTTAATTCACAAAGTTAGGTAAAAAAACAGTATTTTAAAAAAATATTGTTGCTGCCTTCAAATTTTATGTTATTTAGCCACTAACAACTGGTTTACACTGTTTGGCATCCTTTAAATAGCAAAAGAAGGAATTATTTGTTTAGTATTTTTACTACTTTATATTTATTTAAGAAAACAATTATACAGTTTAACTTAATTTTTAACAAATTGTTACTAATTTATATATCAAAGTTATGTTATTTAGAGTGTATGAAGGCGTATAAAGTTAATATTTGTACTTATCAGTGCAACTAACAATTATATTTTACACACAAGAGTTGATGTTTACAGTTAAATCACTTGAATCAGAGAATAATATTTTACAGTAATTGATTCATTCAGCACTAGTCACTACTTTTATGCATCAGAAAGTTTTCTTAATTTTCTATTATGCATGCTATTTTGTGCTATTCTTAAAATGTATTTCTAAGGCAAACTGGTTTAATTTTCTGCTTATAATGGAAAGTTGACATAGTTTTCGCACAATGCTTTGTACATTTGTTATATTCACTACTTACAATTCAAATATTATGCTTATTTAATGTATAACTAACTAACTCTCTAGCCTTCTTAAACCCGAAGGTTCATGGCTGCAGCAACACATGCCTCTCATCTGTTCCTGTCCTAAGCAAGATCTATATACTCCTTTCCATCCCTACCAATTTCCTTTAGGTCCATCTCTACATTATCCCTACATTTTGTTTTGGTCTTCCAATTGGTCTTTTACCATCAGGTTTCCCAACAAGACTCCTGTATATTTTTTTTCCTCTCCCATATGTACCACATGATCTACACACCTAAGTCTTCTTGATTTAATTATTCTAATAATATCTGGACATGAATACAAATTATGTAGTTCTAAATTATGTAATCTTCTCCACTCATCTGCCTCCTCATCTGTTTTAGGCCCAAATATTTTCCTAAGGATCTTATTTTCAAATACTCTCAATTTATGTTCCTAGCTTATACTGTAGTTATTATATCTTTTTCTATCAGCTTATTTTGAAATTAATATTATTAGGTATAGTCTTTGATTTATAACTATATTGCTTTTTTATCAATTTATCTAAGAGTACACACAGACAAACACATGTGTACACACTTTTATGTACATAGATATGCCTTTTTTTAAATATTTTAGTATGAAGATTGCACTTTAGCTATTCAAGCAAGGGTAGGAAAGGTAGGATTTCTGAGAATTTGTTGCAGGATTTTGTTGTCCAAGTATAGATGAGAACAGAGCTGAGAGACTGTTTTGAACCTTTTCATGAGAGTTTGCATGTGAACTGTATTCAAATTGACCACTATTGACTGTGCATGCTTCTAAGTTTTGCTGTTATTTTACATCAAGTCTGTGAGACTGCAGACAGTTTTCCCTTTTCAAGTAGTTTTTATTGATTGTATTTGTATATGTTTTGGGGACTTAGCAGTTTTATGTTATGAGGCAGTTTGTTGTAGAATATTTTTACCTGATTGCTTTGAGATATTGAGTGTCTGCTGTTTTACTTGTAATTATTTTCCTTCTTGTGTTTCGTATTTGACTATATTTTGTCCAAGTTCGTAGTATTTAGAATAATTGTTATTGACTTGTAGATGTAGGGAGTAATAATCCTTTGCAAGATGCCCTATACTTGTCTGAACATTATTCTTAGTGTTCACTTTTGAAGCCTTAGTATTCTGGTAGTATTATTAATGTAGAGGTAAATTAGGCTGAAATGTAGGCATTTTTCTGATAAATTACACTCACTTAGTTGTTTCAGCAGGTAGAAGTTGCATGATGGTTTACTGCTGATGATGTTAATTTGCTCTTCTTATGTACTACGTATGATGTAGCTTATTTGAGTAATTGGAAATATACTACTGAAAAAAAGATTGCTTGTCTATCTTATTCCTATGTTGTTGAGTTTGTCCATAAGCAAGCCATGTTTTTACTCTATCCTATGCCTTGGAAGAATCTAGATATATTGTGTTTGCAGTTTTATGTTTCTCTAAGGTTTCAGCTATGTAGTTTTTAAACTGTGCTATGGGTGTGACTATTGATTTCTCTTTCTGGATGCCATGTTGGTTTCTGTGTATTCCTCTTGCTGCTTGAATTTTTAATTTTAATTACTTTAATTTTACATTAACTAACATATTTTAGTTTAACAACAAAAGAATTTACTCTAGTATAAAATCTTCTACTAACAAAAATGTACTATTATAACTTTTAATTTTAGAAAATTGTATTTTTAAAACTTTAACTTTGAAAACTTGATTTTTAATTACTTTAATTTTACATTAACTAACATATTTTAGTTTAACAACAAAAGAATTTACTCTAGTATAAAATCTTCTACTAACAAAAATGTACTATTATAACTTTTAATTTTAGAAAATTGTATTTTTAAAACTTTAACTTTGAAAACTTGATTTTTAATTACTTTAATTTTACATTAACTAACAAATTTTACTTTAACAACAAAATAATTTGCCCTAGTATAAAAACCTCTACTAACAAAAATATACTATTATAACTTTTAATTTTAGAAAATTGTATTTTTAAAACTTTAACTTTGAAAAATTGAATTTTAACACACTTTGACTTTAACAATGTACTTTGAATTTTTTTATGTAAAAGAATATTAAAAATTCAAGCAGCAAGAGGAATACACAGAAACCAACATGGCATCCAGAAAGAGAAATCAATAGTCACACCCATAGCACAGTTTAAAAACTACATAGCTGAAACCTTAGAGAAACATAAAACTGCAAACACAATATATCTAGATTCTTCCAAGGCATAGGATAGAGTAAAAACATGGCTTGCTTATGGACAAACTCAACAACATAGGAATAAGATAGACAAGCAATCTTTTTTTCAGTAGTATATTTCCAATTACTCAAATAAGCTACATCATACGTAGTACATAAGAAGAGCAAATTAACATCATCAGCAGTAAACCATCATGCAACTTCTACCTGCTGAAACAACTAAGTGAGTGTAATTTATCAGAAAAATGCCTACATTTCAGCCTAATTTACCTCTACATTAATAATACTACCAGAATACTAAGGCTTCAAAAGTGAACACTAAGAATAATGTTCAGACAAGTATAGGGCATCTTGCAAAGGATTATTACTCCCTACATCTACAAGTCAATAACAATTATTCTAAATACTACGAACTTGGACAAAATATAGTCAAATACGAAACACAAGAAGGAAAATAATTACAAGTAAAACAGCAGACACTCAATATCTCAAAGCAATCAGGTAAAAATATTCTACAACAAACTGCCTCATAACATAAAACTGCTAAGTCCCCAAAACATATACAAATACAATCAATAAAAACTACTTGAAAAGGGAAAACTGTCTGCAGTCTCACAGACTTGATGTAAAATAACAGCAAAACTTAGAAGCATGCACAGTCAATAGTGGTCAATTTGAATACAGTTCACATGCAAACTCTCATGAAAAGGTTCAAAACAGTCTCTCAGCTCTGTTCTCATCTATACTTGGACAACAAAATCCTGCAACAAATTCTCAGAAATCCTACCTTTCCTACCCTTGCTTGAATAGCTAAAGTGCAATCTTCATACTAAAATATTTAAAAAAAGGCATATCTATGTACATAAAAGTGTGTACACATGTGTTTGTCTGTGTGTACTCTTAGATAAATTGATAAAAAAGCAATATAGTTATAAATCAAAGACTATACCTAATAATATTAATTTCAAAATAAGCTGATAGAAAAAGATATAATAACTACAGTATAAGCTAGGAACATAAATTGAGAGTATTTGAAAATAAGATCCTTAGGAAAATATTTGGGCCTAAAACAGATGAGGAGGCAGATGAGTGGAGAAGATTACATAATTTAGAACTACATAATTTGTATTCATGTCCAGATATTATTAGAATAATTAAATCAAGAAGACTTAGGTGTGTAGATCATGTGGTACATATGGGAGAGGAAAAAAAATATACAGGAGTCTTGTTGGGAAACCTGATGGTAAAAGACCAATTGGAAGACCAAAACAAAATGTAGGGATAATGTAGAGATGGACCTAAAGGAAATTGGTAGGGATGGAAAGGAGTATATAGATCTTGCTTAGGACAGGAACAGATGAGAGGCATGTGTTGCTGCAGCCATGAACCTTCGGGTTTAAGAAGGCTAGAGAGTTAGTTAGTTATACATTAAATAAGCATAATATTTGAATTGTAAGTAGTGAATATAACAAATGTACAAAGCATTGTGCGAAAACTATGTCAACTTTCCATTATAAGCAGAAAATTAAACCAGTTTGCCTTAGAAATACATTTTAAGAATAGCACAAAATAGCATGCATAATAGAAAATTAAGAAAACTTTCTGATGCATAAAAGTAGTGACTAGTGCTGAATGAATCAATTACTGTAAAATATTATTCTCTGATTCAAGTGATTTAACTGTAAACATCAACTCTTGTGTGTAAAATATAATTGTTAGTTGCACTGATAAGTACAAATATTAACTTTATACGCCTTCATACACTCTAAATAACATAACTTTGATATATAAATTAGTAACAATTTGTTAAAAATTAAGTTAAACTGTATAATTGTTTTCTTAAATAAATATAAAGTAGTAAAAATACTAAACAAATAATTCCTTCTTTTGCTATTTAAAGGATGCCAAACAGTGTAAACCAGTTGTTAGTGGCTAAATAACATAAAATTTGAAGGCAGCAACAATATTTTTTTAAAATACTGTTTTTTTACCTAACTTTGTGAATTAAATACTAGTACATTTTGTCAAATTATAAATAAAATATACCTATTTCTTTGGTATTAGTACTATAGTGAAGGAAAATGTTACTAAAACTTGGCTAGTACAGTAAATCTGAGAGTTTTAGCTTTATTTGGCCGTAACTGGATATAATTGTAACTTGTTAATCTCGCCAAACACAATCTTTACCTCAATTTTGGATTTTGGAAGCTAGCTGAACTTTAGCGTTTCGAATTACATATAGTGAAGGCCTCTATAGTGGAAAAATACACCCAGTCTGTAAAAATTTGGAAATGTTGTCTCCTTCTCTGTCGAACCAGACCAAAAGTGTTCTCAAATGTTTCAATATATTTCTTAACATAACTAACTTTTCAAGAAAAAAATACCTTGTGCCCAGATAGCTTAGTTGGTATAGCATTAGGCTTTTAACCTATCTGTCCAGGGTTCGAGTCCCTGTCTGGGCGATTACAATTTTTAAATTTTGTCATCGGATCTTTAGCAGAATGGATATAAAATATGTTTACAGTCTAACAGATTATTATTTATCTAAAATTTTGCAAATAAGCTTTTAAGTTTCTCAAATATCAGCATCTTTAGCTAACAGTACAGCATAACCAGTATTATTATAATAGAAAAGTTCTGGTGGTAGAACCTACACCTACTGTAATATCTCTGTGTTATTAACTTACATGCAGCCCATAACTTTTGGGATTGTTTCTCCTCCGTTACATTTCCTGGCCATTTACCCTTAGCGTCGCGATTAGCCTCAGAAGCAAAAAAAGTGAAATCTTATATTTGTTCTTTTTATATCTCTGAAACCACCTATACTATAGAACTACATTTAGTGAATTTTGCAGTCTTTCTGTTTGATCTGTTAAATAAGCCAGTCAATAAAAATATACTTACATAGAAAAATCTGTTTTTCAGATACTTTAATTTGGTAATCTGCTTTTGCGTGCTTCCTCAGAAATACAGTTCTTGCCACATTTATATAAATCGAAGTCTAGTTAGAGTTGGCCTGTAAGTGCTTCTGGCACATGTAGTTACTTGAAAAAGCAAATATTGGGTGTATAAAAAGTAGCATTCTTGTGAAACAGTAAAAATCAACCTCATTTCCTCGTAATATTAGCTGTAAATGCTTTTTGCAGGTTAACAAACCTCTGGCGTGTGGTCATACGTCACCTACAATCGTTTGTAAAGTTCGTGTTGTCCTATAAATTATCGATATACATACTAAGTCCCTAGTTACAGCCTGAGCTTTTAGTTTCAATCAGAGAATTTCAGTGTTCAGATAGTGATTGTGGCCTCGTATAATAAACCAAATGGAAATAACCCAAGTGTTGATGCACCCAAAAAACCAGTAATACTTCAAAAATACCTTGAAAAAGGCTATAAGGCTAAATTATTCTTCTAGCATAGAAAAAAGTTTAGCAAGTGGACCTATGGTCCATATAGTCAGTTGTCTTTGAACTTCGTCTTGTCCTGTGAATTGTCAATATATTGATAAATGGTTATATATATATTTTTTTTAAAAAAGAAACAATGTTGGTAAGCGTCCAGTTATGGACCCATCGGTAAAGGGATTTCAGTCTTTATAGACACACAATAATTTTCGTTACACTAAAAATTTGGCCTCGTATAAAAGTAAATAGTCGAAATGATAAACATTTCGTGTACTTTATCCAGTAAACCTTAGCTAGAAATACAATAAATGCGTTACAGACATAAAAATTAAGCAAGCTTTGATATTCTAGTAGCACATAATAAGTATAAAATATCCTTTAAAATACTCTGACAAATAGTGTGGGTTATCTGAGATCAAAATTTTCAAGCCCTCTTTCCTGCATAAATAGGCTCTAGAATTCACTAAGCCTCAAAATAATATTAGGGTACATAAGATAAAAAGCAGATGAAGAGTGGTGCTGATCGCATCATCTCCAAAATAGCAAAAACAAAAGTATATAGAGCTCTATCTGGTATATTTAGAAAACTTTTACCTAGTATAGCAGTAACAAAATACTCAGCAAACTCTAAAATAAACAAACTTTCCTACGTGGCAGGCGTAACCTGCCCTAAATAAATACATATAGAAATACAGAACCAAAAATAGCATAGTGGAAATCAGTAAACCCTAATAATAATAATAATAATAATAATATATTCTGTGGCTTACATTTTAGCTAAAAGTACTTTTTTTAGTGTTTTTGAAAAAAATTAAATAAATACTAAACTCTAAGTTAAAAATTTGTAAATGTATATATGATACAAAACAAAATAAATAAAAATTAATACATACCCTGCAAAAAATCAATAAAAAAGTTGAAAACCTCTCTTTGTGCATCCAAAATATAATAACAAATCCTTCCTGACTGGATTAAATTGTGTTATTTGAGTAATAATAAGCCTAAACTTGTAAAATAAAAGGGTAGAACTTGTCAAAACATACTTTTGCATCCAAAATATAATTCAAAACACATCTAAATTGTGTTATTTGAGTAAACTAGAGAATAATCCTGTAAACTTGGAAAATCTCTCTCTCTCTCTCTCTCTCTCTCTCTCTCTCTCTCTCTCTCTCTCTCTCTCTCTCTCTCTCTCTCTGTGTGTGTGTGTGTGTGTGTCTTTGAGAGTCCAAAATGTAATAAAAATGGTGCCTGAATAATATAAATAGTGTCATTTGAGTAAATATTAGGCTAAACTTGTAAAATAAACAAATAAAAGTTGAGAACACACACTTTGTGTGTCGAAAATGTAACTAAAAATCTTTCCTGAACAGATAGAATTGTGTTATTTGAGTAATAATAAGCCTAAACTTGTGAAATAAACAGATAGAAGTTGAGAACACACACTTTGTGTGTCGAAAATGCGACTAAAAGTCTTTCCTGAACAGATTGAATTGTATTATTTTGGTAATAATAAGCCTAAACTTGTGAAATAAACAGATAGAAGTTGAGATCACACACTCTGTGTGTCGAAAATGCGACTAAAAGTCTTTCCTGAACAGATTGAATTGTGTTATTTTGGTAATAATAAGCCTAAACTTGTGAAATAAACAGATAGAAGTTGAGATCACACACTCTGTGTGTCGAAAATATAACTAAAAGTCTTTCCTGAACAGATTGAATTGTGTTATTTTGGTAATAATAAGCCTAAACTTGTGAAATAAACAGATAGAAGTTGAGAACACACACTTTGTGTGTCGAAAATGTAACTAAAAGTCTTTCCTGAACAGATAGAATTGTGTTATTTGAGTAAAAAATAGGCATAAACTTGTAAATAATAAATTAAAAGTTGAAAAAATCTCTTTGTAAATACAAAATTTAATAAAAAATGTTGCCTGAATAGTACAAATAGTGTTATTTTGGTAAAAAATTAATATAAAGTTGTAAAATAATAAGTTAAACGTTGAAAAAATGTCGTTGTAAGTCCAAAATTTAATAAAAAATGTTGCTGATTAGTACAAATAGTGTTATTTTGGTAAAAAATTAATATAAAGTTGTAAAATAATAAGTTAAACGTTGAAAAAAATGTCTTTGTGAGTCCAAAATTTAATAAAAGTGTTGCCTGAATAGTACAAATAGTGTTATTTTGGTAAAAATAAGGATACGCTGTGAAAATGTTTGACATAAAGTCAAAGTTTGGTAAAAAATAAACTCAAAATTAAGTTAAATAGCACACAGTAACATACATTTACTACCTAAATCAATAATCAAAGGGTCCTAGGTTCGTTACCCCGTGATAAAAGCAAATGGTGAAAACTGTAGGCCCCGTCCCTAGTAGCTCTCCCTTCTTCATAGTACAGATAAAAAAAACCTGCGCTAAAGCGTCCTGTGCCTTGGGGCAACCCTGAGCGGAATATTAATTGGCGGCGGAAACCGGTTCTACAAGCGACGCATAGCTTCAGAGATTTGACCCTTGCTGCGCATTCTCAGACATTCTTTGTTGTCTGGTTGAATCCCTCCCCTGCCCTACAGTATTGCATAGCTTTCCTCTGTTCTTGCGTACTGGTTAACCTTGGGAAAACTGGTTCTGAAAATCTACCGACGCGTTCTCTGATTGGTCAATCGGGTTTCTTTCTTTGTTCTGACGTTCTGACGTCATTTGACCTTGAACGCACACTCCCCAAAATTCCTTTCTCCTCTACCTGCGCTGAATATTAATTCATTATCTCTGTCTGGCATCACCGCCGAGTCGAGATTCTGAGACAGTATTCTGTCTAGCGTCTGAGACCACCGTCTTTTATAACATAATAACATACATTATTACATAGTACTAATTAATAATATTACATATCACGGGTTCGAATACCACGACCGTCTTCTTTCGTACCATTACCACCTTTCATAGCGGTTCATAGCGGTTCATAAACCATAGAAAACTTATTTTCAATATTATAAACATTAATATTAACATTTTATACATTACATACTTTGCAGTAATTAATATAAAAACATATGCATAGCGTTTAGTACCTCTAATTACCTTCTATATACATATTTTTCATAAAATAAATAAATATATATTCATAAAAACTTATAAACATGCAAATACATAAATGTAAAGTATTCTAAGTACATGCTAATTTATTCATATTATGCAAATTAGTTCTTAATTACGTGCAAATTAATTAACACCCGTGCACTAATTGTCCTTGGCGGGGTCAACATCTACTGACTAGCTTACCCTGTTCGGTTTAGAAATAAGACCAGTAGCTCCTGCTTCTCCGATGATTCCAGATTAAAAGACCTCGTGTCGCTCTCATGCGCACCTATTTAAACCCTCGCTTGGCCTCTCGTCACCTCTTGCCAAAGGCCAGTGTTCTTACCATTTCCTGTAGAAAGCTTATCCTACACATTTCTGAGCAAGGAGCTGACAAGGTCTGCCAGGGTCAATATTTCTTAATCGAACAGGGCATGGTACGACACCCCCTCTTGCGAGACAATTTCCAAAATTGAAATTGTAATCATTAAAAGTTTAAATTGAACCTTCTGCCATTCACCAAAATTTAAAAGGTTTTGGTTTATTACATGAAAAAAAAAGGTTACATAAAATAAAATAATAAAAAAAATGTCGGAGACCCTTCACCGAAAATTAAATGGAACAGAATTAAGCTGAAGCTTAAATGCTGAAATAAAGTATTTTGTTTTCATTAGCCACACGCTGGAAGAGTCTTTCGTAATCAACAATGCTGACGGTTGGTCAACATGCGATATAAAGTGTTGTTCGCAGTCCGTGGAGTCAGCGGAAAGTTCAACACACTGCATCGTAACGCGATACATGGGAATGGCTTCTGAACAAGTGGTAACTAAGCACCGAACGCAATCCGTGAGAAACCTTAAGGCCGCATGCTCGCAATCTTCCGCCTCATCAGGATGACAGTTCGAGGCGAGAGCAAAAAGACCGTGGTAAACACCAAGCTCCACTGGACTGCGCACAACCACACGAAGATTAAAAAAAAAATAGTTGAAGATTATGTTTTCACTTGCCAGTGACGTTCGTAGCACACTATGTGTGCACACTATGACCTGAGAAATCAGAAGGCAGGGCAATCCAAATACACTCAAACCCCGGAGTCCTGGGGTACGAAGCACTGTTCCGGGACATACACGGTCCTTAACCGATCACAATTGCACTGGGGGACCGCATTCGAATCCCGGTGTGGAAAGTTCAGGAATACTGTTCAGTACAGGTCAGATGAAAAGACGTTGGCCGTGGGGCGGGCGAACACAGGGTAGTCCATGGAAAGCCACTCCAAGTAGCGTTTCCAATCCCCAAAATATGCGTTGTACAATGGCGGACACTGGGGGGGGGAGTGTTAGGATAGACCCCCGAAAGTTCACAGCAGACGCCATTGCATACTTCTGGCACACATCGAGTGGCGACACATTTCGTACGCTGGTTGCATGCGAAAACGGAAGGTGTACCGTGCTGCAATCACTCCAAGAAGGGGAACAGTAAATATGGCCACTGGTAGGATGAAACTGTTCACAGGTGGCCTGGCAGGTTGCTGATCCACAGGGGTGGGTCTCAACACATTTGGGTCGTTGACTGTACCCAGAAAGTTCCAATATGTGGTGAAGTACACTGCCTGGCCTTACAGAGCAAAAAGGGACGATGTACATGAAAGATGTTCATGCTTCTTCTTAAGGGGGGTTAGAGTCGTGGGGGGGGGGGTTTGCTCTGTAAGATGACATTTCTTCTGATGTTTCCGACGCTGTTCCGATCCTGGGATGTCACTTGGAATAGGATTTTCGGTGCTGCTACGTGACATACACCGCTGAAAACCAAAGGAGGCTGGTGAGCTCCAAAGTCTTCAGGAATGTGTTCTTCTTCCGGCCTGAAAAAAATCGCTGGACTACTTTCGAAATTCCTTGAACTCTTGGAATTTCCGAACAGGGTAGGAAACAGGTAAGACATTGGAAAAACTACATTGCTCTCAGTCATTCAATATTTAAAATGTATAAAAAATGTGTAAAGTAATCGTCTTTTATAGGCAAGTGAAAATCATGAGTAAAGATAAGGAAACTAAAATAAAATAAACTGCCAAATAAGTGATATAAATTATAAAACAAAGTTTGAATGAAGGCTAAATAAATAAAAGGCGGAAAATGTCATTTGACGCCTTAACACTGGAACACCATTAAAATGAAAATATGACTTCATCAAAAGTAATATATGTATATATTGACTAAATTATATATATAGCCCCTGGCTTCTCCCAAAATATAAAATAATGTGCAATATAAAACTAAAGTTATGATATATCACTAAATGCCCTGTGTTGGGACATGATCAATATACAATGAAATAAACGAAAATATCTGGAATTAAATATTGATAAATACATAAAAGTAATGTGTAGATGGTATAAAATATATCCCCTGGTATCAGAAAAATAACCCGACGAAATCCATTAATATCATGTCAGAAGTGTCAAAGCATTGTAAAAATGAGGAACTGACGAAAAAAAATAATTACCCCAAAATTTGGTAACGTCACAACTGTTAAAACGGACCTAGCCACAAGTAAATTCGGGATCACTAAGATATAATAAAAAAGTAAATGACATGGCTCTAATGACGTTAAGATCATTAATTACGAAAGATACATAAAAATGGATGAATAAATCAAGGCGACATAGTGACGCACTGTTAACGCTCACTAGTCAAGGTTGGTTTGCGCTTGCATACGCCTGATGTATAGCATAAATAAACAGTTAAAATGAAGTTCCAAATTAGTAATAGGATAACGGTAACGGGAAAATGGGACAAAAATATTTCATGAAATTTTGGTTCGTTGACTGATTTAATTTCTCCATGGCCAGTCGAAAGTCAGTCCAATCAGGAAGAATTACATTTGAAAAATTTACAGAGGTATTAAAAAGTGGAGAAATTGCTCGAATAGCTATTTCTGTATCTAAAACTCTACGAGTGTGGATGATTTCATCATCAAAAATCAATTGATCAAAATTCTTATAATTACAGAAAAAGGATGTTCCTTCAGACACTGTTATTGTTTTGTGTGTATTTAAATTGCCGTTTAAAGTTTGTGATTGGAGGAATTTACCTGTGCCGGAAACTATCACTCCTGTTCAATTGCGAACTTTCGTGAGGTGGCCCCCGACGTTGGATTTTATTTCTGTGGAGCAGGAAATAGTGGAATTTTGAAATAGAATATTTGCTAAGCATTTTATATTATCGTGAATTGAAAGTTCCGTATGAATACAAACGTAAATAAAGGAATTAAATTTACAATGACTATCAAGAATTTCCACGATTTGGGTTTGACCATTATGTTCCATTTTATATGATAATTGGGGAACCTTAACCCGGAACCATTTATTATCCACAAAAGTGCCAACATTTATAGTCCGATAAACGGGAGAAATAGCGTTACGAAGTAAATTGGGAGTTTCTAACAAAATATGAAAAGAATGAGTGGATAAGTCATAATTGACAAGGTAGACATTGGTTAAAGCGTAAAAGAGACCAAGATCCGTCATATACAGGGTGTCCTTAAAGTCAGAATGAAGACTGAGAGAAACACGGAGCCAATCGGGAGAAATCATATGATAAGACAGTTTATTCATCGATAGATCGGTTACAGTAGAATGACAGCACTTCGTTCCTACGCGTCAGCAAAAATTTGATGCGGCTGGTGTTATGTTACATCCGGTCGTAGCGGGCCACGAGCGGTTTTATTGTTGAGTCAGCAGAACGTGTCTGATCACGTTGAAGACATCGGAAGCGGTGGGGGGAGGGGGTCAATGGATTTGTCACGTTGTTTCTTGATGTATGCTAACCTAACACGTGCATATGTTTGTGTGTGTGTGTGTGTGTGTGTGTGTGTGTGTGTGTGGAGGAAATGCACGCGCAACCATTGCGTATGATGGAAAGACATGAAGAAATGATTTAAAGATGGCGCCGAAGGTGCTGTACCACCCCGAAAGCTTAGCGGCTAAGGTTATTGCTCTGTAAAACAAGAGGCGTCGAGGGTTCGATTCCTGGTAGAGTCAATATTGATCGATTGATAGATTGAGTTAGTTTTTTAAGTCCGTTTTATGCACGGTAAAACTAATCGGGATTGGACCTACAGTTGAAAAGTGGTGATTCGGACCACTATGTGCCTCCACCGAGTATCGAACCTGGGACCCTTTGATTACAAGGCGACGATGTCAATATTGAATGGTCTCGATTAGTCTGTGTGTAAATAAAGGCAACAAAATGGTTGAGTTCGAAAATCGAGTTGGGTTAGTGGTTAATGTTGTCACCTGGCAATGAAGAGGTCGCGGGTTCGATTCTCTAGGTAGTTAAATTAGGCCAATTGTTTAGTCCAGCCATTATAGGTCCCCGATTAGTCCATCTGTGCATAAATAGTGTTTGAATAAAATCAATATGGCGGCCTTGGGTTAGTGGTTAATGTTGTCGCCTGGTAATGAAGAGGTCGCGGGTTCGATTCTCTAGGTAGTTAAATGAGGCCAATTGTTTTGTCCCGCCATTATAGGTCCCGATTAGTCCATCTGTGCATAAATAGTATTTGAATAAAATCAATATGGCGGCCGCGTTTTGTGTCTAGCGGCGGCGGCGGCGGCGACCGGGGCGCGGGGGAGGGGCGGAGCGGCGCGGGGCGGAGCGGCGCGGCGCGGGGGGGTGTGTGTTTTTTATTCCGCGAGATGTTTCAACCAAGTGGTTGAGGGTTCGATTCCCAATGTTGGTGAAAATTGGATATTCAATTGTATTTGTTTAAAAGTTCCGATTAGCTTTTTGTGCACAAAGAGAAAATGAACTAATTGGAAATAAGATGTTTATGCTGTAATGAAAAGGTCCCGGGTTCGATTCACAATGTCAAATTGGCTGATAATGATGTTGTTTTTTTTTTTTTAAAAAAAAAAAGTGTGTTGAGTCCCCATTAGTATTTAGGCAGGAACAGATATTAAAAATCAAAACAAAATGCCTTTTGATTACAACGCAAAGACTTTACCGCTAATGTATAAAGATAAATTAGAATCTGTTGTTTTGCCGTGTGGGGCCCCAGTACCGATTAGCTTAAATGCATAAAGAGTAGGTAAAATAAGCAAGATGGCCGTCACTATTGTTTTGTGATCAAAGAGGAGTCACAGGTTCGATTCAATCAAAGGAGGCAAGATTCTATGTTTCAATTCCATGTAAAAGTCTAAAGTTATGTTTCGATTAACCTCAATGCATAAAGAGGAATTAAACAAAAACAAGCAAAATGGCGACAGATGTGATAAAAGAAAAATTGAATTAGTTTTTTATAGTGACAAGAAAAAATAGCGAATCATTGTTAGAAATAGAATGAAAATAAAGATACTTGCCTTTGCGTGTCCAGCGCTGTGCAGAAAAGCTCTCATGCTTTATCTCCGACAAGTCCACAATACACATTTTTTTATTGTATAGTTAATTATTAATGTTGTTATTAACACAGATTCTTACCAGTGTGAAGAAAAGCTCTCATGCTTTATCTCCGACAAATTCACAATACACACTTTTTCATTATATAGTTAATTATTAATGTTGTTATTAACACCGAGTTTTACCAGTGTGAAGAAAAGCTCTCATGCTTTATCTTCGACAAGTCCACAATACACACTTTTTCATTATATAGTTAATTATTAATGTTGTTATTAACGATTGTTACCAGTAAAAATATAAACCATGAGGATTTTTAAAAGGGTGATAAGTGAAAAAAGCCAAGACATATATTTTATCCCTGTTTATTACCAATAGTTACAAAATTCAAAAGAGCCTCACACACACACACACACACACACACACACACACACACACACACATATGTAAAATGTTTATATTGTGTCACCAGTTTATCAGCATGTTATTTAACAAGTTTTTATTCTTCAAGTTAGTTCACTCACCCACATAAGGAATTGTGTCACTATCATATCCATTTTCTGCTGCAACCACTGAATTAAAGTGTTTCACTATTTTTTCCACAAGCATGTTCTCGCAAGAAACAAACACTTCTTTGGAAAGTCTTTTTCCGTCGATGTTTTGTATAGACAAAGGCTCAGGTTTTGTACATCCATGTAGATGGGAAAGCACAAACTTCTCCTTATTACATGCATGGACAGGGGAAATATCTGTGCAACCGAAACATTGTTCGCGAAGGTCGAGAATGCAAGATTCCACACAGTTTCCAAAATATGATTTCAGATACGGCGACACTGTTTCACACATAACTTTCGCATGCTCGATGCACACAAATATCTTCATAAAGTTCCGCCACGAACTTTCTGCGATGAACACTATCTCCAGGGAACCGTAAGCTGGTTTCTTCCTTATAATGATCTGACGGCGATTGTACAGTGTGGTTATCAGCAATTCATGTTGCTCACTTAGTGGGTAGGAAACACGAGGCTGCTCACCTGGAATAGCGATGTAATTGTCGATTACTGGAAACAATTCCTGAAGAGCGTGCCACTCCTGCAACTGTAGTTCAACACCGGCCGCCCCGCTTCTGTGTAGCCTGACCACAGGTTGGAAATCCAGATGAGAGGAAAGTCCGATTGAGATAACTTTTGTTTTCGAAGCATTCAAATAGTAGACGTGATCGAATAATATCGACTGGCGTATAAGACTAGTTACTTGTTTTTGTTCTTCAGGTAAATGCTGATCGCTCTCTTTCTGAAGAACCCCTTTGAAATTAGTGTACGGTTTAAATCTTTTTTTCAGCGGCATCGAAATAGAGGATTCCATGACTAAGAACTGCGAGATACTGCATGTCGCAGCGTGCAGGTATACATTTGAAGAAATGCGTGGGTGTGTTTTTGAGACGCATGCGCGCGTAGCAAACCAAGCATGTGCTGGACAAAAAAGGTGGAGGGGGCGGGGCATTACAAAGATCAATGGTGAGAGAAAAATCAGCAGAATATCATAAACGTCATATTGAGGAAATATTGGATAACAAATATTAATTAATTTAATTAAAGCATCAACCGCATTGTCGATCTGAAATTAGGTTTATAGACAGGGGGCAAAATGGAAAATATCGACGATGTTCTAGTATTGGATTGTTTCTGTATTTCCATCGGTATAATCCTCCACCACATTTGAAGCATACTGTTTTATCCTCTTTTTGAATGTAAAATAATCCTGCTTCGGACAGAGCTTCTACAAACGGGAATTCTTTTGATTGCCAGTTTCTGAAAGAGGACAATCTAGCATTGAAAGATCCCATCTCTGGATATTGCGTCATTGTTCTGTAAAGACACAAAACAAGATAAATATTATAAGTAAGCTGTTGTAAACTGTAACGCTACAAAATTATTAATATACTATTAGGACTATATGTAACTTGTATAAAATTTCAAACAGTATTTACTGTCAATATTTTCTAGTATACGTACCGAGTATTATAAATTTAATTTACGAGTCAGCAAATAAGTTGTTATAATATTGTCGTTTTTTATCGGTACTGGGAATAAAATTTGAAATTTATGCATGGGTTTACCAGAGTCTCTATGGAATAAATACAGAAAACAGTAATGCCCACAGTACACAGACCCGTAACTTTGTATCTGATGAGTGTTGTACGTATAGAATTTAGAGTTATTTTCCAAAAATCGCAAATGGTTATGCACATGTGGAGGTTTTCCGTAACTATCAAAAAATTCCCCCCGGGAGTTACTGTCTATGTAAATTGCTACCCAGTGCTTCCCGGGGCTATCTTTGGGATCTGTATTTACAATCAACGCTGCTGGTAGTTCCACATGTACAGGTAATTCATTAGCTGCGAAAACCCCAACATGATGATTGTCAAAGGCTCTATTTGATATTAACCCGTGAAGCAAATTTAAAGTCGACAGCATTGCTGGACACTAAATAGTAATATTGTGCAACTCACCTTGTTATACAATTAATCCAGATGAATATCTCTTTGATTATTAATTTCCATGAGAGCGTCAAATTCAGAGTAGATAACACAAGTCACAGTAGATTCCAAAGCCGATTTGAAGTGGACTTCCAAGCTAACAGCCCCTTGCCGTTGAAGACTGCAGTGGGATATGGCACTTGCATCTGCGTCTGGTGTTATATCGAAAACAAGTAATGCGTATCCCTGGGGGTATTCCTCACGCGATATATTGTTTCCTTCATCCATATAGTGTATCCCTGTTCCAGAGAATAATGTGTGATATGCTGTTATGTACTTGTTGTTTTCAAAGTCTGGTTGAAGTGGTTTGCCGGGAATTTGGACTCCATCAACATATAAAGTAAAGAAGTTGTAATTGAAATGTTGAAAATTGAATGGGTTTGTAGACAGTGTGCCGTTGAATGCATCGTTGGTAACAAACCCCACAACTAATCGTTTCGGAAGACGTCCAAGTATCACATTGTCAATTGTTTTTGAAACAATATCTTTTGGAATAGTTACAGCTTTAAGTTGTACTCTTGTTAGAGGGTATTTTGCTGTATGTTTTTGCAATATGCGATTGTGACTAAGTTTGATGGATGAACTGACCGATACTTTTCTCACATATAGTGTAGCATCCAGAATTTCCACTTTGCCTTCACTGTCATCTAATCCCATCAAGAAGAAAGTGTTTTTCGAAGGAATCAGTTTTATTCGCATTTCCACTCCATTGATCAAAAATTTCTCTTGATTGAAAATATCAGAATGCAAGTAACCAAACATATCAAATGTTTTACTCTGTTTTGTTAGTTGGTTACGTTTTGTAAAGCCTTTGTTGTCTTCCGAAACGTTATCAAAAGCGCCTGCTGTATCCTTGTACCACAATGCACTTTGGAGATGAGATGATTTTGCAGATATGTCATAGTTCAGTGCTTTTTCAAAATAAGACCTGTATGGGTGCATGTGAGATGGAAACGAGATGACTTTGTTATTTAAGTAGATTTGTACTTCGCTGAACATTGCATTGAGAAAATCATTGACAGGTCCAATTGTTTTATCTGTGGGTAGCAATAACTGACCATGCGCTTTTACAATTCTGGCATCTATATTCAACATTGTGTGTGCTAAATCCATATAATCATCACCATGTCCAGGTATTACAAACTCGGTGGGGGCATTATCAGCCAGAGAACTAACAGGTTTGTATCCGATGGTGTGGTGTTCTAAGATGCTTCTCTGAGTAGGTTTTACCGAGAAAATATCCAATTCACTTTTTAAACACTCACATGATTTCTCCCTAATTAGCGCCATATCTAATCAAAAATATCTGATGTTATTTGAATTTTCTTACGGTTGCGTTTGGTTGTTTTCTTGGTGTTTGTATTGGCACTGGATCTCTTCTTTCTGTGAGCGATCCTTCCAGTTCGCTGTCCCGAAGCAGAGTGATTCCTTTTGAAATGTTTATGCCCCTGATAACCTGATAACATTTCCTTGAGCTTTGTTTCAGCTTTTCTTTTAAGATTTGATCTGGCATCCGAAATTCTGGATTGTAGTGACTGTTTTAGGGGTGTTTTGTCTACAACATCACCTAACACATTTACCCCTGTTTTTAACATTTCTTTCCCTACAGCTTTCGCTCCTTTTTTGATAAGAGGCAAAGCTGACCGAAAAAGTCCTCCAAGAAAACTTCCAATGCCATGTCCTTTTTGATAGGCAGCACCGTAATATATGTTACCTACACCAGATCCAGCTTGTTGATGGTAGTATTGAAAATATGGGTCATTCATAATCAGAGCTTTTCACCCCAACGTCTAAAATGAAGTTTCAAACACACTAGTCCGAAGGAGAATGGGATGTGTGCACCAGTGCTATCCCTTAAGTCAATTTCTATTTGTTCGAAATTATGTTTCTGCACTGGGATGTAATGTGGTGAATCGAAAATTTGCACACCATCACTTCCAAAAGTATGTTCCATAGGATTAATGTTTATAATACGTAATAAAGGGGCGACAGCATCTCCCACCATATGTGATTCCGCAATATCTGTGTAAATATACATCTGGGAAGGAATTTCTCTCACAACATTTGGAGGCGAGCGTCCAATTTTTACTTCTGATAGATCATCGGTCGGTTTAAAACCTAATATCCGTGCCAGTTGAGGTGACAATCGTACATTTATGTTTCTCTGCTTGGTAGATATATCAACAGTCACATGTTTGTACGCAGGATGATTTCGGAGACTAAAATTTAATGTTTCAGAATATTTATTGATTTCTGCAACAATGCTGTTTATAGATGCGTAATAGCCTTCGGATATTCGAAGTACGTTCCATTTGACATCATCCATAGATTTATATTGAATATAATTGTTAAATCTTGTAATGTTTAGTATTGAATAAGGATAATGCACTTCTACCAATGCCATCTCCCATTTGTTGGTGTCCAACTCCACACGGTTCTGAAGCTTTGTGGTGTAATTAGTTAGAGTATTACTTGGGAAATATTTCATGGAACTGTTACTAGGCAAAGTAAGGTAGAAAGCGTTTGCTTTTCTCATGATGTGTTATGAAGGTTATTTGTACCACTGATGAGAATACCTACAAAAATTTATGCCTCTCTCTTTTTTTGACTCCAAAAACGATGCGCTAATCCAACTGTCAAATAATCTGGAGTAACCTTTCCAATGAACTAACAACTTTTTACTGGCTCCTTTACCTTTGGTCGCAAGGATTTTATCAATTTCATGCATATCCGGTAAGCGGACCAATTGCAACTCTTCCGTATAAAATGTTCCATCGATTTTATGTCCTTGTAGATCTTTTAATTCATACACTTGAGGATTTCTTTTCAAAATACGTTCCACCACAAATATTTCTCTTGTCCAATTTTCCATGTAACCTTTGTCAAAGCGTTTTTTGGTTTTTGTTATTCTCACTGTATCTCCTATTTTGAATGGCATCTTCAGTGACAATAGTGGAGATGAATCAGATTTGAGTTTTTTGTCATACATATTGTGCCATACTTTCAAAACCTTCTCAGGAGTAACATCTGCTGGTGCCATTTTAATACTCGAGTGAATTTTATGATTATAAGCTTTCAAAAGCTTTGGGAGTACATTAACATAACAGCTGGTTCTTTGCTTAGTAAAATACTTCCACATGCGTTCCTTTAAAGTTCTGTTGAATCTTTCAACAATACTAGCTTTAATATCAGGATTCTTTGTTGTAAAATAAATTACATTTTGTTTTTTGAGATATTCCTGCACAATACTGTTGGTAAACTCATGGCCTTTGTCAGTTTGTAATTTCAAAGGTTTTCTTTTGCTTTGTTTGAAAATTTGCTGGAAAGCCTTTTTTATACATACACCAGTTTTATTTTTTACAGGGACAGCCCAAGCAAGCCTGCTAAAAATATCGATAACTGTGAGTATATATCTGTACCCTTTGTTGTGATTCCGCAAACTCTGCATGTCTTTCAAGTCAGCCTGCCATTGGTCATCGATATTATGCACAAAATAAAAGTTTCTCGGAAATCGACGCTTTACAGGTCTATGCAAAGTGTTTGCAGTTTGCTTTGTCAACCAATGTTTGATTGTTGACAATGGTATGGATTTTTTTACAGCTTTCCATAGTGTTGAAGCTGTAGAATAGGATGCTGGATGAGATGGATTGTACCAGATATTCTCTAATATTTTTTCGCTCATGGTTTGTATCTTGACCAAACTGGAACAGTACGTTTACGTTTGTGTCCTGGAAATGATGATACAAAAGAAATTGGTTCCTTTTCTTCTTCTTCTTCTTCTTCTGCTTCTGTTAATTCTTGTGCCTCTTCTTGGTTAGCTCCGGACAGCGGAACATGGCGTCCGGGGTTGCCAAAAACAATCTGTTGAATAAACTCCTGTCTCCGGGGGTTACCTATATATTCTTGAGGAATATTAGATAACGCCAGAGCTCTATTGAATAGTTGCCACCCAACAGGATTGCTCGTTTTTCGTGGTCGAATTATATCCGATACTAGATCGACAATATTTGAGCCTTCAATTTTATTATTGTTAATAAAAACTGCCCCATATTTATCCCAATCTATATTACTATTATGTAAAAGACGTTCATACAACAGTTCGGCTTTTCTACGATACATGCTAGGTGTAGCAGCTAGAATTTCTTCTTTCATATCAGTCAACTTCTCAGTAGATTCTGTAATCGGTAGCGACACAGCTTCTCTTTGTTTTCGAGTAATAGACAGAAATTTTTGGAGCACAATACTGTAACGATTCCATTTTTCATCATCCGAAAGACCTTTGAGATTCAAAATTACTTGCATATCCTGATCCAATTGCGATAAGGATTTAGACGGTGCAGACATAACAGGATGTCTCATGTTATCCATAAATTCTTGAGGTATTATAACCATTTTTTTGGCATGCTCCATGTTCAGATTTTTTTTCACTTAAATAAACTTGATAACACACCTCCTATTAAAGGGGCTAATAACGCAGGTAAAAATCCTCCGTGTTGCACTAGTATCTGTTTCTTCTGCTTTGTAGAGTGTCCTTTGGCAGAGAGATTACGTATCACCTTCTTGTACCGGCTCAATCTTGTTTTCTGAGGTGTTGAAAGAGGAACATTCCCTTTTAGAACATTGTAACAACACTCACAGATTGAATTAACTAAGGAAGAATCAGCAGCTTGTAATATCGCTGTGCGAAGAGCTGGTTTAGCATCCGACAAAACTTGGAGCACTTTAGCGTGTTTCACTCTTGGAGCCATGATGACAGAATAAACGACTAGTGATTATGCTTGCTTTTTTTGTAGGAATATATACATAATTGATATCATCGTCGGGAAATATCCGCGACCGAAAACGTACTTCTTCCGGAGTGTTCTGCTTCAGATCAAACAGCAAATATCCATGGGGTTCAGCGGTGGCATTGTAATATGCATCTTTTATAAAATTTGGATTCTCCGGGTATACTTGTCTAGATAAATAATTAATTTGGGCTCTGTCTCTTGGATTTTTGAAGCATACAATATAATGACTATTTAAAGATATATCCCTATTCCCTTTTCCCTGATGGAATAGATTTTGAGTGATAAAGAAAAGACTAATATCACGATGATGACACCCTTTTGTAAATAAATCTGTGACTCTTTGATCGCATTCCCTCATCTGATCATCGATAATAATAAGATGAGGTCCAGAATTTGGCACAAATTGGTCAATATTAGGCATTCTTTCCCGAAATTGTACAAAACCAGGGAAATCATTGTATGCAGATTGCCATTCCCCGTAGCACACCAAAATATTGTTGAATTTTACATTTACCATTTGGGGTAAACACTGGAGAAAATGCTTCACAAAATATGTCTTTCCACATCCTGATGGACCAGCCAATATTGCAGAGAACGGATGTTTCCACAAGCACTCCATTTCTCAAACTGTGAAGAATGTTTTAAATTACATATAATATAAAAGTCGAATGTTATGAATATTTTTCTAGTTGTTAGATTTTACTGATATGTTGTATCTTCAAATTACATATATATATATTATATTGTATTGTATTATATATATATATATACACTTCATCAATAAATAAATATGCGTGTGTGTCTGTATATATATATATACACACACACACATACAGACAATTTTCTTATAGTACAAAATTCATTTTACAACAGCACAACAAATGCCAGATAGCATTGTATGCATGCGCGTTTGTAAACCCCGCCTACATATTCCGAGCATCAGCGTTGTGTTAGATAGCTCTCCATTGTTTCAACAACGATAAACAACTTGGTGGCCCAGATCAAATTGGTTCTGGAATCTACTGTGACGTGTACCGTCTACTTTGAAGTTTAAAAGGTGAGTTGCACAATATTACTATTTAGTGTCCAGCAATGCTGTCGACTTTAAATTTGCTTCACGGGTTAATATCAAATAGAGCCTTTGACAATCATCATGTTGGGGTTTTCGCAGCTAATGAATTACCTGTACATGTGGAACTACCAGCAGCGTTGATTGTAAATACAGATCCCAAAGATAGCCCCGGGAAGCACTGGGTAGCAATTTACATAGACAGTAACTCCCGGGGGGAATTTTTTGATAGTTACGGAAAACCTCCACATGTGCATAACCATTTGCGATTTTTGGAAAATAACTCTAAATTCTATACGTACAACACTCATCAGATACAAAGTTACGGGTCTGTGTACTGTGGGCATTACTGTTTTCTGTATTTATTCCATAGAGACTCTGGTAAACCCATGCATAAATTTCAAATTTTATTCCCAGTACCGATAAAAAACGACAATATTATAACAACTTATTTGCTGACTCGTAAATTAAATTTATAATACTCGGTACGTATACTAGAAAATATTGACAGTAAATACTGTTTGAAATTTTATACAAGTTACATATAGTCCTAATAGTATATTAATAATTTTGTAGCGTTACAGTTTACAACAGCTTACTTATAATATTTATCTTGTTTTGTGTCTTTACAGAACAATGACGCAATATCCAGAGATGGGATCTTTCAATGCTAGATTGTCCTCTTTCAGAAACTGGCAATCAAAAGAATTCCCGTTTGTAGAAGCTCTGTCCGAAGCAGGATTATTTTACATTCAAAAAGAGGATAAAACAGTATGCTTCAAATGTGGTGGAGGATTATACCGATGGAAATACAGAAACAATCCAATACTAGAACATCGTCGATATTTTCCATTTTGCCCCCTGTCTATAAACCTAATTTCAGATCGACAATGCGGTTGATGCTTTAATTAAATTAATTAATATTTGTTATCCAATATTTCCTCAATATGACGTTTATGATATTCTGCTGATTTTTCTCTCACCATTGATCTTTGTAATGCCCCGCCCCCTCCACCTTTTTTGTCCAGCACATGCTTGGTTTGCTACGCGCGCATGCGTCTCAAAAACACACCCACGCATTTCTTCAAATGTATACCTGCACGCTGCGACATGCAGTATCTCGCAGTTCTTAGTCATGGAATCCTCTATTTCGATGCCGCTGAAAAAAAGATTTAAACCGTACACTAATTTCAAAGGGGTTCTTCAGAAAGAGAGCGATCAGCATTTACCTGAAGAACAAAAACAAGTAACTAGTCTTATACGCCAGTCGATATTATTCGATCACGTCTACTATTTGAATGCTTCGAAAACAAAAGTTATCTCAATCGGACTTTCCTCTCATCTGGATTTCCAACCTGTGGTCAGGCTACACAGAAGCGGGGCGGCCGGTGTTGAACTACAGTTGCAGGAGTGGCACGCTCTTCAGGAATTGTTTCCAGTAATCGACAATTACATCGCTATTCCAGGTGAGCAGCCTCGTGTTTCCTACCCACTAAGTGAGCAACATGAATTGCTGATAACCACACTGTACAATCGCCGTCAGATCATTATAAGGAAGAAACCAGCTTACGGTTCCCTGGAGATAGTGTTCATCGCAGAAAGTTCGTGGCGGAACTTTATGAAGATATTTGTGTGCATCGAGCATGCGAAAGTTATGTGTGAAACAGTGTCGCCGTATCTGAAATCATATTTTGGAAACTGTGTGGAATCTTGCATTCTCGACCTTCGCGAACAATGTTTCGGTTGCACAGATATTTCCCCTGTCCATGCATGTAATAAGGAGAAGTTTGTGCTTTCCCATCTACATGGATGTACAAAACCTGAGCCTTTGTCTATACAAAACATCGACGGAAAAAGACTTTCCAAAGAAGTGTTTGTTTCTTGCGAGAACATGCTTGTGGAAAAAATAGTGAAACATTTTAATTCAGTGGTTGCAGCAGAAAATGGATATGATAGTGACACAATTCCTTATGTGGGTGAGTGAACTAACTTGAAGAATAAAAACTTGTTAAATAACATGCTGATAAACTGGTGACACAATATAAACATTTTACATATGTGTGTGTGTGTGTGTGTGTGTGTGTGTGTGTGTGTGTGTGTGAGGCTCTTTTGAATTTTGTAACTATTGGTAATAAACAGGGATAAAATATATGTCTTGGCTTTTTTCACTTATCACCCTTTTAAAAATCCTCATGGTTTATATTTTTACTGGTAACAATCGTTAATAACAACATTAATAATTAACTATATAATGAAAAAGTGTGTATTGTGGACTTGTCGAAGATAAAGCATGAGAGCTTTTCTTCACACTGGTAAAACTCGGTGTTAATAACAACATTAATAATTAACTATATAATGAAAAAGTGTGTATTGTGAATTTGTCGGAGATAAAGCATGAGAGCTTTTCTTCACACTGGTAAGAATCTGTGTTAATAACAACATTAATAATTAACTATACAATAAAAAAATGTGTATTGTGGACTTGTCGGAGATAAAGCATGAGAGCTTTTCTGCACAGCGCTGGACACGCAAAGGCAAGTATCTTTATTTTCATTCTATTTCTAACAATGATTCGCTATTTTTTCTTGTCACTATAAAAAACTAATTCAATTTTTCTTTTATCACATCTGTCGCCATTTTGCTTGTTTTTGTTTAATTCCTCTTTATGCATTGAGGTTAATCGAAACATAACTTTAGACTTTTACATGGAATTGAAACATAGAATCTTGCCTCCTTTGATTGAATCGAACCTGTGACTCCTCTTTGATCACAAAACAATAGTGACGGCCATCTTGCTTATTTTACCTACTCTTTATGCATTTAAGCTAATCGGTACTGGGGCCCCACACGGCAAAACAACAGATTCTAATTTATCTTTATACATTAGCGGTAAAGTCTTTGCGTTGTAATCAAAAGGCATTTTGTTTTGATTTTTAATATCTGTTCCTGCCTAAATACTAATGGGGACTCAACACACTTCTTTTTTTTTTTTTTTAAAAAAAAACAACATCATTATCAGCCAATTTGACATTGTGAATCGAACCCGGGACCTTTTCATTACAGCATAAACATCCTATTTCCAATTAGTTCATTTTCTCTTTGTGCACAAAAAAGCTAATCGGAACTTTTAAACAAATACAATTGAATATCCAATTTTCACCAACATTGGGTATCGAACCCTCAACCCTTGGTTGAAACATCTCGCGGAATAAAAAAACACCCCGCGCCGCGCCGCTCCGCCCCGCCCCCGCGCCCCGCCCCCGCGCCGCGCCCCGGTCGCCGCCGCCGCCGCCGCTAAACACAAAACGCGGCCGCCATATTGATTTTATTCAAATACTATTTATGCACAGATGGACTAATCGGGACCTATAATAGCGGGACAAAACAATTGGCCTCATTTAACTACCTAGAGAATCGAACCCGCGACCTCTTCATTACCAGGCGACAACATTAACCACTAACCCAAGGCCGCCATATTGATTTTATTCAAACACTATTTATGCACAGATGGACTAATCGGGGACCTATAATGGCGGGACTAAACAATTGGCCTAATTTAACTACCTAGAGAATCGAACCCGCGACCTCTTCATTGCCAGGTGACAACATTAACCACTAACCCAACTCGATTTTCGAACTCAACCATTTTGTTGCCTTTATTTACACACAGACTAATCGAGACCATTCAATATTGACATCGTCGCCTTGTAATCAAAGGGTCCCAGGTTCGATACTCGGTGGAGGCACATAGTGGTCCGAATCACCACTTTTCAACTGTAGGTCCAATCCCGATTAGTTTTACCGTGCATAAAACGGACTTAAAAAACTAACTCAATCTATTAATCGATCAATATTGACTCTACCAGGAATCGAACCCTCGACGCCTCTTGTTTTACAGAGCAATAACCTTAGCCGCTAAGCTTTCGGGGGGTACAGCACCTTCGGCGCCATCTTTAAATCATTTCTTCATGTCTTTCCATCATACGCAATGGTTGCGCGCGCATTTCCTCCACACACACACACACACACACACACACACACACACAAACATATGCACGTGTTAGGTTAGCATACATCAAGAAACAACGTGACAAATCCATTGACCCCCTCCCCCCACCGCTTCCGATGTCTTCAACGTGATCAGACACGTTCTGCTGACTCAACAATAAAACCGCTCGTGGCCCGCTACGACCGGATGTAACATAACACCAGCCGCATCAAATTTTTGCTGACGCGTAGGAACGAAGTGCTGTCATTCTACTGTTACCATAAAATCAATACGGGTAAATAATTCTGAAGCGTGCAAAAGTGCAATTAGGTTCCTTTCTTCCGTATAGATGTCACAAAATTTCGAAACTAAATCCGCTTTAAGAGCTATAAGAGAACGTTTGAAGATCACCAAAATGTTATTAACAACTCGGAAAATCTGGATTTCGTCTTTCTTCATTTCCTGTAATTCTGCCAGAATCTGATCTTGATTATGTTTTAGAGCTTGAACAGAAGAGCTAAGGTGATGAATTGAAAAGGAGTTATAAATTGAAAGGCCTGCCGAAAATAAATTCATTAAATTAAAAAAAATCGATCTTTTCCCTCGAGTGCTCCCAGACACATTTTTTCCACACCCCATGGCAGTTTGGCCGGCTATCGCTGGTTTTAAAACGACAAGGGAGGTAAAGTGAAATTTCGCGTAAGTATTGCTGAATACGATCATGGGTATCATTTTGAATAGCTGACCACTTAACACAGCCTGAGTGGTTATCAGTCCGAATGTTAATATCAATATGAATATTGGCAGTTGTATATATGTAATCGGAACTGTGAACCATAAGACCTTGTTGTTCGTAAAATAAGCCCAACCCACTTACAAAAATATCCTCATTTTCATTTGCAACTGTATATTGAAAGGTGGGAAGGGTTGTCAGGAATAGAAAAAGACACCTCCAATAAAATTGCGCGATGTCAGCCATGCTTGGTATCTGGAAGGGAGAGAAAAAAATGTTTGTGACGTGAACAAATTGATCTAAATAAACTGAAAAAAAACGAAAAAAAAAACGGTATAGAATACTAACAAATCACGTTCCTTTCGTATGATATTACTTCAACTAAAGTCTATGACGTGTGGGAGATTAAAATATAAACACAATTACTCGCTATTACCTACTGTACGAAGATTAACACGAAATTAATCTGCAAGAAGTAATTACATTTCATTCGGGAAACTTTTGAAAATTCTGAAGGAACGAGAAAAGGTCGCGTAAATAAGCGCCCTTGAAGAGGCTATTATTCACACCTCGTTTGGAGGCTAGGAATTTCATTGCTGAAACCACCTGAGTGTAAAGTTCATCCACAACAAATTCTCTCTCTCCGAGACTGAAATAAGATATGTTTCTTCCGCTAACTCGAATGTGGAGTAGAAACTGCGCACCGAAGTGGCCTCGACGAAGATAACTGCGAGGGAAATGCAATTCAGCATAAAGAAGGAACTCGAGGAGTCTAGCTAAAGACATCTTTTCAGCTCTACTGGATGTGTGATCTGAGTCGGGGGGAAAAAAGGGGGAAAGGGGAAAAGTATATAGCGGCCGTTCTGGATGGGCGGAGCCCCCGTGAGTGATGACCAATAACAGGAACGTGTTCTTTCTCTGCGAGGAACACGACGATAGAAACTTAGGACTGGTAACGAGGGAGGCGGTGCCAAGGAGCAAATAGGAAGAGGAAGAGAGTACCTTTCATGAACTTTTGGTTCTTGATGTACCTGGATTTCCTCGAGACAGAACCGGGGAAAAAAATAAAAAGGGGGAGATGTTTGCTCGGCGCCCCAGGCTAGTACGAACTCGGTTGCATAACGGCTAGGGAAGTGCGTGGAAAAGCAGCTTGATTATATGTCGTCATAAAACATGTTTTGAATGAAAGGGACAATTGGTTCAGAGTGGGGCTGCGGATCGTCGGTTCGAGACACATCTACATTTTGTGTTTTCACCGTAACTCCTTTAACTCTTTTTATTTTAACAGGATTAGTTTGAACAGAGCGAGATGAGGTGTTAACATCATCTAACTTTAATGGATTAAGAGTTTGACATGCAACATTAAATGTATCTAGACGGACGGGAGGAATTTCAAGTAGAATAATTACGTTTGGAGTATCTGCTTGGTCATAAAAGGGGTCTTGAAAGGTAAAAACGGACGCAAGATTTCGACATGTAACGGGTTGGGTGGGACCACTGTGGCAAGAGTCGCTATCCGACTGGGATATATTTAAAAATTGTACACTTGAAGACATATTTACTCGTTCCATTTCCCTTGGGCAATTATTTTCCAAAACTTTTAACTTTTTACATCTTCGCTGACCAGTGGCGTACGCAAGGGGGGGTTACGGGGTTTAAACCCCCCCCCTTGAGCTTGTGAAATATTATGAAAAATGCTGTGGAAAAAATTTTGGCATGAGTTTACAATACCGGATCACACTCCAATTTCTATAAAATTTCGCCTACTTACTAATTTCGGTGTCCTGGTGACGTATCTGTAGTTCATATTTGGCGGTCACTTGTTAAAATTGTACATTTACGTGTAGAACTTGTAAAATAACCTTGCGATTTACCACGGTGATTGTCCATACACAGCAATTCGGAACCATCTTTCTTTCGATATTCCTCAATGGTCTTCCTTTATGCACGACGAGGAATGCCTACGAGGTTAGGTTAGGTCTGTTAGGTTAGGTTCCATTAGCATAAATACAAAGAAAAATGGAACGAGTTTACAATACCGGACCACTCTCCAATTTCTATGAAATTTCGCCTACTCACTAATTGTGAACTCCTAATCACGAATATGTTTGTAAACTCATGCCCAATGTTCAATACTCTGGCGTACGCAGTTTTTTTGGGGGGGAGGGGCCGGAATAGTAAATGTGGATGACACATGGCTTCGTTTTGGAGGGCAGGATGCATAATAAAATATTTCGTATTTTTGGAGCTTTTCAGTCTATTAAAATTGTATTCAAAGACAAAAATGGTAATCGGGACTCACTTTAAAAGAGGTTTCGTATTTACACATTTTGTTTTTTTAAAGTTCTTAACGGATTTTTATTTGAAAATTCTGATTTTCTCAAAATTTTGGTAGGGGCTGTAGCATCATCGGTAGAGGCATGCATATTTCGCTTTTGACAAAAAGAAAACGAAATTTGAAATAACACATTGCAATGTTAATTTTTAAGGTTTCTGAAAGGTGTGAGGTGCATTTTCCTACCCTGTTTTGTCACGAAATGATGCGAAATGAACTGCAAATTGCGAAATAGACTCTTAAACACGAAATTTACCGTTTATATACCGACGCGACACTTTCTGAAGTCTGAAGTATCCTGTGTGTTATGCAATTCACGGAAAATTGATTAATTTTGCTGTAAATATTTGAAAAGCAAAAATGGACTCCTCTATACAGGAATAAACTTAATATTCTGGTAATGATTTAATGTGCTATTAGAAGGGATATGTTTATTTTGTGTAATAGTTCAGTTTTTAAATCAATTGGGATTATATTCACATTTTTAAAACCAAAATGTAATTTTATATACCGCTTTTTCACAGATATAACAGCGAAATTTCATTTTATTTACAGCTTTTGAACCCGAAATTGACTCTGTTTTTATACTGAAATTTTGCTTTTTTATTTACCAAAAGTATGTGCCTCTAACCATCGGCCATGCCTCTACGTACGCCAGTGTTCAACGAACATGTATTTTTTTTTGTGTGAACAATGAGAATTAACTAAAGAAAGTTCTTGGTTCGTTGTTAGAGGCTAATGTATAGACAAAGGCTTGGTGGACAAGAATACAGTCACCAGTCTGCCTTCCCATTGTATTATTTACCGCAGCACGTTTGAATGTCTCTCTTTAAAATGTCTCACCTTGTTGACTAGACAATTATTCAAACGACAATAAGCTTAACTATTGGAAAATGTTTTGTTGGTAAGAACAGTGAGACAATCCAGATGTGAATTATCGGGGACATTTATGCGGGGAAGAAGCCGGAAAAATTCCAACCAATTTCGGGAATCGAATCCGGATCTCCCGCGTGGTTGTCAGATGCTCTACCGATCAGACCATCGCAGCTCCTTGGATGAGTTACATACTTTAATTCTTTCAATTTATTTTAATATATTTTCTTGTTTTATGGATTTTCTTCACCCTTAAAATGTCTCACCTCGTTGACCAGACAAAAAAAAAAATAAAAAAAAAATGCTCCCAGGATTTGATAAAAATTGAATGATTACAAAGTAATTTCTTTCTATTGTTTTCGTAAATGGTATATTTATGTAGATCTCTACTACATAATAGTAGTAGTGGTATTAGTAGTATTATTAGTAGTAATTCAGCTAATTAATTAATTATAAGTATTATTAATTAATAGTGATTATTATTATTTAATTAAAGTATAATAAATCAAAGGTAATCTGAATTTGGAGAAAGTTTTAGAAATAAACCCCCCCTTGACGAAATCCTGCGTACGCTACTGTCGCTGACAACAAATGAAGGCAATAATTAACATACAAATAAAAACTAGTGTTAACGTAATTACTGAACAAATGATGTACGGGTATTGGAAGGATCTTATGACCACTTCCTTGAAGGATAGGGAATTGACATGAGAGATAAATGCAATTAAAATTAATAAATATAGGAAAAACTGCATCTTGTTGAAATATGTAGCAATTATTGAACCTAAACTTGCTAAAATGACCACAACTGTTATTTTTAGTTATTATTGAGAATAAATGAATTACTTTTCGGCCAATAAATATCAAATATAAATTTGATAAATCACATATTTTTACACAAAATAAATTTAACTTAAAATTTTCTTGGGTATTTTAGTTAGTTTTTAGAAACAATGCAATTAGTGCAATGTAAATAGGAATTATTCAAGGAGGGGTCAAGAAGATAAAGTCAAACTGTCGGCCAGGAATAATTTTAACTGAAAATAGATAAAAAAAAATATCTCGTCAAACGTATGAAACTTTACACCTTGCTTATTATTAGCACAAATTACATGGTCTAAATGAGAACTTGGTTCTCTGCTTCATTTTAGTCGGCTTACGCATACTTCTTTCTTTATTTAAGGCTAAATGTCACGGGGACATTAACATTTCTTACGTTATTAATTATAATAACGGGTCTTTTCACATACTACCGGTAGGTTTAATATACACAAGAGAAAGACAAATATACACTAGATAACGCTCTTGCCGCACTTTCGTTGCTTTAATTAACTAAGTGAGCTCACTGACAACATATTTAATTCTTTTTATAACTCATGCATGGATGGAAAAAATACACATATATTTCAGAGCGTGTTTATAAATAACTTCATATATAAAACATGCAATTGCCTAACAAAATAGTTTTACTTCTACGAGAAAACAACAATGGTGCGTACATTAGGTTTTATACGTTTGGCGAGAAAACGAATTGACGTATTGATACTTTTAGGGAAATGGAACGAAAAATAAAATTAAAATAAAATATAGAAATTATAAAAATAAGGTCCACACAGAAAGTAAACAATTACGACATGTGCTTTGGGCTACGTATGGGCGGTTATTGGTTCGAAATCTTCCTCTTGAAGAGATACGATATTCGTTTCTTCCTCACCCCCTGAAGGGCGGTGATAGCGTTTTAACCTTTGTACAGCTATTAAATCGGACACAATCTTGCCGCGCTTATTTTCATATTCCACTAAATAGGCATTGTTATTTTCCTTTCTTACTATTACCGCGGGCCCAAAATAAACACCTGAAAAGCACTTAGCCGTTTTTGCCTTCTGAGTGGGGTTATATAATAATACCAATTCACCAGGAGCGTAACTTGTTGCTTGATGACGTCTGTCATAATACTTCTTTTGGGACTCAAATCGTTTACGTAAATTTTCTTGAGCCGCGTCTCGTGCCTTGTTTAGCCTTTCAAGTTTGTCTGTGTTCGCACTATTTTCGCAGGGATCTGCGTGAAGCATACTTTCCCAGGGCAAACGGGCTTCGAACCCATGCATGAGGTAAAACGGACTAAAACGACTGGAGTCGCCGCGTGTAACATTATACGTAAACACAGCTGGTTGTAGATAGGTAATCCAGTCATCATGTTTCGGGGTTACAAAATGCTTAATTATACTTTGCAAAATACCGATACCTCGTTCCTCTAAACCGGAAGTATTATGGTGATACGCAGTAACAAATTTTAACTGAATACCGAGTTTAGCACTAAGCTCTTTAAATACAGAGGAATTAAATGAGCCACTCCTATCACTGTTGAGAGTTTTCGGACAACCAAATCTTAATATTATGTGCTCGTAGAGAAAGTTAGCAGCCGTTTGAGCAGTGGTATCGACCACAGGAGCAGCAATCATATATCGGGTACCAAAATCCATGCATGATAAAATGTATTTACATTTATTTGGGCCACTGGGAGGGAAAGGTCCCTCGAAATCTATAGCTAGGCGTTCAAAAGGGCGACAGCTTGGAAAGGTTTGGAGTTCATCTTGTGGCAGCCCTGTAGGGCGCTTGTTTGTTTGACAAGATAGGCACTGGCGACATTTGTCCTGTATAAAACGTTCAATATAGGGAAAATATATGCGATTGAGCGCATTGTAATATGTTTTAGTAAACCCTAAATGACCACCACCACACGGGTGAGAATGTAATTGTTCAACTACAGTATGACGTAAGGACTTAGGTATACAAAGTAATTTCTTACTTCCCCCACCCATCTTATGGTTCCTGTATAAAAGACCATTTTCCAGCACATAATAAAAAGCCTGTCTTTCGAAGGGGGGTTTGGCGTCATCTGCCCCCTCCAAAACTTTTATGATTTCTGAAAAAAATGAGTCGTCGCGCTGGTGTTTTCCCACATCTATTGATTCATCCTGGAGGAGAAATATACGAGGTTCGCCCAATTCTGGCGATTCGTCGTCCGGGGGGTTGGTTGATTCCCTGCTAATAGCGTCGGAAATATTGTGTGTAGATTTACAATGAACGACCGTGAAGTCGTATGAATCAAGCTCTGCACTCCACCGCGAGAGCTTCGAACTCAAATTACGGGTGGTACGCAAATAACTGACTGCTTTATTATCTGTTACAATTTCGAAATGTTTCCCAATTAAATAAAAACCTAAAGGTTTTGAGGGCATACAGAACCGCTGATAGTTCTAGTTCCATGATGGACAATTTTTCTTCCCCTTTTTTGAGTGTTCGACTTGCATATGCTACAGGAAGGAAATCAATATTTGCATTTGGCTGTGTTAAAATAGCACCAAGGCCTTTCAGACTTGCATCACAGTAGACGCGTGTTTCTTTAGAAGGGTCATAGGGTAGCAAAACTGGGGCAGTTATTAAAGCGTGTTTTAAGTTTGTAAAAGCTGTTTCTTGGTCCTCCCCCATACAAATTTTTTGCCTTTGCCCAAAAGGGACTGGAGAGGTTGGGCCTTCTCTGAAAAGGATGGGACGTATCTACGTACATTGAACATAAACCTAAAAATCGTTTTACTTGTTTTGTGGTGGAGGGGGTGCGGTAAGTCTTAATAGAAGAAATAATAAGGTCACTCAAGCGTAGGCCATAACGCCCCACCAAATGTCCAAGGGCGAGTATCTCAAAATAACCAAATTTACATTTGTGTGGAGAAATTTTCAAGCCAGCGTTTTGTAGACACTGAAACATTTTTTCCAGTGTTGTCAACATTTCATTAAAGGTATGGCCCCAGGTAAATAAATCATCCATATAAAATGCGAAGTTATTACTTTGCATTCCGCTACAAGCCAATTGAAGTGTTCGATTCATCGCTGCTGGAGAAGTAATATGTCCCAGACTTAAAACATTAAATTCAAAATGACCTAGGTTGGGAATAGAGAAGGCTGTGTACTGTTTACTGTCTTCGGTTAATGGTATCTGAAAGACTCCTGAACGTAAATCGGCACTAGAATAGTACTGCTTTCCCCACATATCGTGCAAGATAGACTGAATGGAAGGCATGGCCATTGCATCGAACACAGAGCGTTTATTCAAAAAGCGACCGTCTTGAATAAAACGGTAACTTCCGTCACGCTTTTTCACAAGAATAACTGGTGAGTTATAAGGACTTGTACTATCCTGGATTATTCCCTGTTTTTTCAAAGTCTCAATTTGTTTCTTTATCTCTGTTCGCAAATGTACCGGGATCGGATATTGCTTATGGAACGGAGTAGGATCAGAAAGCTTTATCCTGTGTTTGTAATTGGTGGCAAGGCCCATGTCATTCTCGGACCAACTGAAAACATTTTTGTATTTTAACAAAAGCTCTAAAAGTTGATTTTTCTCATGTTCCTCCAATTGAGGATTAATGTCAAATTTGGATATATCCACTTGTGGGATATCGTCGTTTTCTGATTCTTCCTTTGTTAAATTAACTGTTACAGAACTATTTTCCTGATCCACCGTTGCCAACTCACAAGATTCTGCGCCACCGATTCGAGTACCTTTGCGAATTACAATTCTATAATTCAAAGGGTTGGATACCCAAACAAGTTGTGTGGCAGGGTTGAGTATCGACCTTGGTACCATTATGCCAGATTTAGCCTGAAAATTTGCATCCGGCTCAAGTAAAGTTAAATTTTGATTTACTGTATTGACTAATTTTAAAGGGATGCACAAATGTGATCTTGGTTTCACAACAATTCGTTTAGAAGCCACATATTCAGGTTCAACAGTATGTACCAGCAAACCTGCCAATTTAACGGAAACATCAAAAGCTTTCTTCGAATCAAACCGAATGCGGTTGCGTGGGGGAGTGCCAAATCTGCTCAAAGCCAATTTATTGCTTTCAAAATCTAAAGTTGCATTTTGGGCTTTGAGAAAATCATTACCAAGGATGGTATTATGACCAAAATCTTGTATCACCCTGAAGGGGTGCCTAAATGTAAAGCCATTTAGAGAAAAATCTAAAAGTACAATTTCTTTAATTGTTAAACAATTATTCGTGACACCTTTAACTAGAGTGTTGATTTTAAACCTCCTAGCATGGGCAGGAATACCCTTATCACTTGTTACACTTATTTGGCTCCCACAATCGACAATAAACCTTTGACGTTCCCCATTTACATTGGCATGTACATAAATGAGATCTTCAGACGGGAAAGTAGAGACTAAAATCTTTTTACTGCCCGCAGGTATGTCTCCATTACTTGCGGTTAATTGGCGTTTAAATCTTCTTAATTTTGAAGACAAAATTCTTGGTGGTGATTAGGAAAACCACATTTATAACAAAGTTGTGGGCCACGCCGGTCTCCTTGATCGGGAGGACCGCGGGGGGCTGGCGAACCTCGCCCCCGGCCACGCTGAAAATTGGAACGATTCTGAAACCGGCTGTTGTTTGAACGGTAGCCTCTACTTCCCCTGCCCTGAAAGCCTCGTCTGTTGTTTGAACCACGATTGTGATTAAAATTACCCCTTTGATAATTTTGGCCTACAGTTTGAAAATTTTCGTGATCATGTGACTGTATAACTTCCTCGACTTTTAACGCTAGGTTGCTAACCTGCTTAGCCAAAACTTCTACAGTGGACGGTTCTGAAGGTGGGAGAGACGTTTGTTGTCTTTTGACAAGGTCCAATTCAGCTTGCAAGGCTTGCAGCTGATTAGTCATGTCTTGATTTGCCCGAGGTGCTGATTCCGGAGCAACCGCCGTAGTGCTAACTACGGGGTTCTGGTGAGGAATGCGCAACTCAGCAGGAGACGGAAAAAGAGTTTCCTTTTGAGCCGAATGCAAGAGCGCTTGCACCGTTTTACGGCGCATAAGGAACTTTGCCTTTTCATATTCCTTGAGGTCTTTCAAAAGCTCCGGAACTGAATTATATTGTTTTTTGTATATCTCCCTGATAAATTCCGGTTGAAGACCTGCATTTATGTATTTAAGCTGCTTATTCACAGCCATGTTAGGGTCCATCTTAAACAAGAGGGTCTGCTTGTCCCTAACATAAGATGATACCGGTTCATCGTCCCTGTGGAACCGATATCTGATCTGCTCCTCGATCTGCAGCTGATCAAGGGAGCCTGTGAATTCTTCAATAAGTTTTTTCTTGACGTCCTCATAGCTGACTAAATTGACGCCTGGTTGCTGGCTAATTGCATTAAACCAACGGAGGGCTGGCCCACATAACAACGCCGGGAATAATTGCCGTTTTTTCGTCTCGTCCCAATTGTTCAGAATCGCCGCACTTTCGAAACGATCTATGAATTTAGTAACATCCTCCCCCGAGGCACCCTGAAACTGAATGATCTCGAACAGGAAGGGATGAACAAAAGGTAGTTGAGCCATGGTGGGTGGGTCCACAAGAACTGTGGGACGATTATCAATTTGAAAGTGACCCTGCGCGCGTGCGCGGCTTCTAGTTAATGGAGGGCTTCTGATTGGGGTGGATGAGGCACAAGGTAGGCCCTCCACATCAAAAGACGGACCAACAGCATTATTGGCGAGAATGATGAGCCTATCCAATGTGGTATCAAGCTCGTCCTCCAACTCAATAAATGACATAAGGCATTACTAACAATGGTGACGTACCTTATTTAAAAAAAATTAACCCCCATTAGGAAAAAAAATCCGCGAAGAAACAAGTCTAACATGATATTAATGCATTTCAATTTTCATTTATTTCAGAGTGAAATAAATGAAAAATTCCGCAGCCTACCCTTTCAATTTTCATGTCTGTTTAGGAAAACAAGGCATGACGCTTTCATTTCCAAAAAGAATCACGTTGCTCTAATTTTTCATCACATTTCCGTAAAAATGGATGAAAAACCCACGCATCTCAAACCACGTAGCGTTCCTCTGGACGCGGGGATCTTAAATAGGGATGTACTATTAGTACTAGTTGATGGTAGAGACAGCCCTGAACGGGCAGGTACAAATATCTAACTATTCATTAAAATAGACTCATGATTCGTTTCTAGACTGAAGTGAGCAATGCAAATGGCAGAATGGGTGTAGACTAGCTTACCCTGTTCGGTTTAGAAATAAGACCAGTAGCTCCTGCTTCTCCGATGATTCCAGATTAAAAGACCTCGTGTCGCTCTCATGCGCACCTATTTAAACCCTCGCTTGGCCTCTCGCCACCTCTTGCCAAAGGCCAGTGTTCTTACCATTTCCTGTAGAAAGCTTATCCTACACATTTCTGAGCAAGGAGCTGACAAGGTCTGCCAGGGTCAATATTTCTTAATCGAACAGGGCATGGTACGGAACTACTGGCAATATCTATGAATCGTTTATCTGCGGAACATTCTAGAATATAATGAGGATAAATATGCGTTAATTAGAACCATTCCTAAATAGATATACTTTCACCGGACCTTGGATCCAATGAGAAAAATTGCGTTGTTTCTGACTTCATTTCCTTTTAAGCGTTCAATTCAAGGACTTGTTCATGATATATTTGATCGTGTACAAGGCGCTTTACTTCAGTCTCCAATACGAAATCATAAAAACTTCTGGGGACTTCATTTCAAAAAAATGTGTCCGAGATAACGAGTGGCGTTCTCAGGATTTTCGGAAGGGAAAGTAGTTACGTATACTATTTTTGGTGGCCAGTCCTCATTTTTTCCATATTTTCCTGTCTTTGACGTTCAAATGGAGCTATGACCCCACCAACCCTTCCTTGGGCACATCACTGGAGATAAATAAGTAAGCATTTAACCATATTGGGAGACTGAATCATTAGATATGTTGGGAACGGAAGGGTTTTCACTGTGCATGAATTGTTTCGCGATTCAACTGTATTCTAGAAGACTTCCTTTGTTTCGTGCCGATGTGTGAGACTGCGGAAGCTGTGACAGACAATTTTGAACACTTGCAGGTGCTTAGTCCTGAATATGAACAATTTGGTGGGTTTCTGCTTTTATAAGAGCTGCAAACATGGGAGGACAAGACACATTAGTGGTGTTCAGGCTCGAATCAGATAGAAATATTTGAGAACTGTCTGTGTCCAGTACGAAGCCCACAGCTTGAATCTCGCGTTGTCGAGTGGATTGTCCATCTCGTGTATGTGTAACAGCTTCGTAAAAGCACTTCTGGTACACAGATGGTTTGATCCTGATCAGAAGAAATTGATAAACACCCATACTGAGATGGTTCCTGCACACAATGTTATAGAATGGAAACAGAGGAGTCGAGTGGTAAAAAATGTCCCGATTTCACGTTGTGATTAAAATTAGAGCCTTAAACAGTGACGACGATTTAGGTGATAGTTGCTCCCCATTTTCTTGCCTCCACACTTTGTCCTCTTAATGCTAAGCCTTGTCTATCAAGAGAAAGTAAACTTTCCTCGCAACCCCCCCAGTTTTAGAACCAAATTGCCACCACTGGCCTTAAACATACAATACCCCTTAAAAAATGGTGTTCACCCACCTCCCCGAAAGGAATTCCTGGATACGTGCCTAGGTGTAAGCTATTTTTCGTTTCTAAAGGATCCGATTACGTGCAAGATGTGGGTTTCAAAGTGAAGAGATTAGATCCTGTTAACACCAAAACAGCGGCAGTGTGCTCATCGCATTTTCTGGATGCCGATTACGAACGGAACTTAAAAGCAGAACTGCTGTAGACCGCAGCTTAATAGAAACGCTGTACCATCTTTAAATTTGCGTGGTTGTGTGGTGAATTGTAGTAGTGTTCAATAGCCAAATGGCATAATTGATCGGAGTTTACGTGCCAATAAACGTCAGATTCGAAAGCGAGCAGTGGACAAACTTGAAGAGTTGTCTCCTCGCAAAATAATTTGCATGGCACATAATTCAGAGACTTTGAGTACTGGAAATATACCCAATCTCCAACAAGGTAGTGTGTTGGAAACTCTGAAAAAGAAATTAAAATGTGCTGAAGAACAAATAAAGAAGCTGCAAACACTGCAGGATGAAAGTGCTAAAAAAGTAACTTTTGGATTATAAACATGAAGTGGTAATATCTCGGTCCCAGTGATTTATCCAACAACTTCGCCCTAACACCCCACACAATGTTTTAAAAAGGATAACTTTGTGGTCATTTTGGCTCTAAGTATAACTTTTCACCCCCACAAACACGAATTTACACCACTCAAATAGAAAATTCTGAACAAACCTCTCTGCTCCACCTCCGAGCCGGCTTTCCCGCTCGAAATTCTATTGATAGTTAACTTTCAGCGACACAGTTTACTAGATATAGTCTGCTCTATACATATACATTTATTTATACACACACGCTAGAACATTCATTCGATTTTAAAACAAATTTATTTCCGAAAACACGGAAGAAGTGTGAATTCCTATGCCGTTGCTGGTGCTCGTCTTTGACATGTCCCGTGGCTGACGTCATCCGTGGAGGTTTACGAATGGTTCCGAACTTTTCCGAACGCCAGACTGCACCTCCCTGGATCCCCCCCTCCCCCGTGAACTATATATACGCCCATGTGTATAACAATATCCCATACTGAAATGGTACGATATATTTTGAATTTTGTACTGCGAAAAAACCGCCTCATCTCGTTACCCTGAAGCGAACGCATTAATTGGTTGGTTCACAACTTCACCACTAAGGATCCTATCGAGACGAGACATGGCAGCCTTGGTCTCGTTCTCGTTGTGAGTTGTAAATGTCTGTCTCGTGTTTATTTGTAAATGCCTCATTGACAGTTTCGTCTCGGTTTGGGAGGGAGATTCTCGTTTTCGTCTCAAGTCTCGAAAAATATAGAAATAACTACGTATGCAAAGGCTTATCATTATAAAAAAACCTTTCTTAATTTTTTAAAATTTTTTTTTGGACTCCTCGTTTCGATGGTACGAGCCCTCGAAAACGGAATATTATCCTGCTTATATATGCAAACCAAACCGCAGATTCAGAATTACCAGGAATGAACCGGCGTTGTAATTATTATACAAAAAATTCATGATTTATCTGAGGAAGGAGCATGTTCCAGGTTTGACTCTCGACCTGGGCATGATTGTTTCCTTGTGAGTTACATTTCATTGAACTGGAATTTGTTACATGCATGTAACATCCCATGGGAGGATGTTTGCTCGAGACTTTGGGGACAGCTAGGGGGGTGCTTCTATTGCTCGCGAGACGAGACATTTTCCGTCTCGTCTCATAAATGGAGATGGGACAAGTGAATGTTTTCGAAATGAGATGGGACAGAAGAAAAAGTTCGTCTCGTATCGTGGCAGGTTGGGCGATACTTAGATTGTGCTTGTTGGTGGTGGTGGTAGTGTGTGTGTGTGTGTGTGGGGGGGGGTGTCCTCCAGCACCCCGACTTCGAATACTGCTTGTAGTAATTCATCTTCATTGTAGCGATTAGCCAAAAGAGGGAAGAAATGTGATGTTAGAGAAGATACATACTAAATTAACCATGCGTTCTCATCGTTGCGGTTAGTGTTGCCCACGGGACGAGACGGGACAGGTTTTTAAAAATTCGAGACGAGACGAGATTGATCGTGTGTCCCTTTGACAAACGAATATTTTCGAGACGAGACAGCACAAGGTACCTTTATAAGGTATGCCATTCCCGAGGTTCCGAGATTTTCTCCCATGATTCTGTGCGCGCTATGACGTCATTAAGAGGACAGAATGGAACTTACTTCGTTATCGTATACGAAAGCTTGAGATAAATGGGTCGATTATTTACTTATACACACTTTTTCTTGAATGCCGGTAGAATGAGAACAAATCAACCTGTTTCTGCTCTTGCCACGTGCAATAATAATAGAAGAAAATCGCCTGGAATAAAGCGATCATCGCTTCCCAAAAAGTTGCTGCAGCAGGATTGATTCAATTTGTTCCTCCAAATTTCGGACTTACTCAGTGGTGCAACCACAGGAGAGGGCAGGGGCATTGTCCCCCAACCTTCGACGGAAGTCAATTCTGGGGGGGGGGCAAACATTGATGGTCAAAGGCACCTGCAGGGGGCACAGAGGAGAAATTGCCCCCTTCTATTTCAAATTTTATACAAATAAAAATATATTTCGTAAAATTTTCTTGCTCGCTTTGCTTGCAGTACCACCTTTTCTCAGTCTCGTCAAGTTCAGAGACGTAGCTAGGGGGCGTCGGGAGTCGACAATGGGCGCCAAATAATCTAATTTTTAAAAAATGTGAAAGAGAGAATGCCTTGGCGCCATGTGATATTATTTGTTCCTTATTAAATCAATATTGTTTTAAATTGCAAAAATTGGATCAAAAAATTTACTTTCTCGCTTCGCTCGGAATATAATTGTTTTTTGTAATGTGATGTATTTAAATAATATGTCTTGTATATGTGTAATGAAAAAAACTTTGAATACGTACATAATTTAATGTTAGCATCTTGCATATGTATTTTCTTATTTTATGTCGCTCCATGTTGCATATGTGTAAAACATATGAAAGTTATACATGTTACATGTACAAAAAAAATATCTTCGGCATGCATTTATCATTCATTTTCTGCCATTCAAAAATACAGTTTGTGTGCTTGTTTTCAATTATTAGCTAATGTAAAATTTCTGGTGTTGAAAAAATATTTCAAATCGTTTGTTCCAAATAAATGCTTTAGCACAGACATCTACCTACCTTTTGCGTAATTTATGAGGATAATAACGTCTTTGATACTACCACTACTACCACTAGTAATAATAATGTCATTATTAATGTTATTATTATTACTATTATTATTATTGGTACGTTTATCCTGGTACTTTCTCCCTCCAGATAAAAATTCGTGGTTGCGCCTCTGGCCTTATCTTCCACACTCGCTTTCCGTATCATCACGTATGCAACTTTCAAAAACCTTTACACAATCGGAACTCCGTTTCTAAGTATTGCTTCATTGAATATTGAGTGCAAGATAAGATTTATTAGCTTTGAAGTTGAAACATCGTCCGCGACAATAATACTTTGAACATCTCGTAGGTAGCGAACACTAATAAACAATGTCACTGTTACTTTACTTTATGTGCGTTTGTTGAGAAATTGTGCTGAAAACATAATGTACGACTTACAGGACAGGCGTTTCTCCCCTGCACATCCTTTCAATCTTCTCGTCAATCAATGAGAAGAGCTGCCATGTAAATAATGACCATAGAAGCTATTCAATCAGGCCCGTAGCCAGGAATTTTTTGTGTGTGGGGGGGGGGGGGCGAAGTCAATCCTAGAGGGGGCAAATTTTTAATATATTGTGTCACATTGGCACATGTTATGGTAGAGTACACAGAGGCACTTGCCCCCCTCCCACAAAAGCTATAAGTAACAGAAAAGGGATGGTATCTTGAAACTCCAACGAACAAAAAAAAAACTTCGAGCAACATCAAATAGCAATATTTCGATAATGACCTTTCCAGGTTGCCAAAGAATATAAAGTTTAACATATATAGGCTAATAGGGACTGTACCTACTTGATATTGTAATTGATTGATTTGGTGTTTAAAGTCCACTTTATGCACACTAAATAAATAAATAAATAAATAAATAAATAAAATAAATTGGGACTGGACCTACAGTTTAAAGTGGGATCCGAACCATTATGTGCCTTCACCCTACTTGATATTTACAGGTCGATAATGTTAATTGATGACTAACAACAGCTTTGGGCCTCTCTGCAGAACTGATTAAGGGAGCCCTTTATAAATCATGTTTCATAATGATTCCCTCTAGTTTCCAGTACGCAAGATTTTTTATGAACAAAGGAATCTATCGAGAATCCAACAACACCATTGTGTTGTGTTGTACAAGCCAAATCGGATTAATTACATAATAATGGTTAGGATCTGCACTTTGATGAAGTGGAAAAAATTGTAATACTTTTTTTGATCTTGCTAAAACATTAAAGCATGGGTCCCTTAGTCCACCACGGACTCTATTTCCTTCAAAGGGGAGACTCTTGTATCACTACAGACAATGTTTGCCTACTGGTTAAGTTAACCATTTTGCAAAATATTGTGTGAATTGTATTATATTATAGTTGAAATACATGTTTCGACACCTGACAAAAAATAGGAATTCCTTGAGTGAGCAATGACTTCTTGGATTACAGTGTCATCATTAACATTTGATAGTAAGTTTCATAGAAAGAAATTGTTTTAATAGGGCGCAAATAATTTTACGGGGGCTCCCAGGGCCGACTCCCGCCGCCCCATATAGCTATGGCTCTGAATTTGAACTATAAGAATAGGAGAAATTGTGAGCGAAGGGAGCAAGATAATTTTACGAAATGTATTTTTATTTGTATAAAATTTTAAATCGAAGGGCGCAGTGGTAGCGTCATCGCCTTGAAATCTAGAGGTCCCGGGTTCGATACCCGGTGGAGGCACAAAGTGGTTCGGATCCCACTTTAAACTGTGGGTCCAGTCCCAATTAGCCTTACTGTGCATAAAGTAGACTTAAAAAAACAACTCAAACCAAACCTACCTGTATTATTAGTAAAACACATTTTATGTGTGTTTTGGATATGGTATGAGATTTAATTAGGAAAAGCGATGGATAATGTAATATTTATACAAAGTAAATTAATGTATTATGTTCTTACAACAAATGTAACTATTACAGAATAGGAAGCCAGTGACGAAATTAGCCGTAATTTTTTTTTTAATTCCTCGCAGTAGTAAATATTGTTACAAATAAAATCCAAAAAATTAGATCCTCAACTCAGGTGGATAAGAGATCAAATTATAATTCTCAGCTTGCATTTACCTCCGATTATTAGAAGTATCATTCGACCGAAAAGCAATCTCCGACTGTTGGCTGATAAATGCGACGTGCCTAAAATACAGGAAAACGTAACAGCATAATCGTTCCATTATTTTTGTTTTGTATTTGTATTGCTTTTGTTTTATTTCAAGTATAATTTACCCCTTGGCTAATCGCAAAGATGAAAATGAATGGTGCGTAGATGAAATGGATGATCACAAATCCATGTGGATCACAAACAGTACAGAGTACTACACAGATTGTTGGCCCATATGCCAGAACCTAATAAGCCCGCAAGAATGAAGTTCCTAGGATATATTACCTGGAAGAAATATTGCTATTTGAATGTTTCCCGAAAAGACACCCTTTATACAATAGCCATCATCTAATTCATTCTCCGGCTCGGTAGCCGAGGGCGTTAAGTGGTCGACTTTCGATTTCGCCTCCGAAATGCCCGGTTCAAGTCCCAGTATGGGCATAGGTGTTCTCTGCGAGTCAGGCACGTATCCAGGAATTCCTTTCGTGGGGGGTTAAACACCATATTTTAAGGGGTATAGGTGGCCGAGTGGTTAGCGCTGCGACGCCAAGGGTCCCGGGTTCGAATCCCGGTCGGGCTTGGTTGTTTGTGAATGTCCATTCATCAATTTCATCATTTCATCATTCATCCCCATCTTCGCAAATTAGCCAAGAGGCACAAAACGCGAAGTAAAATAAAACTAAATCAATCAATTAAGGGGTATAGATAGAACCTCACAATTGTATGTTTAAGGCCATTGGTGGTAATTAGGTTCAAAACGGGAGTGGGGGGTGCAAGAAAAGTTTACTTTCTCTTCCCTTGGTATACAAGGGTTAGGATAAAGAGGTCATAGTGTGAAGGCAAAAAAATGGGGAGCAACTATCCCATAAAATCGTCGCCACTGTTCAAGGCTGCCAAATTATTCAGAACGTGAAATCGGAACATTTTTTACCACTCAACTCCTCTGTTTCCATGCATTAACATTGTGTGCCGGAACCATCTCAGTATGGGTGTTGGTCCATTTCTTATCATCAGACATCAAAACATCTATGGCGTCTTCGATTGCTTTTACGAAGCTGTTACACAGGCACGGGATGGACAATCCACTCGATAACGCGAGACTCAAACTGTGGGCTGCGAACTGGACGCAGAAATTTCTCGAATATTTCTCTCTGATTCGAGCCTGAACACCACTACTGTGTCTTGTCCTCCCATGTTTACAGTTCTTATAAAAGCCGAAACCCACCAAATTATTCATATTGAGGCCTAAGCACTCGCAAGTGTTCACAATTGTCTGTCACAACTTCCGCAGTCTTCTCATATATTGGCACAAAACAAAGTAAGTCTTCTCGAATACAGTTCGAAACAATTAATTCACAATGAAAACCCTTCCGATCCCAACACATCTAGTGTTTCTTCTCCCAATATGATTAAATGCTTACTCATTTATCTCCAGTGACGTGCCCAAGGGAGGGTTGGTGAGGTCATAACCAAATTTGACCAAGTATTCCTTAAAAAAATGAACGTCAAAGAGAGGAAAAGATGGCAAAATGAGGAATGACCACCAAAAGTAGTATGCATAACCCTCCTCTTCTAAAATTCTGGGAAAATTTGGTCCGGGCACAACTAACTCACCACTCAAAACTTTGATTTTCAGTTGATCTGTGCAGCTTATTTCTTTTTTAATTAACCGCTCCAATACCCGTTACTGCTTAAATATTCACTTTAGAGAGAGACCTTCGATCTCTACGGCCCTCGACCCGAACTAGCACTACACTGAGGCTCCGGAAATTCCGCTGTCGTTAATGTCTTCTGCTTTGGACCCGAACTGGAACTAGTAGTAGACTTCGTTACTTTATGGTATTTAGTCCTTTTCATTTTCGAATCACTAGATCTTATAAAGCCACCAATAGACACTTGATCACTAATCGACTGTATGAACTATCACACTTATCTTTGAATTCTCATTAAGCGATTCTGTTGTACAGATCAACCTGGAAATTGAAGCCGTGTATTTTAACCTCATTATATTCTAAAACGTCCCACAGATAAAACGATTCGTTAATGTTGCCAGTAGTTCGACTCCTTCTCTTATTCAAGAACGTTCCCTCTCGCGCTTTCCAGAGATTAAAAAATTACAATGAATCGTCCTGCGTGTGGCGCTACGTTTGCAGCTTCCAAATGCTGACAAGTCTTTGCATAGTGTTGCGACAACACCGAAAGCGCAAGAAAAGTTTTAATGCAATATTTTAATATAAGTAAATGCAGAACTATTACGTTTAGCAGACATAACTTATCTTATACTCATAACTATACTATGAATGGAATAGTTTTAAATAGAGTTAAACTTATAAAGGATTTGGGACTTTTACTCGACTCAAGGCTTACTTACAGAGAGCACGTACAAACATTAGTATCGGATGCATTTAGAATTTTGGGTTTTATATTTAGAACTACCAGAGAAATTAATAATATTCAAGCTATTGCTTCAATATACAATTCGATATTAAGAAGTAAGTTAGAGTATGTTAGTGTCATCTGGGATCCTTATTTTCAATGCTACCGTGATTTAATTGAAAATGTTCAGAATAAGTTCGTAAGATATTTATATTACAAAAAATTTAAAAGATCTTCATATTTAGAAAGAATATCCTATAATACTATTTTAACTGAATTTGGGTTCTCTTCATTACAATCAAGAAGAGAACTAGCCAAACATATTTTACTTTATAAATTTATAAATAACTTAATTGATGCTCAAGATTGTCTTCAGTTGATAGGATTCACAATTAAACCTAGAACGTTGCGTTCTTATTTGCCATTTTCTTTGGTTAATTCTAAAAATATTGTGCATCAGAATTCAGTAATGGTTCAAATATGTAAAGCTCATAATGTACTAATAAAAAATAATGTTAATATTGATTTTGCTATGTCCTACAAGAAATATTTATCTGTCATTAAACAATTTATTCTTAATTAGTATTTTGTCTAAAAAATTGTAATTCTATATTTTAAGTTATTTTATCAATGCTAAATATAATTTTATAATACAATATAATATAACACAAACTGAAAATAGGCATTAATATCATTTAATTATTTGTGTATATGCAATTGGTTTATGTGTTTGTGTATGTGTTTGTATATGTTAATATTTGTGTTTATGTATATGTTAATATTATGTTTATGTATATGGATATTATGTACCATAGTTTATTTACTTGTAAACCCCCGTTGTAAGTGGAGCAATAGCTCTGTTATGGGGAGTATGTATAAATAAATAAATAAAATAAATAAATATTATCAACAGGGTTATAGAACATTCTCCGTGTTGCCTTGGTAAGTATTTCTCTCCTTATATACTATCGGCACACTATTCAAGAAAACAAAAAACTAATTTTGCCGGACCCTGTGGTTGAGTGGTTAGTACATCGCGCTGCGACGCCAAGGGTCCCGGGTTCGAATCCCGCTCGACCATGGTTGTGTGTGAATGTCCATTTATCATTTTCATAATTTCATCACTCATTCCCATCTTCGTAAATTAGCTAAGAGGAACAAAACGCGAAGTAAAATGAAATAAATCAAATAAAAAAAAATAATTGTATGTACCCATACAGCACAACATGGTTTCAGATATGTTACGGATACGTAACTCTTGAAACATTGTAACATTGCAGCAACATTGCGAAACATTACTGTGATGTTTCAGGTATGTTTCAGCAATGTAAAAATGTCCGCGAATCTAACATAACATTCGTAATGTTACAGAAACATGTCAGTGCAACATTACAGAAACGTGTCAATGTAACATTGCAGAAACATGTCAGTGTAACATTACAGATACATTTCCGTACAGTTTTGTGATATTTCAGTTACATTACAGTGATATTATTTCACATTATTGTTATATTGAATGGAATCAGTACTGTATTCATAAATGGCATATTTGAGGGGGGTTTGGGGTTAAACCCCCTTCAAATATTATTACAATATTTACTTGTAAATAATTTCCTGAAAATAGAATTCACAGTATTTCTTTTAAAATCAAGTATTGTGATGCTGTGAAAGTGCCAGAGGTCTTGGGTTTGAAACCTCATTAGGCATGATGCTTAATATTTATTTTATCTCCCATCAATTGACCACATATCTCAATTAATCTAGTCAGGAGAAAAAGTGCATAAAATTGCCGATTATGCATTCGTTCATGTCAGACAAAGCTAGAGTTAAAAAAAACAAAAAACTTTAGACACCTCAAAAGAAAATATGAAACATTAAACTGGTAATCATCATTAATACCTTCAATTGTTTACAAAGGAATAGAGTTTTACATGCAATAACAAAGCTCTTTGTGGTTTGCTGTGCCACGTCACAAGGAAGGTTGGATTGAGGGTGATGTTATCAGCATCATGCTCCAGTCACTTTTCGCCCACTTTACTAATTGATGATAGACTGGAAGCATGTAAACATTTTACTAAATACTAAAATTTACTTTGTGCATTGTGTCACTTTATGATGAAAAATCTGGTACAATAAGGTATATTCTATATATTAATTACAAAAGAATGAACAGATAATTTGAGCATATCATCACAAATAAAAATTCAAAATTAATGTAACAGTTAAACTGCAAACTTGCATGTCTGTAATTTACCATCACCTTGTACATAGCTATTGTGAATTATTTACACCATTTAGATTCTAATAATATTGGTTCTGACCATTATGCATTATTCTGGAAACATCTGAGATACCTTATTGGATACTTTCTGGAGATCATGCAGAGTGACCTACAAGTTACCTGAATTGGCAGTCTATACATTTGATAAGAATATCCTACATACTTACATAATTGGAGAAATTGACCACAAAGTTGGCAACCGTTAAGTATGCCGTGCCACCTTAAGGTCTGCGGAGCCATGGATTATTATTATTAAAAGAATCAGTAAAAAATAAAAACTTGGAAAACTATCAGTTCACAAGAAAAAAGAGCAAAATGGACACAAGCTAAACTTGGGCAATTTTTGGGAACTAACAATATAAATAAGAATTGAACAATAACAGCAAATCAAAGTTTAAAAATTGATGAAATGTGTTTTGACATTCTCTATAATCTTGAAAATGTGCAGTATCAGAGGTTGTGCTTGCCAGTCAGAATTACCAATGCTATTACTGTTTCTTGTGAGAAATTTCCATTGTCTTGTTGCTTCAAAGATGTTCTACGATTTCCTACATTACCATTTCTTCATGAAAACAATTTTACATAGATTTCCTAACTTATACCAAAACATTTCAAAATGAGAACGTGCAAGACATGATTTTTGAATGATTTATATTATATCTTCCATTGATTTTCAAAATGGTTGTGCTAGGCTAGGTTCGTCAGTTTCAGAATACACTGTGAGAAATATAAATAAGAACCTTGCAGTGAAGGGATCCCAAGTTCAATACCATGTGAAGGCACATTGCACAGTGGTTGGAATCCCACTTTAAATTGCACGTCTACTCCCGATTAGCCTATCTGCACATTAAGTGGACTTCAAACAACAATTCACACATGAAACAAATATAAAAGGATAAGTATTATCAAAGGAATATATATTTTTTCACAAAAGTGTCTTTATTTTTTTGTCTAAATACATTTTTTTGTTCAGTTGAAATTTCTGCAGACCACAAGTTCTCACTCAGACAGCCTCAGTGGAACAACATTCAGTTTTACCTGTAAAGAGAATAATGTCATGTAACATCAATTCTGAATTAGCATTCTGTGGGCAGAAATATCATTTAAAGAAACAAAATTTTGCATAAGGTCATTCCACATCAGTTCAACCAGACCACCGTACCCATAATCTCAAATTTTCATGAAACTCGGCACATTTAATAATACTTTCATGGTGGTGAGAAACCATAGTTTTTCTCTCTCTCTAAGTTGTTCAGTAATTCCTCTTTCTTCCATTCCCAAAGCCTCCAAGTGTGAGCTGCACTGTCCTGGAAGAAAAATTCTAGCTCCCTTACAAATTATTCAAACTTCTTTGAAATTTCACAACATTACCAAAATAATAGAAAGAAAATATGACAACGTATCACATTCACATTTTAGTACACCAATAAATTAGTAAAATATTACCAGATTTTAGGCCAAAAACAATGTTTACTACAATTTCGATTTTTCTTAGGTTTGATATATCATCTAACTAGCCCAGAAATAAACTAAAAGGTGATTAATTCCTCCTCTGCTTTTTTTTAATGACTACCGGATTTTATACTTTTCACATTAACTCTTAAGAATCTAGATATCATTGAAGCACATTTTTTGGAGTATAAAATTTTAAATAGCGTTTTCATGGATGCCAGGAACGCAGGGCATGGAAGGAAAAGCCAAACTGGTGCCTTACTACTGGACCACCAGATCCACTTGGCAATTGGACAATATCTTCACTACTTGAGAAGCGGTTGGAAAACTATGAAGTGCTTTTTGTTGAAAATGGCTGGCTAGTGCATGCTAGTACCTTGGTATATCAGTAGCTATAACGTGCTCAAACACTACACAAAGTCTCATTCTAAACCGAGGGATCAAATCTACAAATTGTACTACAAGTTACATTCCTCGTTAATTTTATTCCATGTATTAAAAAGTTATAGTAGTATTCAACTACTTTTTAAGATGTGTCTTTGTCATAGTAAATGTAAATAAACTAATATTAGTAATTATAAAGGTAAGAACAAAACATTCATGTTTGACCATAGGATGTTTTCAGATAGGGCCAAGCACTGATTTTTATTTCAAAAGGGAGGGGGGAGGCATATTTTCTCCATAATAGTGTCACTCCCTGAAAGAAACACCGTCAATTCAAAGTTATCATATTTCTGCAATATCCTTTTAATAATTCACTCAAATGACTGTGACTGAAATAAAATTATATGGGTGAAGTATGAAATTTTAAGGTGACACCTTCCTGGCATCCATGAAAACCTTATTTAAAATTGTATACTCCAAAAATTGATTCTGTGATATCTAGATTCTTAGAGATAATTTGAAAACTATAAAATGTCATATACATTTTTTTAAAAATCAGAGAAGGAATGAAAACACCATCAATTTTATTTCTGTGTAAGTTAGATTATATATATGAAACTTTACTTTAAAAATATTTCAGTTGGTGTTGTAACTTTCCCTTTAAAAAAATCGAAATTCTAGTAAACCTTGTTTTTGGGCCAAAACCAGGTAATATTTTACTAATATGCTGGAATATGAATGTCACATTTTTCTCTGAAATCTATATTGTTCGGTTAACGTTGTGAAATCTCAAAACACATTATATAATTTGAAGAGCGACAGAATTTTTTTCTTCTAGGACACTGCAGCTCACACTGGAAAGTTTGGGAATGGAATAAAAGAAAAGGAATAACTAAAAGTTGAAAGGGTCATAATTCAAGGTAAATACCAAAAAAATCATGTGGTTTCTCACCACAATGAAAGATGAAATGTGCTGAGTTTCATTAAAATTGAGGATCATAAGTTCTCAAACCCCTTTTGTTGGTAGAAACCCTCCAATGGTGGTTGTGTGACCATTTTAGACAAAAAAAAACTTATTAGTACATGTTTCTAGATATCAGAAACAATGTTCAAAAATATTTATTGTCTTTAGTTCTCCTGGAACATCCTTTTTCCAACATTACAAAGGTGTTCTTTTTCTCATGTAGCAAATTACGGAAACCTTAATATCTCAAAAATCAGTAAAGCTAGAGACCTGAAACAAAATTCATTCTGTAGTTAATGAATCATACTTTCTATGATATTCAAGTATGTTTTGCTCAAAATTGCATCCTAAGAACAAAAATTAAGGTGGTAATTTGGGTAACAAGACAGTGGCCATGGTGGTTCAGTTGGTAACGCGTCTGACTACCATGCTAAAGGTCCCGGGTTCGATCCCCGGCCGGTTCAAATCCGGCAACTTTTCTAACGGTGGAAGCGGCCCCGGCACCCACCCAGCGTCGAATAACATGGGTAACGGGGGGAAACCCCGGGGGGTGATGCTGATCACATCACCCCCACTCACGACCGGGTCAAGAAACATGGCTGTTTATGGAATTTTGACAGTTTCGGTTTTAAATCTCTCAGATGGGTCCTTTTGAAAAATTCTGAAATTTGGCATGGAGGAAGCCCTGCATGAACCTAACTCACAGTAAAAATCTCAACTTTTAGACTCAACTTGTTTGGTAAATATGACATAACATATGCGATCTAATTTGTGACATTGGTGTGTAATGTTAAGCTACATGTATACCTAGAATAATGAATGAAGCATTTCCTTTTTCTTTTTTAAAGTTGGGCTTAAAAAATCAGAAAATATAGTAACATAGGATTTTAATAGTTGACTTACCAGAAATTAAAATTACAAGGTATGACAATTGAAGATCTGTGAAATCCGTCAACTTCTACATGAGCAAAAAAAAGTCACGGGCAATTGTTGGAAAAATGGCTGGCCCAGGAGAACTAAATACAACCTTTTTTTGGGATATTGTTTTTAATATCTACAAACATGTACCAACATTTGTACTAAAAATGATTTTTTTTTCTTTCTAAAATGGTCATGCAACCAATTACTTGGTTGCTTTGACATGGAATGACCCACAATTGACATGAAACTATCCTTGAGTAAAATAAAAGCAAGCCATATATTTGAACTTCTGCAACCCATATCTGTTCTACAGGGCTACAAAATATTTTTACATTTCAGTCTTAATAAATACATCGTGTGTTTGTTTGTTGCAGCCAACTGATAAGAGGACGTGATAGAAATATGAGCAAAAGCATACCTATGCCTCGCTAGGGCTTCTAACCAAAGGCCACTTTTTATTAACCAAAAAGACCTTTGTTCATCACAGTTTAAGACAGAATATCGCACAAATTTCCATGGAGTGGTGCAATGATAGGGGTTCCAGGTTAGAATCCCAGCCTGGCCGTGGCTGAACTGCATCCATGAATAAACAATTTCTAATAATAATAATAATCTTTACAATTAGCAAAAATGTGGCAGAAAAGTAAAGTAATATAAACCAAATCAATTAATCATCACTGGCGGTCGGTAGATAGGCCTTGGTCCTCACGGGCTGTTGTGTCACGGGTTATTACTATTTGGAAAAGAAGTTTGCATTTCATTTCATTTTACGAAAAGAAAGAAAATAAGGTATGACTGAAGACGACCGGACCCCTCTCAGATTTTCTTCATATTTGGCATACTTACTAATTGAGGCCTGCTAATGATGAATCTGAAGTTAAAATTTGTCGGAAACGTCTAGAAATTGCAAAATAATTGTGAATTATTGACACTAGCATATTGTTAGCATATGCAGATGATGTAGACTTACTGGGGGATGATGTGAATACAATTAAGAATAATGCTAAAATATTTTTCAAAACTGCTAAAGAGATAGGTTTGGAAGTTAACAAAGAGAAAACTAAATATATGCTTACAGGCCGAAACCAAGTGTTAGGTAATAATCAAAATCTAATTATTGATAACAACTCGTTTGAACCAGTTTCCAAATTCAAATACTTAGGAGTAATATTAACAAATGAAAATTATATTAAAGAGGAAATAAAAAGTAGGCTTAATTCAGGAAATGCATGTTACTTCTCTCTTCATAAACTTCTGTCTTCTCGTTTAATATCTAAGAAACTAAAAGTTAAAATATAGAAAACAGTAATTTTGCCTGTAGTATTATATGGATGTGAAACTTGGTCCCTTACATTGAAAGAGGAACATAAATTGAGAGTATTTGAGAATAAGATCCTTAGGAAAATCTTTGGACCTAAAAGGGATGAGGAGACAGGTGAGTGGAGAAGGTTACATAATTTAGAACTACATAATTTGTATTCATGTCCAGATATTATTAGAATAATTAAATCAAGAAGACTTAGGTGGGCAGGCCATGTGGCACGAATGGGAGAGGAAAGAGGAGTATACAGGATTCTTGTTGGGAAACCTGATGGTAAGAGACCTGTAGGAAGGCCAAGACGAAGATGGAGGGACAACGTTGAGATGGACCTAAGGGAAATCGGTAGGGATGGAAAAGAGTATATAGATCTTGCTCAAGATAGGGAAAGATGGAAGGCCTGTGTTGCTGCAGCCATGAACCTTCGGGTTTAAGAAGGCTAGAGAGTTAGTTAGTTAGTTTTATTGACACTAGCCCCACAAACCATTGACGTGTGGTTAGGTTAGGCAAACATAGTTAAAATTTCATGTCGTGGTAGTATCAGGATCTAGAAATTGCAAAATAATTGTGATCCATTGACGTGTGGTTAGGTTAGTTTCGGTTAGGCAAACATAGTTAAAATTTGGTGTCGTGGTAGTATCAGCAATATATATATTTTGCTTGTGAAACAAAAAATTTCGCGAAAATAGACTGTTACCAGCCCGAAAACTAACGCCTTATTTTTGCTTATTTTGCAATTTCTAGACGTTTCGTGATTTGGGAGGCCTCAATTAGAGAGTATGCCAAATATGAAGAAAATCTGAGAAGGGTCCGGTCATCTTCAATCATTCCGAAAATAACTACTGTGTTTACACTTGGCAAATATGGGGGGGGGGGGAGTTTTGCTAAGATTTCTTGCTATCTTTGACTTTACATGAATATAGTGGCTAGTGGCAGTTATAAAAAAGGTGCTGATGCCATCACTGTACATTATGGAGTATATAATGGGAGATTACACTTTGAAACAAGCACAATAATGAATCCAGCACATGTGTAATTCCTACATGTTAATTTGGATCATCAACATAATGTTTTTTATGACTCCTTGAGCCAAAAAAAAATACAAATTAGCCCATCACAGAACGTTATTACTTACTTGTTTTCTCTGTCTAGCCAAGTTTGTCCTGCACAAGCCACAACATCAGACACCTCTTGCTCTTTAGTATTTGGCTGGTGTTGGCAAACAGTGCCTAGAAGAAAAAAAATCATAAATTGTATAAGGAATAATTCATTTGTATGCAAACTGAAATGCAAAATTTTCCATAATTTGAACCCGTTGACTAAGCAAGTAGAAAATATTGCATTTCACATAAACTACTTATAAAATTACAGAACAGTAAAATAAAATATTCTAGAAGTCTGACAATACTTCCAGTGCCTGCATAAGATACCACACTGCTACGCCAACACAAAATATAAAATGAGTGAAACATGCTGCTTATCCATTGCTGATTAACATGTATCTCTCATAACTAATAAAGAAGTAATAAAAAAGGTTCTAGCTGAATCACCTGGCAAAGCTAGTCACTCTATTATAATATACACTGTGTCCAGTCATGGCATGTGTCACTTTCAGAGGATTGCAGTCATTTAAACCAGTACCACATCTACTTTGTTTACAATTGCACTTCAATGTACATGGGCTATTTATTATTGAATGGTTTAGCCACCAAATGAGAGCTGAACTAGTAAGAATTGAGTTTCAGAAGTAATTTAAAATTTGGCTGTAACTACTTTCACCAAGTGGTGAGAATACTCATGGAACTCTTTCACCAGGTTGTGAGAATAGCAGGAAGTACTGAAGACCAGAAATCACATTATAAGGTGTTGGAAGGGTAATGGTTCCGAATGTTTAATGATTTTTTTCAGTTTCATAGGAAGATTAAGTATTGCAAAATTGTAGAATTTATTGTTACAATAAATTTGAACCCTGGTGAAAGTAATTACCACTGTTTGGAATTCCAAAGTGCAACTCATTAGCAAATAAATAAAAACACGAAAAAAGCACCTTACGCAAGCATTTGTCGACAAGGCATTTTTCATTTGGAACACTTAGAGCTATAAATGGCCCACCCAACCTAACCACAAAAGCATTTAGAGGGGTTTTTTGAAAACTAAAGAGCCCTAAACCTTACTTGCCTAACTTTATTAAGAAACCCCTTTGCATCATGCACACATGGCAGTAGTAGTCCGTAATCAAGATGGTAGTAAACAAATGGCTGATTGCAATTGAGAAGTACATGTAAGTGAAACATTAATCTCAAAGCAAAAACACAGAAAGTGATTGCTATAACTCTGAAGTACATGTGTAAACAGACATTGAACCATGAAAAAAATGCCTGTGTACCATAATGAAATTGTAATTAAACAATTGGAACTAGGACCAAACCATTTATGAATGTAATATTATCTTCATCACGTGATACACTAGTCCATACATGATACATTTTTCCAACTGCATGGTGTGGAGGTAAAAAAGTAATGATTGCCTGCATGTAAACACACACACCAATGTAATCTTTATACCCACCAATAACTAAAGAATGTGTGTGGCAGTGTAACAGGCCAGGTCAGAGATTATTCGCATGCACAGATTAAAACCTGGTAAAACAACTCTAAGCTTGCTTCACTAGTCACTCTGTCAAAATTTTACTTTGGTGGATGCTATATATTCCATATTTAGATCAAATTCTGATTACATAAGTTTGCAATAATGTGACAATTATATTTTGAAGCAATGTAATCACAGAGTTGGGAAAAGTATTTCTTGTTAGCATTGCTGATTTAAGGTAAATTATCGCAATCACAAACACAAAAATTAGTTAGCAAATAAATTTAAAAAAAATATTGTTTCTGTTACTTGTTCTTTCACCCACTTCAAGCTGTGGTAATTGTAATGCAGCAACATTTCATTGCGTCCTGTAAAATTAGAATCTGAATTATAGGAGCACCATGTAAATCATGCTGTGATCTTCAGTAGTAGCCTGTTCGCTAAAACTCGAGCTACAATCCACACAGCTAAAAAAAAATGCACGTGACAATGCTGCAGCCTTCGATTTACGTATCGAAATCGCAGAATGAATTTGTAGAAACGTATTTCTTATTAGATAAAAACTACTAACGTAACAACTTATGTAGTTCAAAGTATTCTACGCTTCTTCACTATGCACAGGGAGGTGAGAAACTTTTTTTAAGAGGGCAAGTTTTGTACAAAATTAGGAAGGTGGTAATTATAATGTAACCGAAAAATGATACATTTTCAGCAACAAGTACTTTCCGTCTCTTCCATTCAATCTATTTTCGGTATACTATAAATGTGCACTGCTTATAGGTAAGCACTTTATTCCCTGTTATTTTAGTTTCATGAGGTGCGAGAAGTTCCATGCTTCTTCACATCATGTATTTTCAATTAAACAAACAAGACGAAATACTTCTTTAAACACTGGTTTGATAACGCCTGCCTTGTTTCCACTCACGTTCTCACACACGTTACACAACACAGATTAAATATATAGCGTGCATAAGTATAACACAATTAAACACACTTTGGTATTAATAATATTCAACTTACCACTCAATAAACAACATTATTCTTCATAAGATGTGCACGACTCCTGGTCAGCGTTAAACGTAAACACAACATGGCCGCCTCAGAAAATTTCCCGGATGGCCGATGATGACTGAATCCAACGTTGCAATGTCTCCGAGACGTTCCAGAAACTAGACAATGAAACGATAACATTGCAATGTTTCAGAAACAAAACTGGGACTTCATGTGATGCTTTCTGTAATGTCAACGCGAAACCAGAATGTTAGAAACGTATATGAAAGATTGCAATATTTCTGAAATATGTCTGAAACTTGGTGTGCTGTATGGGTAGTGTAAACTGAAAAAATTAAGGGGGGGCTCCAGCCCTCTGATCCCACCTTGGGTGCGCGCTATTAACAATAACAGGGTTATAGAACATTCTGTGTCTTGGCTAGAAAATTATTTATCTCAAATTATCATCACATTATTTAAGAAGCCATGAACCTAATTTTATGTAGCGTAATTTCCTGAATGGGGTGCTGGAGTCCCCTGATTCCCACCTTGCATATGTGCTTGACTCGATAATTATTTCTCTCCTTAAATTATCGTCACGTTATTTTATTTCACACCACAAGAAACCAAAAACCTCATTTTAACTATTGTAAACCGCAAACTTTCGGGGTGGCTCGAGCCGCCTAAGCTCCCCCTTGGATACGTGCCTGCTGCGAGTGTCCCTTCATCAATTTAAACTAATCATCACTCATTCTGTTCGTCGCGATTAGCCAAAAGTGGAAGAAGACGCTAAATAACAAAAACAAATTTATCCTCACCGTGGCGATCAACTGGAGAATCTGAAAAGTAGCGTAAAAATATTAAAGGGAAATTCCAGGACATTCAGTAAAAATTCATATCAGAATATGCCCGAACAAGAACTTTACTTATAATTAGACATTTAAAATAAATGCAATAGGTTAGCTGGAAAGAAAAGCTGGCAGTGGAATATAGCCTACAGGGACAAGATATCACGCATATAGTGTATGAAAAATAAACTATGCATTGTTTCGGAATAAGTGTATTCTTCTATCGCGTATTTGATCTCTTGTTGTCAAATTAAATTAACAGCTTTGGTGTATAATATCAAAAGATGCATGAAAACACATCGTTTCTTGAGCCATCTGCTACATTCTACGCATAGCTTTCTTCTGCTCGTGTCCGCTTGGTGACGTCACAAGCTCTAGCCAATAACGTGCAAAGTCTCGTCTCGTGGGCAACACTAGTTGCGGTTAAACAAAGTGACGGAAAAGCGACGTAAAAGTAGGCTAAATACAAAAATTTGCAATATATATATTAACTGAAGAAAACTGTCATTTACTGCAGGAAATTTAAAAACTTACGGTACCTTTTTATACCGTATCACTTCTTATATTGCAGAAATTTACGTGTAAACCAGAGTGTTCTAAACGTATTATCTTAAAATTTGCGAAGAAAATATTATGACGAAAATAATTGTAATTCCAGAAAAGGCATTCCTATAACATTAAGTTCTTGCCAGTCAGAACGAACCAATCTATGTATTCGCAATGAACAAGGCTGTTCATGTGTTCAGCCATTGACTGTTACAAGTTTTGCTTTGTCACCCTAATGAAAAAACCCTCTACCGAGTGGCTGAATTATAGTAAATACTGTTATGCTGCTAGGATCTGTGCTCCATTTCTTGGAGATGAATTATGCCCTAGCAGCATAACAGTATTTACTATAATTCAGCCACTCGGTAGAGGGTTTTTTCATTAGGGTGACAAAGCAAAACTTGTAACAGTCAATGGCTGAACACATGAACAGCCTTGTAAAAAAGGTAAAGTGTTCCCCTGTGCATAGCACCACGCCATGAAGGCGTATAGGGGGTGTGGGGGTAACGCCCCACACTTTCTTGATCCGGTCGTGAGTGGGGGTGATGTGATCAGCATCACGCCCCTGACCGCCTTTACCCCCCAGGTACCCATGTTATTCGACGCTGGGTGGGCGCCGGGGCCGCTTTCACCGTTAGAAAAGTTCCCGGATTTGAACCGGCCGGGGATCGAACCCGGGACCTATAGCATGGTAGTCAGACGCGTTACCGACTGAGCCACCGCGGCCCTGCTTGGCTCAGTCGGTAACGCGTCTCCCCACTGGAAGTTGCAAGATACTTGTTTTACACAGTAACAAGTGACTTTGCTGTCGCTTCCGTAGCTCATGCTAATTGACGGTACCTCGTGTCTGTGGAGAGGACGTTTTCAAATCCGTGACTTAACTAGCTGTGTGTGCAAGTTGATGGAACGCATGATCAACAAGCGTCTCACCTGGTTTTTGGAGGAAAACTCATTGATAAGTAATTTTCAATGTGGTTTTCGCTCCAACCGTTCCACACTGGACCATCTGGTTCAGCTGGAAACACATATTCAGGATGCATTCCTCAACAAGGAACATTTAGTTGCAGTTTTCTTTGACCTCCAAAAGGCATATGACACAACGTGGCGCTTTGGCATCCTAAAGCAGCTCCATTCTTGGGGCGTGCGTGGCCATATGGCGTACTTTATTGAAAATTTTATATCAGATCGCTTTTTCCGCGTACGTGTTGGGAACTCCTTTTCGGATCTTCACGAACAAGAGAACGGTGTCCCGCAGGGCAGCGTACTTAGTGTGACTCTGTTTGCCATAGCAGTAAACAGTGTTATGGCAAACATTCTTTCCCCTGTACATGGCCTCCTCTATGTCGACGACCTCACGATCTTTTGTCGCTCACGGAATCTCGCGTCAGCTTCTCGTCAACTCCAACTGACGATAAACCGTTTGGTTGAGTGGTCCTCCCAAACAGGTTTCACCTTCTCATCCGAGAAATCCGTGTGTGTTCACTTTTGTCGTCAGCGTACATGTCATTTAGATCCTGACCTGTACATGGGGAAGTCTCCCCTGTGCTTCGTGAATGAGGTCCGCTTCCTGGGCCTCATTTTCGATAAGAAATTAACATGGCTACCTCACCTTCGCCAGTTAAAGTTCTCTTGTCTTCGAGTTCTCAACCTTTTACGCGTTTTATCTCATACTTCTTGGGGTGCTGATAGGACGGTATTGCTTCGTCTATACCGTGCACTCATCAGGTCGAAGCTAGATTATGGATGTGTTGTGTATTCTTCTGCTCGCCCATCTAGACTTCGCATCCTAGACACTGTCCACCATGCTGGTATACGTGTGTGCACTGGTGCCTTTCGGACCAGTCCAGTCGCCAGTTTGTATGTAGAGGCATCTGAGCCGTCGCTGTCTCTGCGAAGACAGCGGCTGGTAGTTAACTACTTCCTCCATCTTCGCTCGATGCCTTCACATCCTTCATTCCACACCATCTCAGACGAGGGTAGGCTGGCAAGGTATCGGCTCCACCCTAGTGTCACTAGACCATTTGGTGTTCGTGCAGACGAGATCCTGTCAGCACTTGGTGTTGACAGTGATCTTCCTGGCGTCTCTCCACTCATTTCGCCTCTCCCTACCTGGGAGTTTCCTGCACCTTCTATCGATTTTTCTCTGACTGCTCTTCCAAAGTCAGAGACACCAATGGTTGTATACCAGCAACGGTTTTTAGAACTTCGTGCGAAGCACCCCAATTTTAATGTGTTTTACACGGATGGGTCCAAGACATTCGAATCAGTTGGTTGCGCCTTCGTCCTAGACTCTCAAAGTTCCAGTTACTTGCTACATCCTGCCTGTTCCATCTATACGGCAGAGTTGTACGCCATTCTAAAGGCACTGGACTTTGCAGACGTCAATGGTCTGAAGAAAGTCCTTGTGTGCTGTGATTCGACCAGCGTGTTGCAGTCTCTGGATTCGCCGTATTCCCGGCATCCAGTAGCGCAACGCATATTCAGACGGCTTGTGTCCTTATCTGCCAGCACAGATGTACACTTCTGTTGGGTCCCTAGCCACGTGGGCATCCAGGGGAACGAAGCAGCTGATGCTGCCGCCAAGTCTGCTGATGCAGATGGCGACGTTCTCGTCCACCTTTTGCCAGCTAGCGACCTGCAGAATGTGTTCCGTTCTCGCCTTCTTGACACTTGGCAGACCGAGTGGGATGTGGAAACGGGGAACAAGCTTCACGCTGTTAAGCCTACCATAGGTGTTTGGCGTTCCTCGTCTCGTCCCTCTCGGCGAGAAGACGTTATTCTTACCCGCCTGCGTATAGGACACAGCCGTCTCACGCATGGTCACCTACTGCAAGGGCTGGACCCTCCGTTGTGTCGTACTTGTAATGTTATTCTAAGCATCCGACACATTCTCGTTGAATGTGTCGATCTTGCTTACCTCCGGCAGACTTTTAACCTTTCCGTCTGTTTGTCATCCCTCTTGGGTGATGACAGCAGTATTTTATCACGTGTTTTTAGTTTTTTGCGAAGAGCTGGACTCTTCCACCGTCTGTAAGGAGGTTTTTAGTTTATTCTGACTTTTTAATATGTTGTGTTTGTCTCGTGCAGGTCTTTTTACAACCTTGCACTTTTAGTTTTTCCCAAGGGGCTATCTACCCCCCCTTTTTTAAAATCTAAGTCAGAATTTTAGATAAGGGGACATTTCCCCGTATACACAGAAGGGTGCGAAATGGCCTTAAGTGCCGACGCACCCATAAATTTTAACTCAATCAATCAATCAATCAAATCCGTGACGTATATGTGAATTTCAGCGGCGTTTGAAGGCGTGTTTCTCGAGAACCAAAACAAATATCGCCGAGATATTTTGCACATCTCATGTTTGTGTCATTATCTGTAAAATGAATGGATTTATAACGTTTTTCATGTCAAAGTGGAAATGTCCATTTCAAGAAATTCTTGAGTTGAGTACAATGGTGTAGCAACTAACCAGGCATACAGTTTATGTTTAAATACATTCATAGGCATATTTGTCACATCAAGAGGTAGCTTATTAAATAATCTTAATCCTAGAGCTTCATAACTATTCAGGGATTTTGAGAGTCTATGATATATGATAGTATATTTACACGCCTGCTGTTTCTTATAATGTAGGAGTGGTCTACTTCCTGTGGCAAATGTTTCTTTACATACAACAGCACAGTGTAAATATATAGAATTATCACAGTCATAAATTGTATCTTAATGAACAGTGGCTTACAATGAACTAATTTGTGTAAGTTTGTAATTATTCTCACGGCTTTTTTCTGCAGTATTAAAATTTCTTGTACATAACTGCAGTTCCACCAAAGCAAAATTCCATATGAAATAATGCCACAGATTAATATAATGCTTTGAAAGAAAGTAAAGTAAGCTGATCTTACGTAATCTTGAGGTACATGACTGTTTAGATCTATGGTTTAGATTCCTTAACAAATATATAACCCTGGAGAGCTTGGCAGTTAAGTGTTTAATATGTGGCTCCCATGATAATTTATTATCAATGACAATACACTAGGGGTGTGCGGGACAAAACGTTTTGGGTCTGGACGGGAAGTTTTTTAATCCCCGACATTCGGGGCGGGAAAATTTCCCAATTTCGCGACAAAGTCGGGAAATGTTCGAAATTTCCCGAAGCTCTAGAAATCTCGAATTCTATAGGTCATTTTCACCTTAAGTGATTGTTTTGGCATTTCTGGAATAAAAACTAATAATTTCCGACAAGTTCCAGACACTTACATTACAGAAAACGTCGAGAATGAACGACTTTTTACGGGATCGCGAAATGTCCTGGTCCCGACTTTTCGGGATCCGCACACCCCTAGTTTTTACCATACGAATCACCTTCCATCCAAAAGAAAAGAAAAGGGGAACTGGATCCCGGAGAGAGATTTTTTGGTCGGGACGAGATCGGAAAGGAATTTTCTCAAATGCCTACCAAGTCGACATGACCATTTTCAAGACTATTCGAGATCCCTAAAGTCGGATATTGAAGAAGAACAATCACTCGAAAGAGAAATATAGTGTATAATTCGTTTCAGATTTTAGAGAAATTTTGAGTGTATCCGGTCCCAAAAATTTCTAGATTTTATTTCTTTCCTTCCCCAAGATAATTACCAAACCCGAATCATGGTGCCGAACTGTCGTGAAATGGAATGTTGTATAAAAGATATACATATTCACACCAGATGTTCATAATTATCCCATGTAAAATGCAAATTACACAACAATGTAAAGTAATAGTTTTCTCATTTTAAGAACTCAAGTGAATTGACTGCATGTATGTACGTTAAGTTCAAAATTAAAAATCAATATAAATTGATTTTTTTAATATTTGTGGTTATTTTTTATATCATTGTTGGTAATGGAGAATTTGTTGTTTCTTTTAACATTTCATTTCGAGCATGGCACATACAACAGTTTTTAATGAATATATTTTTTAAATACGGAGAAAGTAACTGAGCAGTTGCTTTAAGTTTTCGATTGTTGTTGGTGATGGTAATCGTAAATATACATATCCATGCCAGAGTAATCGTAAGTATACATATCCACGCAGAATTATATCAAGTGTTTCAAGTATTGAATACCCAATAGCTTGAATAATATTTTTCAGGGCTCGACGTACTGTACACCCTCGAGAATAACGTGGATTTTTTTTAAATCGATAGTTTTCGATGGTACTAAAAACCGGCCCTCATATTACACAGAAGATTACTTTCAGCATGAAATCTAACGGTAACAGTAGGATAATATGAAAACACTTTAAACACGGTTGTTTTCAAATAAAAATCATTGCTACTTACCTCATATGCATAGCGGAAGATTTTTCAAGCTGGCCATAACTTTTTTTCAGGAAAAAAGCATTATTTTTAACATTATAAACATTTATTGGTCGTTGCTAATTCGGCGCGCAAATTTTGACTCACGTTGTCTATCGTCAGCTGATATGCAGTATCGTCAGCTGATGTGCTGTGTTTCCAAACTTATGAACCGATAAATGCCGCACAAACTATTCACGAAAGGTTTTCAAGCGAAAATTGAGGCTAGACTCTACTTTACGTCCTTATCTGCATGGTGACTGCTTCTTTACGTTGGCGGTGCGCGATCGTGGTGCGGCACCCGGCATCTCTTCGGGTAAGTACATTTTTCTTTTTACACTTTCTGTTCACAATAGAACCACTATCCATTTACGGGGTCTAGGTATGCCTACGAGGTTAGGTTAGGCCTGTTAGGTTAGGTTCCATTAGCACTCATTTCACCCCTAAATATGTGCTTCATCATCTAAAAAATTCCTCAGTACGTTCAATTGCGCATATCCGGACAACATCGGTTTTTCTCGATCTACTTCTTCAGGAAAGTTTTGCTCGCTTTGGGATTTACGTTGTTCGATTAATTATAAAATAAGCTTTCCAACGATATATGACACGTATTCCTTAGGAAAAGGACGTAAACTAAAGTCTCACCTTACATTGGAAAAAAAAACCGCTCACACGTCATCTTGTCAAACTTCCGCGTGGTTGCTACACTGTGAGGGGGTTACATAACCGAACGCACGGAACATTTGATTCACGTAGTCGACGGTAATGGCGGCACGAGCTATCGCACAACAGAGATGCATGATTGACAAAAAATACCTTATTTACAGGCAAAATACGTAGCACGATTCTAAAAAACAATATCTCTGGCTTCAGAAAGTGCTCAAGAACACAATTCCGTAAGTACTTTCTCGTCTTTTCTCCTGTAAATTTTAAGAAATCCGTCTCAACAATGTGAAGTAATTATGACAAAACCAATATATGTATGTAATGCCTCTTCTTCAAGTGTTTTTATCCTTTTGTAATTGTCCTTGAATATAAACTAAAAAAATTCAAATATAACACATTTTTTTTTGTAGGAGTGTGCTGTGTTTGGACAGAAGGAAACTGGACAGGCGTACAGTGTTTAAAGATGAGTTTCAAATATAGGGAAGATGACTTTCATACCAATATTAGACGTAGGAAAGATGGAATGTTAGGAAAAATAACTATAGAAGGTGGATCAAATGCACTGCCTGCAAATGACGATTTTCATGCTAATATCAGACGTAGGAAAGATGGAATGCTAGGAAAAATAACTGTAAAAGGTGGATCAAATACACTGGATGAAAATGATGTTTTTCATACCAATATCAGAAGTAGGAAAGATGGAATGTTAGGAAAAATAACTGTAAGAGGTGGATCGAATACACTGCTTGCAAATGATGATGGAAAGTGGTATGAAAATAAGGTAAGCTTCTGTTTTACATAAGCATGTTTTTAGAAATATGAAAATTATGTTGATGATTCTGTTGTGTATTCTGCATAACAGTGAAAAATGGGTTTTGCAACGGTTCCAATTGTTTTATGATTTTTCACATACTCCTAGCAGAAAGAATTCTCATAGAATTTTGACAATCATTGTCACACAGAATTTGAACCTTCCGTGAAGTAATGAGCACTGTTTGGTTTTCAAAAAAGGTATTTATGTTGAGAGGAAAAAGCAACTTAATAATTACCTGATGGAAACATGCCCGCTCCCCATGGACAAGGCATTCCCTGTTGATAGAAGCGACAGCAAGTGTGTAGTAGAATAGTGAGAATGAATGTAGAAGTAATTTGGAAACTTCCTGAAACTAATCAGCATGGTTTTCATTTGGAATAAGTCCAATTTATGGGTAAAACAAGATGTTAGAGGTACCTTTTTACAAATCTCCCCCATTTCGCACGCTTGATGCATTACACAGACTACCACGCAATCTAACTACAAAAGCTTTTAGGGATGTTATTTTAATGCTAAGAGAACTAAACTTGACCTGCCTAACCTAATCACAAAAGCATTTAAGGTTAGTATTATAGTGAACTACACCTGACACCAGGGACGTCGTTAGGGAGGGGCACGTGGGGGCACTGGCCCCGGCAAACGTCCACGTGGCCCCGGGAAACTGTTCTGTATTTGCTGGAACTTTTACTTGGATGACAAATATTGCAAAATAATTCGTCAGTAAATTTTGCTTGCAGTTTGAACCACGTCTTCAATTTTCAGTAGTACGAACCCAAGCAAGGTATTTCTTTCATATTTCCCTGTTTCTTGCTTGTTGAACACAAACAGATGTTTTGGGAGGGGATGCAGTTAATGGTTTTGTGGTCCGCCCCGGTCAGAGAAAACTGAGACCTATTGAAAATGCACTTTTCCTCCCTGCTGCACACCAGATCCAGGATCCCCCCAAAACCTGCACTTTCTCTTCATCTGGCCCTGCACTGGCACCATGGGCGCCGAAAGGACAACACAAACAGGAGGATTTAGTTACAGGTGGCTAGAACTTTCTGGGTTAATTATTTTATGGTTCAGAAAAGATATCCCCATGAGTTTCAAATTTCAAGAACAGAATTCTATTGCTTGTCCCTTTTTCGGCGCGGGAATGAATGACATAGCGGTTCTTCTCACATGCACTCAACCTCCTGCTAATGTCCTGCCCTGCAAAGGAGGGGAAAGGCCACTTTCTGAAAATTCATCGAAACATCGAAGCGGTCGGTTCATTTGTTGATTTGGTAGACAGTTGATACGAGGGTCACAATTTATATTTTGAGCCTTGGCACCAGTGATTGAAGTTAGGCGCGATTTGACGTTTGCACGGAATCGTCTGGCATTATTGACCATAACGTACTTCAAATGTTTTGTCAATAGCTTCATTTGTGTTGTTTATGTTGCCTTGGAGATTGCGCGACAACAATAAAATGGAATTATCTCGTGAACATTTTCGTGCGATGATATTTTACGATTTTCGACGTGGATTATCAAGACAAGAGTGCATCGATCAACTTACTTCCACATTTGGCGATGAAGCCCCATCCTTTGCCACTGTGAAACGCTGGTATAACGAATTTAATCGTGGCCGCCATTCGCTCACCGACGAGATTCGCGAAGGTCGTCCAAAATCAGTTGTTGTTCAAGAAAACATTGATGCTGTGCAAAACCTAATACTGCAAGATCGTCATGTGACATACTGTGAGATTGAGGCAACCATAGGCATTAGTTCCACCAGCATATATAAAATATTACATGATCATTTAGCTGTGAGAAAGGTATGTTCTCGTTGGATCCCACACAATTTGACAAGAACTCAAAAAGACGCTCGCGTCAATTGGTGCAAACAAATGCTCAATAAATACAAACGTGATGCTTCAAAAGACGTATATAAGATTGTAACAGGAGACGAATCATGGATATATGCATATGAGTCGGAACGTAAACAGCAGTCGACTGTATGGGTGTTTCAAGATGAATACAATCCAACAAAAGTTGTTCGCGCTCGAAGCACATCGAAACAAATGGTCGCCTGTTTTTTCGGGAAAACTGGTCATGTGGCAACTGTGCCTTTATAGGAACGTAGAACGATCAACTCTGAATGGTACACAACAATTTGTTTGCCAGAGGTCTTCGGTCAAATACGGAAAACAAACAAACGCGGTCGGATCATTCTTCATCAAGACAATGCCAGCTGTCAAACATCTCGTCTAACAACCGACTTTATGAACAGTCAAAAAATCGAATTGATGGGTCATCCTCCGTACAGTCCTGATTTGGCACCCAATGACTTCTTCTTGTTCCCGAATGTCAAGAATAAATTGCGTGGACAACGATTTTCGTCGGCGGAAGACGCCGTTGATGCGTTCAAAAACCATATTATGGAGGTGTCTCAAGAAGATTGGAAAAACTGCTTTGACAAATGGTTCGAACGAATGCAAAAGTGTATTGACCATAAAGGAGAATACTTCGAAAAACAATAAAGCAGTTTTCAATGCCAAATTCCTGTTTTTTCATTGTTAGGCTCAAAATATAAATAGTGACCCTCGTATCTTGTCAGATAGTTTGAAGTAGGATTTGTGGTCCGAGCGGTAGTAAACGTCTGTAAACGCGAGAAGATAGCATCATGAAGTGTTTGTGATCTCGTTTTCATACATCGCGAGTAAAATGTCAAATGAGAAGCTGCCAGATTGTCTTCCTCTGGAAACAATGGATCAGGATCGACTGATCAACCAAATATCCAACATATTGGCATTCTAAAAGAAAGTCTGACTACTACACAAGATCCTGGGTTCGACTCCCAGGGCGGTTGATCTCATGTATAATGAAAAATAAACCATGTTTCAGTTAAGGAAGGAAACTAGATATGTAGCAATTGGTTTTACAGCCGTCTGCATGCTCTATAAGTATTATGTTACAAAATTTGTATATCTTTCTGACTCTGTGATTTCTCTTCATTTAGCCTCCACCTGCAAATGCGGAAGCTGCTGCTGCTTAGGTGGCTATGTTGGCTAGACATACAAATATAATTAATCCCTAGTCATACAGCGAATAATACTTATAATATAATCATGAATTATGGAGCAGCAAATAACTTATCAAGCATTTTCTGTTTCTATTTGTTGTGCAGTGGTTGACAAGGTGCATTATGATGCCAGGGGTCCTGGGTTCGAATCCCGGACTGGGTGTGTGTGTTCTTTATGATGGTCCTCTCATCAATTTCACATCACTCATTTTCACCTTCATCTTCACGATTAGCCAAAAAGTGTCAGAAAAGCGAAGTAAAATAAACCAAATCAATCATTTATATATTTCTATATTACGCCGCTTTTTTACCTCTTGGGTTAAATGCGACGATGAGGATGAATGATGAGCCGAAGGAATGGCGATGGGACAGACATGATACAACCATACCTGTCCAATTCCCGAACCTTGGACCTCTGGTTTCGTAGCGTGTTATACTCAATGGAATTCTTAGGCAGAAAAACTGTAAAAGTGGGGTGAAAGAAGCAAAGTTGTACGCTGCATAAAAGGACATGTTTAGTTCTTCAAAAACCTTCCAATTATCGAGTTCGTGTTTTAAGTTCACTGTATGCACAGTAAGGCTAATCGGGGATCCAAACCGCTATGAGCATCCACCGGGTATCGAACCCGGAACCCCTTGATTACGAGGCGACGATGCTACCATGCGCCACCGAGGAGGTCCTTGGTCCTTTTCTTTCAAAAACTAAAAGACTATATATATATATATATATATATATATATATATAAAAGATATTTTAGGAATAAAGACGTCGTCCGAACTATTTTCATAGAGACCCGTTACTCATAGACTATGCGCACTCGTCTACAATATATATATATATATATATATATATATTTATAATATATGTATACAGTATAGGCCTATAAGTTTGTTAATTTATAATTGTTTGATAGAAAAAATCTTACGTTTGGGCCCCCCCAAAGTGATCAACCTAGCTACGTCCCTGCCTGACACTCCTAACATAACTACGAAAGCATGTATTGAAAAAAATCTTCAAACATTTTGGTGGCATGATTCATGTATAAGTATATGGAAATGAAAAATCAGTGTCAAGGAAACACTCTGTAAATAATCGCTAAAACTCTGCAGTTTGTGTTAACAGCCATCAATCTAAATCAAACCATGTAAAAAAATGCATACATAACATTATGAAATCGCAATATAACGAGGTACATTGGCCCTTGTTTTATTTATTTTATTTTTGTTAATATATTGCATTTATTTTAACTTATATTGTCTAGTGAAATATTCTATTTACATTGTAGCACTTGAAATGATGGTATGATTTTACAATACCAGAAAACGCCATAATTTTGTTAATAATTCGAATACTCACTAATTCTGGAGTCCTGATGATGTATCTGCAGTTAAGATTTGGTGCTCACGTGTAGAAATTGTAAAATAACGTGAAGAAGTTGTAAAATAACCTTATCATATTTCGCATACTCACTAATTTAGGGCACTTGATCACGATTCTGTGTTTAAAATTTGTCGCTCCAGTGCTATGAAACTGACATTTTTTGATGTCCCTGGTCGCAATTAGCCTTACACCCCTCGAACGATGCACGGGTAGCCCACAAACCATTCACGGATAGCCCTACGAACCATGCACAGTTAGTTTAGGCTAACAATTTGGGGTCGTAGTAAAATGAGGAATATATATTTTGTTTTTTAAGTATTCGAAACACAAGATCTTGCGATAAAAATTGGTTTTCTTGAAAAATCGAGGGTGTCGGTTGCAATCATGGACCCGCTTATTTTGCAAGTTCTACACGTGAGCACCAAATTTTAACTGCAGATTCGTGATTAGGAGCAATAAATTATTATGTGAAATATGAACGAAATTGGGGAAGTTTCCGGTATTGTAAAATCGCTCCGAAATGATTTATTCTGAAGTGTTATTTAGTTTATATTCAACGGTAGAAATAATTCCCACATATCTATCTCATTTCTCCAGTAGGTGTACAACCCTGGATTATCACCCCTCATTATACACTGCTCTCCATAAATTAAGCAACAAATGGTGATCATCCAATAGAATGAAACACAAGGCCGGAGGGTGTATATATTTTATTTGTAACGAAAGTGACCGTTGTCTGACACTAATAAGGGATATGATCCCTAACGCATTTGTTGCTTTCTTTCAGCGTGCCCACCACTCTTCTTCTCTTTTCTCCAACTGTTTTCTCTTTTACCTCACATTTTCTTGTTGTTGCTTAATTTCTGGAGGGCAGTGTACTTTTAGTAACAACTAGGGCCAAAATACAGAAGCTTTTCTCGTCCCGCAACAGAACTATTTGGAAAGATTAAACTTGGTTTAAGATGGATTTGGAATATTAATATATTTTTTTTAAAAGTTTTATCTTTTCTTTCTTCCTTGCTCCCTCCATTATTCCCGAAAACATGTTCATTGCTACTAGCACTTTATGATGTCTGGCTACCTCATGGCAATTTTGTTTTACATACTTGTGAATGGTAATTAGTATAGATTTGCTGAATAGATTTTACCAGGATCGTGTTTTTCATTTTTGACCATATTTTCTTTATTCTCTCAAGTGTCCTGCAAGGCCCAAAGAATACCCTGAACCACCTGAAGGTTTAGTAAACAGTTTGAGAACAGAAGCAGAACACTTGATGGAAAATGAAATTTTAGTTTATAACAACAGTAAGTACCATATCATTTGTATTGTGGGCATGCTTACGCAAACATGCATGTGTACGTAAACACACGCAAATACACCATTCTTTTGTTTCTCATTTCTGATTGTTATACATTTTTCTTTACAGTTCTATTTTGTTTAACTTTCAACATGAATGCACAGAAATCAGTAGGTTTAATTTGAAGTAATGCACCCTTTTTTATGGTGATTTACATATAAGTTCTATTTTCTTTAGAAAAAGAAATGTCTTAGTTGTATTAGTTGCTTGTTAATTTTTATATTTCATTAAAAATGCATATTATATGGATTTGTGAGATTAATTGAAGTCGCAATTTACAGGACGATCAAAAGACACTAACCAAAAGTGGATGAAGACCCTTGGTTCTGGTGGGACTGTGACTGATAAAGCTGCTGTCTTCTCAGTACTTGTTCAGAACTCACCAGTACATAATCTGGGGACCCTAAGAAAAATGATAAGTCTGGTAAAAGCAGGAAAGAAGAATGAATGTGTTAAATTAATGGGTAAGCTGTAAAAAAATAGTGCAAATAACAGTAATCCTTCTTGAAGATTGATCAGTGCTTGCAGGTTTTTTTTAATGTAGTGAGTATTATATGTAGGGGATGGATTTATGTGCACTTAAAATATGTACTAAAGGTTTTAAAATCTATCCTAAAAATTGCACATTGTGATCTATAATATGCTCTACGACCCCAGGGTATGCCACTTTCCTCATAATTCCAAGAATTGAAGGAACCCTAATCTATACTCAATCTTTGATAGAGATTAATTAGTTGCTAAGCCTTATTCGAGGATTTGTCTCAACTTACTGCTCAACAAAAACTGTCCCTAAAAATTGAAAAGAAAAGTATAAAAATTTCATAAGATACCCACAACATCCTGTTTTATGTGTTCAAAAAATTATGGTTGAACTGTACCGTGTAAGATAAAACTAAGGCAGTGTAAACTAACCCCCACAGGACTGCATACTTTGCACACCAGTACTTGAAGCAGAAAATGTTAGATTGAGGCTTGGGGTTAGCTGGAGGGAGGCTCCTATGGTTTAACATGGTGACAATGAGACAGCTGGGGGGATGCATTGAAAATAAAAAATGCTAGCGAGAGATGCCTTCACCCTGCATCCCCCTTACTTTGAACACTGTTGTACACCATAAGCCTGTTGTTTATAAAACCATGAAATTCTGGCCAAAACACACATGACCATTTTCGTAGTGAAATATTATTGAGGATATAGGGACAAAATTATTAATAATCATGTAATTCATAACTAAAAAAATCTAACAATTTTCCATGTTGGCTTTCGACATCATTGTGGATAAATGGTGATTTTTCACCCCCCAAAATACTAGAAATACGAAGTTCAAACTAGCAGCTCTCTCTCTGCCAGCAAAATACTTTGAAATGTCTTTAGTGTCATTGAAATTTATGAAACTGATATGAAATTAAATGTCTTGAAATTTAACTACAACGCAGGTTAAATGTCCAATTTATAAATTATGTAGTATCCATGTTTTCAGGGCTTTCGAAATACTGCAGGGTCTTTATTGCATGAAGGAAAGCATGCTGTTTTACGGGGTGGGACACCTAAAAGTACCACCGGAAATATTTCGTGAACAGCAATAAATATTGAAAAACTTCTTTCGCAGATATATAGGTATGAGAGGGGTTCATGAAATTAGTGGACACAATACGTTCAACTACGTAAGGAAATATGGTTTTCAACACAAACTTAGTTTTTTAAAATGGAAACCCCATTTTATTTTTAGCTCATTTGAAAGTACGGAAAAATTCATTAAGAATGACGTTTGTTACATTGTAATATGTCAAGCAGTTCTCAAGTGATTGTAACGTGAAGTTGAGCGTGAATGCACATTCCCACTATGCCTGTCGGCAGAGCCGAATGTAAATACTGTCGTTTCTGCATTTTTTCTACACTTGCCGTAGATAAGTATCATCTTGGCCTTTTCAGAGAGTGAAAATACTATTTTCTCAGCAACAGTTCTGACGTAAATACACTATCACAAACATCTGGTTAATCAATGTACTTTGTTACGTCCTTGCTTTATTTCGTAAATTTGATAAATCAATTTGAAAGAAAGAAAAAATGTATAAGGTGCAAAGTTTAATAGTTGAAAACTTAGATTTGTCATGACCAAACGAGAAAAGTTGATTGTTCCGATGTACTAAAAATTATGGCGTAAATGAATGAACGTCAATTAAAAATTAGAAAGACGTTAATGTACTAACATTTATGTATGTAACTGATGGCAGAATGTTTAAAATTTATACTTTTTAATTAACAAATATTTGTTAACTCTGAAAGATATATCAGAACTTTTCAGATAATTTGTCAAAACTTACTCATGTATAAACTACACATTGTATTGTAACCCACAGTTGTTGGAACGTAACAATTTTCCTAAGCACAACACATAGTTTGCAGAAGAGTAACATGTTTGTTACGATACCCAAATGGCGTCAAAAGGGGGATATGTACACTAGCGGAAGAAAGTTTAGACTCACCTATGAAATTTATTTTTTAAATGAAAATAAAATGCTATTAGTTGAAACCAACCATCATAGTGCATATATTTGAACTTGTATGGGTATGTTACACACCAGCCTACATATAATACTGTATAGAAGACACCAATTTTTCACAAAAAGTTAAAAAATGTTAAAATAAGGCATCAAAATGCATTTTTATCACACTGCCTGTTCATCAATGTGTCCTCCCCTTGATTTGATGACAGCTTTACATATGCGTGGCATTCTTGCTGTGAGTTTTTCTAATGTATCTGTTTTCATACCTTCCCAGGCTTCCAGTAGACACTGCCACAGCTCCTCCACAGAGCTTGGGGCCCTTGCTTTTGCCTTCCTGTCAAGTTCCTCCCACAGTAGCTCAATTGGTGACATATCAGGTGATTGGGAAGGCCAAATCATTGACTGCAATGCTCCTTCAGCTTCCTTTCCTGCGACATATTGCTTCCACAATTTTGATGTGTGTTAAGGATCATTATCCTGTTGTAGAACAAATCCTCGACCAATTAATCTTGTCCCGGATGGTACAGCATTGCGTGAAAGAATACGATGATACTGTTTCTGTTCCAGTGTTCCTTGCACTCTCACTAAATCACCAAACATATTGTTACCAAAACATCCCCATACCATGACACTTCCTCCTCCATGCTTCACTGTTGGAATAATACAAGCTTCCAAAACTCTTTCTCCAGGGTGGCGACGAATGTATTGGCGGCGGTTAGAACCAAATTTTTCATACTTTGATTCATCCGTCCAAAGTACAGTCAACTCTCGATTCAATGACCTTTCACAGTTCCCGGGAAAAGGGTCGTTATTTCGAAGGGGTCGTTATTGGAATTTGCACCAATTTTCAGCTTAAACGGGCACAAAGATGCCTAGGATATGGTAACACCATTTATCCTGGTAGTTATACAACCTGTTATGCACAGGATGCGTGTTGTGAGAAGGAAAATAGAACGTGAAAATGTTTTCACAAAAAATAATGTAAGATTAACTGGTAAGATTAGATCTCTCGGGAGAAACAACACAACCTTTCTAGACACCAGATAAAAAAAAAAAGGTGGGGCTGTAATTTTCATTTTGGTTCGGCTGTGTAAAATACATAGCAAAAAAAAAAGGCACGTTTTCTTTGCCATACACATTGGCAAAGACTGCTAGTCCAGCAGTCATTTCGGGCTGCCCCCCCTCCCCACCCGCGAGTTGTCAGCAGCTCTTAGGACAAGGAAACAAGTCAAGGTCGATTTAAAATAACATCCAAGCACATTCTATCTTCTCTTCTCGTGTATCCAAGAGCAAGCGTGCCAAAACAAGCCTGACGCGCTGGGTAGCGGCCATCGGGTGCGGGGTAACAATTGGTGCGCTTGAGGAAGGGGAGGGCAGAGGTCAAGTGCTATTGGATATCACTCAAGCATGGTGTGGTGGTGTCTATTTTTAGTTCAGACCCAATTGTGAGAGGTAGAGCGCTCGTGAAGGGAATGAGTGGAAAAAAAAAACAATGCATTTTTCGGCCGATTTCCTTCAATTTTTCAACTTTTTTTCCCAATTTTTCAACTTTTTCTAAATTTTTCACAGTTCCCGGGAAGAGGGTTGTTACTTCGAGGGGTCATTATACCCGGGGTCGTAGAATCGAGAGTTGACTGTACTTGTTTCCATTGTTCAATGGTCCAGTTTAGCATGATCTTTGGCTCACTCCAGCCTTTTACGCTTGTGTACGGCTTTCAACAATGGTTTACAAACTACTACTCGACCAAATAATCCAGCCGCGCGCAGACGACTTTTCACTGTTGTAACAGACACTGGTTGCTCTCTTGTTTCATTTATTTCTGCGCATATGTCCACTGCCGAACGCCTTCTGTCACGCTTACTGAGGATGACAATCTGTTTGTCCCCGACGTTAGACGTCTTCCGACGCCCACAGCATGGCCAATCCTCATGACTGCCAGTTTCCTCTCTTCGTATAACTGCTCTACGGACACTGCATTCTGAAATGTTTAATTGTTTTGCTATTTGTTGGTTTGACCATTCAATTTCCTTATATGCACATGCCTTGGCCCTAATTTCTTGGCTTGTATTAGCCTTTTTCCCCATAGTTGCTGGTAAAAGCGAACTTGTTCCCGCCTTTACGTCCAATTTGGCACTAATACTTCACAAGGTTCAAATACAAATAGCATGACAATAGCAGGTACTGTAGGTTAAAATTACACACAATCACTTCTGGTATAAGTACCACTGACCCCACAATAACTCGTCAGTAGGCTGATGCAACCACTCACAATCAGTAATATCATTGCAACGTTGAAGATTAACATAGCGAGAAAGTATTAAATGACAGTGAGAACTTGTTAAGAGCATACCATTAACAGAGGAAAAAGTTAAAAGAAGAGGACTGCACACTGATATTACATAAACATCATTCGATAAATAGATTAAAATTTCTGAGACATCAAAACAGCTTTAAAAACATTCTATAAATATCAATAGTGAAATTCCAGCACAGTAGTGTCACCCGTTGTCACATTTTAAACTTTATTTCAGTGACTTACAAATTTTTACAGGTGAGTAAACTTTCTAGTATGTTACGACATACGAATCAACTTGTGAGAATGTTTGTTTCAAGCGTCAACTTCACGTTAGAATTACTTGACGTATTACAATGTAATAAACGCTATTCTTAATGAATTTTTCCATACTTTCAAATGAGCTAAAAATATAATGGGGTTTCCATTTTAAAGAAACTAAGTTTGTGTTGAAAACCATATTTCCTTATGTAGTTGAACGTATTGTGTCCACTAAATTCATGAGCCCTGCTCATACCTATATATCTGCGAAAGCAGTTTTTCAATATTAATTGTTGTTCACGAAATATTTCCGATGGTACTTTTAGCGGCCCCAGCCAGTATATGTGCATGTGAAAGCTTTCATAAAAAAAACTATGGTCCTTTCCAATTGAAGTTCTGTGATGTGTACAGCAGATGGTGAGGAGTTAACGAGTCTGAGAGAGACTTGACACTGTATTATGTTTCAGTTATGTGTGACAACAATAACATGTGTAAATTCCCATGATAATCACCAGAAATTACTCTTAATACCTAAAATATTAACAACATTTTTATGCTGAATATCAACATTCTATGACTCGAGCATTAGTGGTAAGTGCATGATCACCTTTTATTCACTGCCGAAGCAGTGCACTCTTTGCTCCTTCACTATTACAAATTTCTCACTAATGCATACACAAATTACTATTTGAAATACTTCCAGATGGAAGAGAATGTGAATTTAATCAGTGCCCAAAACTAGGCAATGTATGATACTTTAGACACACAGATGAACTTGAAATGAACGACTGCTTTAAAATCACTTGCAATGTATACAGTTATGTGCATGTTAATCTGAAATATGCACTAACATCTCAAATATGCATATATATGCATTATAATACCAAACCAATACAAGTCAAGTTAAATGGGTTAATCTTTAGAAAGCATATGCATTTTCCCCAACAAAAGCATGGAAATATGCAAAAGTCTTGCCACCTTATAACATTACACAAGGATGAAAAGTCTAGACACATTAGAAACATCTACCACATGCAGATCAAGTAAATGTACTAATCGGAAATTAGTTTAGTTTAGGTATGTTATTACAGTTGTAGACTTGCATTTAGGAAAATACAAGTTTAAATCCATAGAAAGAAATACTAACATGATATTCCTTAGTTTTTATCAGCGAACTATAGATAAATGTAACATGTTCTTTTTCCATATCATAGAGTAACTTGAATTTGACACTGAGGTTGATCCTTTTGTTTTTTATCAGTATTCTCTTCTTTTTAACATGTGTTTTTTGTTAAAGATACCTAGTTATGAAGTATTTGTTGTTTTCAGATGTTCTGACGGAACTTTTCATAACCGATCTCTTACCTGCTCATAGAAAGTTGAAGAAATTTGAACATAATCCTCTTACTCTGTTGGACTCATTGTCAGCAGGCAACCCAACAATGAGAAAGAAACTCCTACTCTACTGGTACTTTGAAGACCAGCTTAAAACCTGTTATGCAGATTTTCTGAAAGCACTGCATGATACAGCCCATGATACTGTTGAAACCAACAGAGGGAAATCTGTAAATGCTATGTGTAAGTTGCTGAAAAATGTTCCTGAACAAGAAGCGGTAAGGATTTGTAACAGTACAAGTGATGTGCTTTTAGTGTATGAGGTGTTTTATGTCAGTATCTTTTAATATAAACCAATGCTAATACTTGTATAATTGTAATTTAACCACATTATTCTTGCAAAGCTTTGGTTTAACATATTCTAAGAATTTCGTAAGAGAGAATTACAATATTAACCCTAGCTTACCTGTGCCGTTCGAGAAACTTACTTACCTAAAGGGGGCCTCACAGGCCCATGCTTTTTTAATCACAAAAATTGAAGAAACCATTTTGCTATTGAATTGCTTCTTGCTTTCTTTTTTATAGAAATGAGTTATTTATTAAGTATAATGATTACAAAAATTACCATCATTAATAAAAAATAACCAATTATTGCATGAGTGTCACACCCTAATTTTACCATTCGCAAAAACTCAAAAGAACCATGATATTTTTTATTAATGCTTCTTTGTTTATAGAGGGGCAGTTGTTTATTAATTATAATAATTACAAAATATGCCATCGTTACGAACCAATTGTACTCACTAACATGAGTGTCTCAAATATTTTAAAGATGGCACCTGATGCGCCCTCCAAGTGCAGTTTGCCTCCTATTTACATTAAATTTGTGTTTCTTATGAACAAAATTAATACAGAATATTCAGAACACCCCGAGGAACAATGTAATTTATTTTCAATTCTTTATAAAAAATTTCAGTTGAAAAATTGAAAAAAAAAGAGGTGGAGGATGCTAGGGTTAAAAATAGCTATCATTTTATTATGAAATTCACTTTACTCTACAATGTTGGTGCAAGTTTTTTTAAGAAAAATATTCATTTTGCATGATTTACAGGATAATTAGGCTCTACAAAATTGTATGGGATTTTTGCCAACCAGGCAAAATATCGAGACTTCAGAAAGGCATTATCCTGTTCAGCTGAACCTATACAGTTCAATACAGGCTGAACAGTCCATCTGCATGAACTCTACCATAAATATATCGTTGCAATAAAACATTAAAATGCTGCCCAAGGCATACTTTTATAGTATAAAAAATATACATAAAAACGTAACATTTCCGCCCTCTAACAGGGTCTTCTTCAGACAAATATTCACAATAAATTTATGGAAGATACAACCATTATTTTATATATACACTTCCTGACAGGAAATGTTTTAAGTAAGGACTGGTTCCTTCATGTTCTTTTGTGTATGTATACGTAGATTTAAACTGCAGGATACCAGGTAAAGAAAAGTATTTTTAAATTTCTTAATTTCATGCCAAGCTGTATGCAATAATGTTATATAACATTAATGTTGTATCTAGGTATAGTTGGATGATTTAAATTATCTGGTAGTCTTTTTATATAGTAAAAAAAAAGGTAAAGTGCTCCCCTGTGCTTAGCACCATGCCATGAAGGCGTATAGGGGGTGTGGGGGTAATGCCCCACACTTTCTTGATCCGGTCATGAGTGGGGGTGATGTGATCAGCATCACGCCCCTGACCGCCTTTACCCCCCAGGTTTTATCCCAGGTACCCATGTTATTCGACGCTGGGTGGGTGCCGGGGCCGCTTCCAACCTTAGAAAAGTTCCCGGATTTGAACCGGCCGGGGATCGAACCCGGGACCTTGAGCATGGTAGTCAGACGCGTTACCGACTGAGCCACTGAGTACTATATACTACTATATAGTACAGGCGCGGTTGGCTGTATAGCGCAAATGTGCAGTGAACCCCCAGTAATATACAAAATAAACAATAACTGAGAAGTTCATAAGCGTAGAGTGGCAAATTCTCTTAGTGAGAAGGAGAAACCGCGGGCCAGAGCCACTCAGCTCCTCTCTAGTTCCGTTTCGTGCAAAGCCTCTTCTGAACCTCCGCAAGCCAACCCCTACCTTGCTAAAAGCTTAGGATGGCTAGCAGAAGCTCGACGCGTACAAATGGCGAAAATACATGCAGTCTGAGACTGGAGGAAGACCGTCTCGTCAAAACGGACATGCGCAGTTCGTAGGATCACCAGCGAGCTGGAGTGAATCACGCTCTTCTCTCTTCCAGTGTTGCACTATGTGTTTCAATTTGAATTCATTTGGCATTCTCTTTGTATTTTTATATTTTACAAGACTTATTAGATTAATGAAGAGGGTGTAATATAAATGTAGAGGTAACACCGAACGAAAGCTAGAAGTAAAGATGATGGGACAAATAAGATAAATATGATAGAAAACAACTTCCCTACACATTCAGAGTTTTCATCTTTAAGATGGAAACACTTCAGGTGGAAGGAGCCGAAAAGTCAAAAATAGCGCGAGGGCGAGGGGTTGCTTATCGGACAAGACTTAAACAACCTTTTGGTCTTCTTACGTCAGACTAAATGCTTTCGTTGACATGTTAGGCTTTTTAGGTTTAGTTGTCTTAGAATATATACACTCAATTTTCGGGGCTTACCGTGCTTGACCAAAAATGTAATATTTGCTATTTATTCAAGCCTAACCTAACAATGAAGGCATTTCGCACTTACGTCAGAAGACGACCAAAAAGTTGTTTGGGTTTCGTGCGATCAGTTATACTCTAGCGCGAGAGGGTGTTCGAAGGGACGCGCGCATTTAACTTTGTTACGTGCCATTGTCTCCATACTTGTTAGTTTGTTTTGAAGTGCATGGCTGGTGATTGAAATATATATGGCATAGTGATACGTTGAGTGAAGTGAGGTGGATTGTGTATTGGAAGGAGTGTAGTTGTTGCTGTGCGAGAAGTTAACATATTGCATAGAATAGAATCTAATCGCTTTGATTTAGCGATATACTTTCGAATAGTTATATAAGAATTATCTTGTAATCAAGGGGTTTTGGGTTCGATTACTGATACATACTCATTTTAGCAGGCAGAGATTTGTATTTTTTAACTGTAGGTTCAGGATCCAGTTCCAATAATATAGTCTATTTGACAGTGGTGGGACCAGAAAAGAGTTGGCAAGAGTGGAAGAGGCAAAATTGAGGCGAGAATATTTTCTGAATTCTGAGATAGCCCTAAATACAATACCATACGAAAATCTTAAATTAAAATGATCGCCCCCTACACACACACACTCCTTGGTGCTGTCACTGTTATCTGAACATAAAGCAAATTAACTTTGTCAGTAATCTACCGGCCAAAATTTGAAAATTTTCCCAGTACTATCTCTACGAACAAAAGCGTGTAGTGTCTCAAAAGGTTTAGATAAGTCCACTTTGCATAATTTTGGTGAACCCCCAGGAAAATTATGCACGAGCCGCGCCTGATATAGTAGTATCTGGATTATCCAGATGATTGATATTTGGAAGATTGATAAATACAGTGGAATCTATATTTTACATTTTTCAGGGGACCAAACTGAAAATGCTTAAAATACGAAAAAAAAAAGTTAAATTGAGAAAATATTTTTAAAACATTTTACTATGTTGGGATCATCGAGATTGAATGTATAATGCAGGAAAATGTAAAATCAGAGTTCCACTGTAAATATCTGATATCCAGATATTAAATTATCAAAGTGGATTGATTTAAATCAGGTTGATTTCATATGTACAATAACAGAAACAGAAAAATGTACAGGGTGTATCAAAAAGAATCATCCGATTTCGAAGGGCTATATTTAGGAAACCAATGAACATAGAATCTCGCAGCAAGTTGTACAATACATGTTGTAACATCAAGTTTTACTTACAGTAGGCTTTGATTTGTTGCAGGTAAGTGCTTTACTGGTGCAGCTCAATCTTTAGTCCGCATCAAGAAGGCAACCCAGCAACAGGAAGCATTCTGCATGCTCTGCTTCAAGAAATGTGAGTTCGTTACAACTGTGCAACGTCGAATACTGTGAGCAGTAGGTGGTGACGACGAATCTCACGCTGCACAGCTGTAACGGACTCACATTTGTTGAAGTGGAGAACGCAGAATGCTTCCTGTTGCTGGGTTGCCTTATTGATGCGGACTAAAGATTGAGCTGCACCAGTAAAGCACTTACCTGCAACAAATCAAAACCTAGTGTAAGTAAAACTTGATGTTACAACATGTATTGTACAACTGGCTGCGAGATTCTATGTTCATTGGTTTCCTAAATATAGCCTTTCGAAATCGGATGATTCTTTCTGATACACCCTGTATATTTACATATAATTTATTTGCTTCAATCAAACTGTTGAAATATTTTACAGGGCCGTTTACTAGGAAAAGCCTTTCTATAAAAAAAACATGGTTCTATATTGAACAGGTGTTCCTGGGTTACCCAAGAACACCTGTTTAAATCACGTCGCCAGGAAAGCTACAATTCATATGTCATGATGCCAAAAACCATGCAAGTAATTTTAAGCATGTTTTTTTTTTTTTTAAAAAAAGGAATCAATTTAAACAAATTAAATCATCAAAAATTATTTTTTAAGTCACCCTTTTGTTGTAATAAGATCATAAATATCAGTACAAAATTGGACTGAATTTCAAGTTCCAACTGTACATTTAGTACTGAAATTTAAAATTTCCATGCTAATGGAAATATTCATAATCTTCAGTTTCTATCACTTATGTGAAAGACCTGAAATATTATAAATTTGATTCCAGTTGAAGAGAAGTCTGTTTTTCATTCCACATTTTACAGCAGAAACAATCATTGTTCTGGGATCTTGTACAATTCACAGGATAGTCTAGACTCAGGAATGTGTTGTTGGTAAATTTAGTGTTAATGTTTTTTTCATATAATTTCACATTGTATTGTGACAAAATATAGTTGGAAAATGCATATTGTGAAATTATTTAAGAATCAGGGTGTAGTCTCCTATTTCTATCAAAAACTAAATGCAATTGTTTTGCAACACTTTACAATATAAAAATCCTCATTCTCAATTTCATTGACAATGGCATGATATATATTCAACTATTGTAGTTTTAAGAAACAGTGTGTAGATTATCCTCTGTATATTGTTAGGTGAACCAATCATACTTGGTATGCTGACATTAATATAGCAAATTACTGTGGGATCTTAGTCATGTTGTTTGTGAATGGTTGCAGGAAGTTCAGAGTGATTTGTCAATCAGCAGTTTTAAAATCCTAATTCATTTGAACCTGTGTGTTCTGTTTTCAGGTTTTGCTGTCAAACATTGTAAATAAATTGGGTGACCCTAACCAGCATGTATCTGCACAAACTATGCATTTATTGGATAAACTGTTGCAAAATCACCCAGATATGAAGGAAATAGTTTTGGCTGAAATTGAAAGTCTTCTCTTCAGGTTTGTACCATGCTTTATTTCGTTTAACGGTACTTGTGCAATAACCCTGTTCTTCTGTCTGTCCAGCCATCCATCCAAGTCCATCACGTCTATCATAATAGCCCAGTGCAACATAAACCAAAAACCAACTCAATTGTCCCATCTGTCTGGCCATCTGAGAAAATTTGATCAAAAGGGACCTGCCAACAACTGGAATCTAGCAAATGTGAAATCTGAAATTTCTACATTTGAGAACATAGCAAATGCTAGTTCAAAATAACATGAATATTTTCTTTTGTAGGCATAATTTCATGTTTCCATGTTGCAAATTTGATAGTTTTTCTGATTACTTTCACTTCATTCACTGAGAATATGGTGTTCCCAGGTAGCGGTAGTTCTATTTTCTTCTGTCTGGTGGTGCTGGCAGTTGGTTTGGTTTCCATCATCTGCTGACATTATCAGGTGGTAAATGCCATCATCCAACAGAAACCAGCACTGAAGCTAGACAATGGATGGGCACTCCTAACCTGGCATCTCATTCTTTAAAAAACCCTAGGGCACAAAAAGGATAAGATGCAGTTACCCTGCTTGACCCCTTCCACCCACCCAAAGAACACGAACCACGCCACTCTTGGCAATACAATCCAACAGACAGCCCAACCCCTCAATCACTACCCAGCAACTCCACCACTCATTGGTCAGTACATTTAAGATACTACATATAAACTCATTTTTGATACATGCTTGCTTCCCTTACCCAACAGTCAATTACTGTTCAAGATCTCTTCACATTATTATCTTCACATAACTTGGTTAAGTGGTATACGGAATGTGTGTGTAGCTAAAATACAGAGACCCTCTTCCCTCTTAATAGCCCTGTTTGGTGAGCCAGACAACTGTAAGATATATCTGAGAGGAAACACGTGACTACCAACTTCCACCTTAAGATCATCTTAGCTGAATCGTCAGACGATAAAACAAGTTGCATGGGGTCTGTGGATGAAACTAGTCAGTGCAACAACTAACATAGAAGCTGTAATGGGAAAAATTGCGGAGAATAAATATATTTAGGAAAGAATGGAAAAAGTAGCTACTATTCTTGGAAAGGGGGTAAATATGGTACAACCATTGTCAGAAAAGTTCCAGGACTGAGCTCGTAAAAAATAATTTATTCAACTTAGGAACTAATGGTCCTAGGTTTTGTCAAAATAGTCCCCTCGGCTATCTATACACAGCTGCGACCGTTTCTGGAGGTCATGGAAGCAAGCAGGGAAAGCTTCATCTAGGATGCTTCTCAGCACATCTGTCACAAAACCGTTTGGATTGCTACCAATATCTTCATGACGCTTCCGTTTCAGCAGTGTTTGCACATGGGGAGACAAAAAATAAACACACGGTAACTGGTCAGGTAAATATGGGGGATGTGGTAGAGCAGAGATACGATGCTTGGCCAGATATTCCTGGACTGATAAAGCAGTAAGTGGCCTTGCATGGTTGTGCAATAAGAACCACTGCCCAGATGCCCACAAATCAGGCCGGCGCCGCAGAATTGCTTGATGCAAATGTTTCAGGGCATCAATATAAAGGTTTTTGTTTATCGTTTGATCCTTCAGGCAGATATTCATGGTGCGCCAAACCTTTAGCATGAAAAAATGGGATCAACATTGTCTTTTGATCATCTTGCACTGAATCTCTTCCCTTCTGAAACCTTTTGTGCCATTCAAAGATACGGCTTCTTGATAATGCCTTGTCACCAAATGCTTGCTGTATCATATTCCATGTTTCACTAGGGGTTTCCCAGATTAACACAAAACTTAATGTTAACACTGCTCGGAATGCACGTCCATCACGACACTTGTGTAACTTCCAACTAAATGCGTCAACAAGCCAAACAGTGGGCTGCTAAGCACAGCCCTGCCATCTAGTGTGTTTACATGGAAACACTTCCAAGGCCATTTCTATTTAGAACACATATCAGGTTATAACAGGTGAAGAATAAAAAAATCAGTCCTGGAACTTTTCTGACAAAGGTTGTATATCTTCTTTGGTCATACATTTAATTGAATTTCAGTAATTAAAATCAATTTTGAGTTCATTTTCATATTCAGCTTTATAATATTCCAAGTTCAATCAAAATATTTATTCTAAATAGAAAAAAAATGTTAACATGTTAGGTCTCATTAGGGATATATACTTAGCATTCATTTTTCAAATCTTATGTCGAAGTCACGCTCTTCATTCTTTGAAGCAGAGATGATATTCAGTGAACATGGTCTTGATATAAAACAATGAACTTCTCTCTTCTTACATTTCAAACCAATATTTAAGCATTTTCAAAGTATCATTTATTTATCTTGAATACAAAGAATGTTGTCAGACATTGCCAAGTATAAATATAGTCATCCCTGCAATAACATTATCCTAAACTGCATAAATCTCCATGGATGCCACCATCTTGCAAGATCTTCTGCGATGAAACAAGACAACTTTTTCTTGACTTGCTCTGGCTGCAAGATTGCTGAAAGCTGTCTGGCCAGACACTCTTACTCTGTAAGACGTGACAACTTCCGGGTGCTGGACACTAAATGTACAAGATCTTCATGACGACGTGAAGTTGTCTGGCTCCCTGAACGGGGCTAATGATTGGTGTGGTAGGCAAACAATGGTATAAGAAAGTATAAGAGGGATACTAGCATAGCCATGATAAACTCTCTTCTATATTAATTTATTGATTCTTTGTTCTTATTTTAATATGTTAACAAGCTAATTTTTTATCTTTACTCGCTGTGTTCATTTGTGTCTTAAGTTAAAATGATGTTTTCTCTTGCAGGCCACATGTTGGTAGCCAAGCACAATATTATGCATTATGCTTCCTGTGCCAATTCCGATTTGCCGGAAAAGATGTTCAACTTGCAAGGAATTTGATTAAAGTGTATTTTTCCTTCTTTAAGGCTTGTATCAAAAAGGTATGCTTAATTATCTATTCTTCATTATGTTGTGAGTTAGGAAAATTAATAAAAATTGAAATAGTAGTTAGCAACTTTTTATTTTTTCATGTTGAAGAAGGGAAAGGGTCCATGTAGGGGGAAGGGGGTGCTAGCTACCGTCCTATCTAAATCTTTCAGCCTGATGATTGAATTGTGGTTTTAACTAGAAGAAACCGAGAATTGTGTTGACCTTTGGATAGGCTTGAGCGGAAATAGGAGTCCCACAATAGAGTTAGTCCTGTAGTCTGGAATTCTCTCAACAAACTCCTCCTATGGAGGAACTAAAAATGAGAGAGATTGGATAGTGTTTTTTTGCATTCGTCATGTATTTGCATTCATCATGTACAAGTGAAGTCAAGCACAATGTTGTTTATGAGGGTGCGATCCGCGCAAGAGACAAAAGACAAAGACATAAAGACAGACGATGGATTCGGGAGTTGAATGGCTTTGTCTACGCGGCTGGTCCAGGGATACGTGCCTCCAGGTTATGTTGCCGAACAATAGGATAGGCTAACCTAACCTACTCACCCACTTTGGGCTTGATTGAACCTATGAAACTACTCTGCTGTGCAACCTGGACGCACCCATCCCCATGCAGCTCTATGCTGTCCTCCAGTGACCATTAACATGGAGGATGTCCCCAGTAGACCAGCATCCATTCCGAGGAATGATTGCTGGTGTATCATAGGGACTTTCAGCCTAGTTATTCCGGAGCGAGAGGTACGCTTCCCGGACTTACCCGCCCAAATATGAATTGATAAATCAAGATGTTGGAAAGACACATTTAATATTCGGGGTACTAATACATTTAACTATATACAAGCACTGCACAAACTTATAAGATTGTTTTTACAATTGGAACCAACAAAATGGGTAATAAAAACACTGTACTTACATATTCTGCATTCACCTTACCACACCTGGGCCTTGTTGCACACTTGTCACTCCAACTATAAATGGGGAGATTTTTTGTGGGTCTGCACTAAAAATATAGCGGTATCTTAAGACATATGGGTATTGTCTTGCAAATGAACGGTTTCAGGGAGCTATATCACAAAGGATGTGCCGATTAATTATGGATGTCTTTGGATACAAAGCATCATGGTTTCCTGGAGGCTCATTGTCCTCACCATGTGCTTTTGAGAATTTCAGAATTTTCATGGATATTGGTTCCATGCACTTTAAGACACTTCCAGTGCTGTAATTCGTTCATATTATACCCTACAGGACTATTCCTAAGCCCTTATTGGATATTTCACACACTGGTGACTCCATTGTCCTCTCTCCACTGGCCTACTCTGGCCCAAAACTTGGAGCGATGTTAACTGTACCAACTGTTAGCAAGAAGTGAGATCAAGATGGCTTCCTCACATGTTAAAAGCTATCACAGACTCATTGTCTGGTAGCCACGCCCATGAGGCCATCTGATTGGTCCACAGCACCTTGGGTTACTTGCCTTCATCAAGTACCTTGAGAAGCCCAATAGATGGCAGTCTAGTCAGGGCTAGTTCCACTGACTCTCACCAGATGGCTCTGGTGCTGTGAGACCGATTGTCTTTTGTCCAAAAACATCGATTTTTTGATGTTTTTGTGGTTTGTTTGCACATATAAGTGTGACTTGGAGTTATTTTCAGGGAAAGCAAGTTAATTTGTGCTTGCACAAATATTATCCTGAAAATATCTGTATTAATAAAAAATTTGCATGAAAAGTAACATGTGCTCTCTGAATTCTCCTATCAACAAAAGGTTGTTTCTTTGATAACCAATGAATTTTGGTCTGGGGCTTATTAATTACTTAATATTTTGATGTTTTATCATACTTTTACTAATTAGGCCTAATTTCTGTTAATCTTAACATATCTGGGAATGTCTATTCCTATTAATTTTACCTGAATTGAATTGGCCTTGTACTTTGGTTGGAGTGGAGTGGAGTGCTGCCTGTATGTATTGGGGATGTATACCCAACCTTTGGTTGGTTATACATATCCCGGGCCCTCGGGAAAAGAAAAAGGATACGTGAAGCGGATCATTTTTCTTTACCCTTTACTACACTATACCCAAATACATACACAAAATATTTATATACACACTGAATTGTTAAGACCATGCTGGTCCGAAAAGAACATATACATGAAAGAAAATAAATTTGCAATTATTCTTGCCCGTCACTTGGATCTATGTTTGAGATATTGTTCTGTCCGATATATCGAACGATTTCCTAGACGGTATATACATGGTTAATATAACACACTTAAAAGTTTTCAATAAATGATTTTAGTCATTCATGTTATATCTGCTTATTGCCGCACTGAATACAGTTTTTGTATTCGAACTGCTTAGTAGTTTTTAGGTACGTATCTAATGTCTCTGCCCCTCATTCACTTGAGGGTGCAGTACCTTCAAAAAATGTTCAGCATACACCTTGGTATGTTGTCCACATTTGATCACCTCACAATTGTTCTTCAATATCTCCTTAGGTGGAGATAGCTGTCGCCTGGCTTTGTGCACTTTGCGTGGCCATCAAATGTTTTTGTTGCTCGCTTGGCGGAACAATGCTTCGACCTGGCTGTCCATTGGGATTGTGTACAATCTGTGGAATGCACTCATTTTGTGAAGTCTGTAGGATTGTCATGGTGGTTCGTTTCTGGATGTCATTGTTCGATTACGAACCCCTGACACACTCCCTGCTTCCCCATATTGTTGGAACGCTGAAAAGATTGTCTCTAGTTCCTGGTATAATATGCTTGGGGGTCTGCTGCTGCCTATGACACCATGCACTTTTGTATGTTTGCTCCGGGGTTTTGTGGTGACACTGAGGGGGAGTTGGAGTGATGTACTCACTGGCCCCACTTCACATGCAGGCTTTGACCTTACCCTTGTTGGTTTTTGGGTTGTTCCTTATAAACAACCCTATATGTTTGGGGGTGCTCGCATATTTTTATTACTGCTACCCTGGTTTGGTCGAACCCAACCCATCGGTAGTGCAAATACCCAATGATTGCTAAGCAATATTTTGCTTGATTGGTAGTGAGCGATCTAGCATAGATTTGTACTCATAGGGAAATAAACCTCTATATGATGGTTGGACTCACTTTTGTGTCCAACAAAGAAATGGTCTGGGTAGACAACAACGAAATTACCCTTTATACCACAATGAAATTGCCTTGGCATATAATACTGAAGTAATACTTTTGTATACAACAATGAAATTGACCTTTATACTCAACAATGAAATAATCTTTTGTATATAACAATGAAATACTCTGGTATACAACACTGAAATTGACTTTTGCATACAATGATAAAATAATCCCTTACACGATCTTGACATAAATTTTTCTACCCTATGTACAAATGGGTGAATGTCACAGACCAGACAGAACCTCATTCACAAAACCTCTGACCTTTAACATATATTAATACTAGTGTTCGAAAAATGTGTAGCTTTTTCTCCTCATCTTGTACCTGTTGTACACTCCTATCCGTGCGTCTTACCCTGGATGCGCTAGAGGGATACCAATACCTCTTATGCGACTAATACTATAGCGCAGGAGCCGTACCGTCGCGTACTTCTCTCCTAGGTCCTACTGATATCGGGTTTAGGAAGAAACGTAGAGCTGACGAGCAGACATCTACAGTTTCCATGGGGAAGTATCACAAGGGTACGAGGGTGGAGCCATTTGTGCGCAGTTACTCGTCTTACCAACAGACAAAGCAAGTCGTAGGGAAACGGCTGCACCCCGTCGGGATTGAGGTTGAGTCCTCGTTGAATTCAGAGGCCCCTTGGCTTGAATTAACTTCTTTGAGGTACTCTCGATGCTAACACCGGATGTAGTAGTCTGAGCTTCTCAATGTAATGACTATACACCTTATAGCTACACCTCCACAACTTCATGTTATTGACATGTTGGTTGGGTAGGCTCTTACCGCTAACACAATGAACAAGATTAAATATGTTATCTGTCACCTGATCACTACAAACTAATGGACCGAAGAAGGTGTGGAACAATTTGTGGGTCTGTCCCTCTAGAGCTTTGCTTTGGAGATGGGATTTAAGAAAAACTAAATCATACACTTTGATCACAGTTCTGTTTTGCTGTGACTCATTTACCTTATTGTTGGCTTTGTTTCGCCTTTCGGCCGTCCGGGATACAGCCATGAACAATTGCTGATCCCATTCGGTTTGTTCACCTGTAGGAATATGAAAGTGTTCCATAACGGGGTTCCTGAGTGAATTGTTTGGCCCTAACTGGGGACCATTGTCTACTATGATTCTTTGGGGAAGTGAAAACTGTACAAAACATATATCAATGAGTTTCCTCACTATTAAATTCCATGCTTACTAACCGAGTAGGAATTATTACACCCTGGCCACCATCACCCCCAGCGAGAATAGCACAGGCTAGTTTCCCGCGGGTTGCTCATAGGGCAGAATGGCATTCATCTCGCTCTGTTGAGATTCCATTTGTTTACCCTTGGGTGTGTGACCTGGTTTGATGAACCATTTTACCTCATCGAGTGCATTGAGTATGGCATCCATACCTCGTGGGCTGAAGTGAACCAGGTCGGGTCTCATGTTTTGACCGTAACCCATGGTTTCTTCGAACAGCGACATGTTCATTTCTTGGCCCTTGTGCACAAATTTCGATGAGGAATCCAGAACCCTTACATTGCTATTATCATCAAGGGATAATATTTTTGCAATTAGTGAGTCATACATGGCCCAGAACCTGTGTCGGTTCTCATTGGCTAACCTGGGAACTGGTGGAGGAGTCAGAACAATGACCTTCTGAGCACCTTTCCTCTTTAGGGTGTAAATGATATCCTGGAGGTTTCGGAACACCTGGTTGGTGTCCTTCCCTCGGAGCATATCATTTGTGGATACCATTAATAACACATTTTTATGTACACACTTTTCCCTTCTCAAAGCACTGAGCAACTGCGCTGAGGTTTGTCCAGATATGCAAAGTCCGATGTGGTAATTACCATCACTGTCTCTTTGGACAGGATACCCGAATTTTCTTTGCGCAAGACGTGACAACATTGAATCACCCACTGCCTGATATTGATTTATCAGTGGAGTGTGCTTGCATGAATCTGAACATTGTGGGACAGGTTTAGGTTTGGCATCGCCCTTCCCCACGTCAGGACGTTGCCTACCTAGTTTCCCTGGTTGTGCACATTTGGATGCACCTCAGCGAGATGCTCGGAAGACCCGTGTGAGCTGGCGGAACTCTTACGCTGGGATGTTCCACCCTTTCTCCGGTCTACCTTGGTTCTGTTTGGGTACTCCTTAGGCCGGGAGCCCCTCGCAGATTTGCACATGTGAGCGTCCTCCTTTTTGGATGAACCGCTCGCTTCACCCTGACCACGACTCACATAGGTCCGGTTAATGCGAGTCGTAGTTTTCCCGTAATTGGGTCGTGCTGGCCTTGCAACTTCCCTCTCAGGATATTGTGGCACTTGCACACTCTCATACCGAAGTATGGAGTTGGCCACCTCCTGAAGAGAGACGAAGGGAGCCAGGATTAACTGGTCCTTCAAGCTGCGCGGCAGCTGTTGCACAACGTGGGTGAAAACCTGGTTGTCGGCGATTTCTGGCAACGCAAGCCTAATCATTTTGACTTGGCGCCAGAAATATTTGTGCACTGATCTGTGCTGGGATGGGTTATACCTTTCGTTGAGAGCCTTCGCAAGGGAAGAAGCTCTCCACCCATCCCCTTGGAAATATGAGAGGAACTGCCTTTTGAAATCCGAGTAGGACTTGAACTTTCGTTCGTTCCTCTCGTACCACTGCCCTGCCTCGTCCCGTAGACAGAACGAGATTATTTGGAGGGCATCCGCCAAATCTACCTCCAGGAGAGTGAGATCTCTCTCAAACTCCTGCACGAAATCTGAGGCCAGCCTGTTCCCCTGCCCGTTAAAGGTTGGGAGCTGTTTGAGATCAGCAAACCTAACCCTAGGTTTGCTCTTGTTCCTCCTCCGATTCTTCCTCTTCCTCTGGCTGCGGACTTCGGCATCCGAGCTTTCGGAATTGGATTCCGGGGAGTTACCAAGTGGGTGGTACTTGTTAGGGGGAGACACATAGCCACTACTCTGGTCAGAGCTTTCGTAACCCTTAGGTCTTCGTTTGGTTTTGTGCAAGGCATGGTAGACAGACACATTCCGTGCAGGTGAGACGGGCATGGTGGCTGACGTAAGTGGAAGGGCGGACTGAGTTATTCGTCTCTCCATCCCTTCCAGGCAAGCAAGAATCCTCATCAGGCTTGCATCGTCAGACCTTTGTTCTGCTGGCAGCTGCTCCTCACCAACCCTTTGTTGTGAGGAGGTGCGCTGCTCAGTGACTTGGCCCTCGGAAATGCATACATGCGAGCTGCGGCCTTCCGCCTGACAGTTCGGCATTTCCTTCCTCACTTGCTCGAGAACCCTGTTCTCGATCGTGACCATGTGGTCACTGCAAGTGAGCTCTCTGCATATGTTTTCTAGGGCATCCAACCTCCCTAGAATCTGAGCTGTGGTGGTCTGATTGTCACCGCCTTGCACTTCGCCAACGAGTTCCCTCAGTTGCGAAATCTGGCCTGACACTTGTGTAAAATCCCTACCTAATCTTAACTCTAGGTCATTACATTGGACCTCTATTTGGTTAATTCTATTGGTGTTGGTCGCTACTTGTTTAGTTAACAATTCTGAGGTCTTCGTGGTGGCATTGTGGATGGAGTCCAGTCTGGCCTGGAATTCCGTCCTTACGGCTTCAAGTTTCTTATTTACTTCAGCCGATGCCTTGGCAAATTCCCTCCCCTGAACATCAATTTTCGCCTCAAGTTTCTGACTAACATTTTCAGAGACTTTCGCTTGCTCCTGGAGCATTGCCACAATGAGGTCAAGTTGGGGGTTACTACTGGTACTTGCACTACCGTTGGGTGGGAACCCACGACCTGCTGGCCGTTCCAACGACCTTGATCTGGTATTCATATTTGGGGGGTGCCGGTATTGAGTCTCATAATCTTGCGATCCGCGCAAGAGACAAAAGACAAAGACATAAAGACAGACGATGGATTCGGGAGTTGAATGGCTTTGTCTACGCGGCTGGTCCAGGGATACGTGCCTCCAGGTTATGTTGCCGAACAATAGGATAGGCTAACCTAACCTACTCACCCACTTTGGGCTTGATTGAACCTATGAAACTACTCTGCTGTGCAACCTGGACGCACCCATCCCCATGCAGCTCTATGCTGTCCTCCAGTGACCATTAACATGGAGGATGTCCCCAGTAGACCAGCATCCATTCCGAGGAATGATTGCTGGTGTATCATAGGGACTTTCAGCCTAGTTATTCCGGAGCGAGAGGTACGCTTCCCGGACTTACCCGCCCAAATATGAATTGATAAATCAAGATGTTGGAAAGACACATTTAATATTCGGGGTACTAATACATTTAACTATATACAAGCACTGCACAAACTTATAAGATTGTTTTTACAATTGGAACCAACAAAATGGGTAATAAAAACACTGTACTTACATATTCTGCATTCACCTTACCACACCTGGGCCTTGTTGCACACTTGTCACTCCAACTATAAATGGGGAGATTTTTTGTGGGTCTGCACTAAAAATATAGCGGTATCTTAAGACATATGGGTATTGTCTTGCAAATGAACGGTTTCAGGGAGCTATATCACAAAGGATGTGCCGATTAATTATGGATGTCTTTGGATACAAAGCATCATGGTTTCCTGGAGGCTCATTGTCCTCACCATGTGCTTTTGAGAATTTCAGAATTTTCATGGATATTGGTTCCATGCACTTTAAGACACTTCCAGTGCTGTAATTCGTTCATATTATACCCTACAGGACTATTCCTAAGCCCTTATTGGATATTTCACACACTGGTGACTCCATTGTCCTCTCTCCACTGGCCTACTCTGGCCCAAAACTTGGAGCGATGTTAACTGTACCAACTGTTAGCAAGAAGTGAGATCAAGATGGCTTCCTCACATGTTAAAAGCTATCACAGACTCATTGTCTGGTAGCCACGCCCATGAGGCCATCTGATTGGTCCACAGCACCTTGGGTTACTTGCCTTCATCAAGTACCTTGAGAAGCCCAATAGATGGCAGTCTAGTCAGGGCTAGTTCCACTGACTCTCACCAGATGGCTCTGGTGCTGTGAGACCGATTGTCTTTTGTCCAAAAACATCGATTTTTTGATGTTTTTGTGGTTTGTTTGCACATATAAGTGTGACTTGGAGTTATTTTCAGGGAAAGCAAGTTAATTTGTGCTTGCACAAATATTATCCTGAAAATATCTGTATTAATAAAAAATTTGCATGAAAAGTAACATGTGCTCTCTGAATTCTCCTATCAACAAAAGGTTGTTTCTTTGATAACCAATGAATTTTGGTCTGGGGCTTATTAATTACTTAATATTTTGATGTTTTATCATACTTTTACTAATTAGGCCTAATTTCTGTTAATCTTAACATATCTGGGAATGTCTATTCCTATTAATTTTACCTGAATTGAATTGGCCTTGTACTTTGGTTGGAGTGGAGTGGAGTGCTGCCTGTATGTATTGGGGATGTATACCCAACCTTTGGTTGGTTATAAGGGCAAGTAGCAGCCTTCACAGGGGAAGGACATGAATAGTGAATAATGAGAGATGTTGCCTCCGATTCCATCGAAAGTAAATAGAAGCATATTCTGAAAGCAGTTCCCATTTGGTAATTAAAAAAAAAGAATATAAGAAGTTTGTTTAACAAGGCCTTTTTATTGTGAAAGTCAGGGTTGGCATGTTTAAAACAACTTGTTTTAATATTTAAAATGCACGACTTTGTTATTTTTATGTTTGTTTAAAACACATTTTGGTATTTGATAGCCTATGGTTATTTGCATGTTTTGTAACTTTTTTCTTCTCATTCAGTCTGTGTCGTTTTGTTTATTATGCACAGAAATCTGTTCAGTGGCTAAAAATGTATATTTAGTTAACAAAGAAACATTGTAATGAGTACCTGTGTGTTTTTTGCAAGTGTTTAAAACATTTTAAAAATTGAGTAGTATGTGGATGACACACTTTTGTTCTGCAATTAACATACTGCAAATATTCATATTAAGGAAATGAGAGGTGTGGTAGATAAATACAGAGAAACTAGGGAGAAGGGAAAAAAAACAGTTTTGCGGTGAGTACTAGTTTCTCTGTATTTATACTGCACATAGTTGTTAATGTTATTATTTAGTTGCATTCATGATTAAATGTCATATTTTGGAAGCCAGAGTAGCTACCATGTGGATAGCTTGGGGCCTAGCAACTGGATTAGTTGATTCTTGAACCTTCTAGAACTGCTTACATGCAAGATTTAAGAGTAACATAAAAAGGTATTTTAAGTTAGTTAAGAATTTACTTTATAACTAAACACATATACAGTCCTTCCTTGGATGATTAACAGATTCCAAGTCTTTTTTGGCATTATATTTTAAATGTTCTATTTGTTTAAAACATTTTTTTATTCTTGATCAAAACAGTGTTTAAAACATGTTCAAAATAAATAAAGTTTGTTTTGTTTATTTAAAAAAAATTGCCAACCCTGCTGAAAGTACATACCTTAAGCTATTTTTCTATATAGGCACTTACCATCCTGAAACACAAGTTTTTGTATAAATAAGGTAATTTATCCATTCATTTTTCATAAAAGTTATCCAGTCTAGCATATTTTACCACATATTTCACCCAAAGTAATAACCATTAATTTGCATCTTATATCTTTTAGGGTGAAGTGGAATCCAAATTCATGGGTGCCATTTTAACAGGTGTGAAACGAGCATTTCCTTACTCTCAGCTGCAAGTAGAAAAAGTAGCAGACCATATAGAAGCCCTGTATCAAATTGCAAACATCAGCACATTCAACATCAGCATTCAGGCACTCTCTCTCCTATTTCAAGTGACACAAGGTGACAGCACGGCTACAGACAGGTAGGTAATGCATTTTGAGTTCATAATTTTGAACTCTAAAACAGCACACCAACATTTACTGAAGAAGCTAGGGTAAATAAATTATCAAAATTTCAGAATTTAGCACTCTTCCCCCCCCCCCCCTTCATCTAGCTTCATTGATCATTTCTATTATTAATTCTTTAAGGCCTTGTCTGTGGAGGATGATTGCAGTTTACGGTTCACTTATTGTACAGTTTTGTATTACTTGGTCATCTTTGTTGTAATTGGCTAATTCTAGATTTCAAGGCTGAGCTGTTACTGGCTGATACTATTCTGCCATTTGGTCTTTGGTGGTAGATGCACCAATTTTCCTGGAAGTTAGAAAAAAATCAAAGTTTCCGTTTATTTTGCACCAATATTGTGCTTAAAACTATATTTTCTGATTATTTAACAACCATTGTCATATTCTTATGTAATTCTTGAATATTTTGAAGTAAAACTGGTAAATTGATGAAGTGAAATACTCATCCACTAATATTAATCAATATTTTGAACAACTTTTAGTTGTTACAATTTTCAAGCTTGAGTTTTTGAAATATTCACTGTAAAATCCTGGAATTATACCTGAATTGTATCTTGGCCATACAAGTAGCCACCCTGTATATCCCCAAAAAATAAGATTGTCACATAATAATTTCATCTGTTTAAAATTTGTATTTGGTGCATCCCACGAGAGGTCTCATACATTTCCTAACGGGACACGGTCCCTACGGTCAACACCTATATAAGCACAACCTCAGACAGACTGATAAATGCCTGAAATGTAAAACCGAGACGGACACACCGGAACATAAAGCCTTCTTTTGCCAGACATCAAACAAACAAATCGAAGATTTAAGACAAAAGCTACCAAACTTCAACACGTACCAGTTAATAAGAAATCCCGAGCACTTTACGTCACTAAACGACTTAACAAACCTGGTGTCGAAAGAGGAACATTCCCTCTTCAAATCCGGCATCACTCACCTCCCCATTCAACCCCTACCTCCGGAATGTAATATACCCCCCAGAAGATCACAAAGAATCCACCTTCGACAAACTCAACAACAGGACATCCCTCCTTAGGACTAAGATCACCAAGAGGATAATGAAGCAGAACCTCCCACAGGAACATCAAGAAGGAGACACTAATACAGAAGACAGTGATACGCCAAAACGAAAAAAGGTTACATCTCCCCGGAGAAAGGCAAAGGATAACACTGCAAGGACTCGACCTAGGAACCAACCGAATTTAACCAAGATTCTTCTTTTTCGTTTCTTTCTTAAATTGTAATCTTACACCCCCTTCTTTATTCTCGTTACTAAACACACTGCAAACTTCTCTCACTGATTCTTGACAATTCTCTATATTTCCACTACCGAACGTACTAATGTACCCGATACTTCCCAGGAAATCCCTCCCTACTTCTTCCCTTCCTGATGATGTCCCGGGTACCAACCGTCGTACCGATGTTCATCCCAGTCCGACCAACTCTTGCTGGTCTCCCGCAAGTCTCCTTGCATCAGGTACCACTCGTTCTTTTATATCTCTTCCTACTATTAATACGTACATCTCAAAGCCAATAATACTCTCACTATCTCAAACATAACATACTAGAACATAGACCCTGCTTAACATTCATAGAATCGTGTTAATGTCCATTCCTCATCTCATCCATCAACACTAATGCACACGACACACAATAAAACTTATCCTAAGAAAACATTACCCACCCAATTACACACTTATGTAATTTCGTATCTGTGATCATAAATAATATTAATGTTAAACACTAACACTTATTTACTTCCTACTATTTCTAACCTTTATCTTAATCTTCTTACCTTGTAGAATGATGTGAAACCAACTTTGTTCAGGAAAACCGAACAAATTTGGTTCTTCACACTGGGACATTCTTGCCAATGTCACAGTGAATTATTGTAATTAAAAAAATAATGGAAATCAAGGATGAATCAAAGAAAAGCGGGGGAATCCGTAAAAAATTCACGGAACTGACGCCCTGGGTTAATTTTCAGGTACCAGGGCATAAGCACATACCTCCGAAAGTAGCTTGACTACTTTTATCCGTATACATAAAAATAATAATCGTTCTATGTAACCATATCTTGTATACTGTTTAGGAAATAAAATTCTTTGTTTTTTTTTTATTGCCAGGTGAACTTTTTCCATCTTAATGTAGTGGAGAGGACAGTAACTATTATGCTTTTCTCAACATTTTGTCAGTATCTAGGAGCTCATGATTCAATTAGAAATAGAATATATAAGCCCACCACCTAGAGAAATTAAATTCAGTGTTGAAGCATGGTTTCTTATTTCTCCAGGTACTACAGAGCATTGTACAAAAAGCTGATGGATGTTCAGCTTGGAGTGACTTTTCATCAAGCTATCTTTTTAAATTTAATTTACAAATCTTTGAAGAATGACACCGAAATAAATAGAGTTAAAGCCTTCATCAAAAGGTTGCTACAAGTAAGTATTTGTTTACATCATTTAATGTGCAACAGCTTATTATTGTTTACTTTATGTGGGAATTTCATTGCTTTTCTGTTAGCAAAACCATATTATCTGCAAATTTGCAGATAAACTGTGCTGTGTGATTATATTGATGCACTATTTACTATTTCCACACTATTTTTTTAATTTTTTTTTTGTTTTTAAAGTCAACTTTATGTCCAGGTATGCTAATGGTGACTGAAACTGGACGTATAGTCTAGTCCAGCGGGATCTGAACCACTGTTCAATATGCCTCCACAGGGATGTACACTGGGATCCCTAGATTTTCTATTGTTAGAATTCTTTTTGATACATTATACTCTCAGAAAGCAATTGTGTAGTTATTCCTTACATTCCATTATCCATTAGAGATCACCCTTTCCCTTGTGCTTTCCTGCTTTTTGTTTTTTTATGTGCATATCCTTGAACCTGGAAAAATCCTGAACTCTGTGGTGTAGCAGCCAAGTGGGTTTTTGCTGGCTGAATTGTGGTTGGCACATCAAGTCCCATTGCCACTTTTTTTCTGGCTTTCTAGACCGGAGCCTCCTATTTCTTATCAAGAAGTCTCTCAATTGTCCTCATGATTTTGGATCAACACTGAAATTTTGGATCTCACACCAGGTATTGAACCTGGGTCCCAACTGAAGGCAAGAGTATTAACCATTTGGCTACTTGGGGATACTCTAAAATCCATGCTTTCATAAACTCATAATAGAGTTCTCAAGTAAGGCTGCTCTTTTAAGTCAAAAGTTCACGCATGTTTCGATTAGGGATGTAGCAACATTAAACTTTTTAATGTAGAGTACTGACATAACATAGAGTGTACCAATCAAATTTAAAAGCCTGTAGTAATAATAATATCTGTAAATTTTGTTTCATTTGTATGTGTGTTTTTTGCAGGTATCTAATTATCAGCAAGTACCTATGATTTGTGGGATGTTAGTAATTATTTCACAGTTGCTAACTGAGAGAAAAGATCTTCTTACTGTGACAAAAGAGGCTGATTTTTCTGACGAGGAAGGGGAGGAACATTATGAAGATGTGGAAGTTCATGAGGTATAATAGTACTAATAGTATACAATGGAACCCTGATTTTACATTCTCCTACATCATACATTCAATCTTGATGGTCCCAATGTAGTAGAATTTTTTAAAAGAACATGGATTTTTCCTGCATTTAAGTTTTTTCAGCTTGGTCTCCTGAAAAACGTAAAATCAAGGATACACTGTAATAATATAATAGTTGGAAAAGTATAATAGTTTTGTTGGCACAATTTAATATACCTGAATTTATTGTAAAATAGTTTAACTTATATTTAAAGTTGCAAACTTTTAGTGTACAGAATATTATTTCTAATGTGGAGACATGTCAGTATTAAAATTAATTTCATGTGCTGTCATCCGGGCCAGATTATCTGTTTTTGCACTAGTCTTTTACACTAGATTTTTTACACTCAGTTTTTTCCAATAAATTTCCATGTATTGGTATCAGCTGATACCAGTGGTATTGCTATCAGAATGTATTGGTTCGATTTTATTTACTGATACCGGCCAATAGTTTTCCTGCATTTGGATCCCCCTCTGCACTGGCGGTTTCAGGATTCGTGAACAAGGGGTACAATAAGCAAAACAGTGCCCCCCCCCCCCCTGTACTTATACAGAATAAAAATCAATTACACAGTTTCACACCGTCTTTTATATATTACAATACCTTTACCAATTGATGTGACTAATGTACAATTTACTGCAAAAGCGAAACAAGTGAAAAACAAACCTATTTTTGTGTAAGTGCGTAACCTATTTTTGTTCACATTGAATTTCAATAAATTTAAAATTTCCTGCTTTTCCGTTGATCCATTGATAATTTTGTAATAAAATTTGCTCGTGGATTTCTCTTCTAGTATTTTTTCTAGCAATTTTATATGTAGTATCTGTATGAATATTTTTTTAGAAGTTTAATAATACAGTATAATTAACGTAAGAACTTTTTGGAATATACAGCACTAGTAAAAAGGATCCCATATTATACAGGCATATTTCTGTATGCTTCTAAAGAAACTATTAACATTTAATTATTAATATTTAATGATTAAATAATATAATTAATGCCTCTATATTGTTAAATGTATTTTGTATTTGTTATAATAAAACCTAGTACATGATGGGAGATATTACATACAATATTTTTTCAATATGTGTTCCGAAAGACGAAAGTTAACTTATGATCGATCATTGATTTCTGTACTCCTTTTACCAAGAAGTTTTTCCAAGAAATGTCCAATTCTTGCAGCAATATTTTATTGTGATTTCGTAAGAAAAAGCCAGGAGAGAAGCAAAGACAAAAACAACACTAAACCTGACATAACTAATGTTATTCAAAATTCAAGTGTCAATATCTCTAGTTTTGAAACTCGAATCGCAAATTTTTTTTCACTATGATACTGTTCGGGAAAAGTGTACAAAAATGATTCACTATAAGTAGGCCATTTTTCAATGATGTTAATAAACTCACCTGATTTCGAATGTTTCAATTTCATGGAAGATAATATTGGTACTTAACAAATCTATAACTGGATCTGTATGAGTTTATTATTTCCATTTGCAAAATCATCGATTTAGTTTAATTTGTAATTGACAGGGAAAAATATAAATTTTATCCTGGAAAAGTCAGGGAATTTAATTTCTGCTTGTTTGTAGCCACCCTGAAGAGGGGTCCACTTCCAACCTCGCCTATAATCAGTCCGTATGCACACACGAGCAAGAAAATCATGGCTGAAACAATCTGCAACCCCCACCCCCCCACCCTGGTTTGCTGACTGGAAGAGAGGGAGAAGGCACTCAGCCAAGGGAACACTTTTGTGGCAAACATTATGACATCGGCACAGTTATGAAAACGTATGAAGTGGGAAACGGGAGTCATGATGCACGGAAACCTGGATGACAAAAATAAGTGGTTTCACGATCTTTAGTTGGCTTACGTGGCTTAGATTTTCTCTAACAATTTCGCTTTTTTATGAAGTGCTACAGGGAACAAAGAACAAGTTTTGAATGAAAGCGGTTACCGGAAGTTGTCGATTACAAGGCTGAGAATTGTTCACTCACGCGAACCTGCTGAACTCTAGATCAGAGCTGGACAGATGGACGAGACTTCCAGGCGCCACGCATCTGTATTTTGGAACATTCCTGCGATGAGGGTGGTGTATTTATTGATGAAATAGTTCGACCTGCTATACACATTGACGAAGACTGAGTCATTTCGGACTGCTACCCCCCCCCCCCCCCCCCCCGTGAGTTGTCAGTAGCTCTTAGGACAAGGAAACAAGTCGAGGTCGATTTAAAATAACATCCAAGCATATTCGATCTTCTCTTCTCGCGTATCCATGAGCAAGCGAAATCACAATGGCAAAAGTAGCATGGCAAGTTGGGTAGCGCCTGTCGGGCGCAGGGTAACATTGGCACTCTTGGGGTGAGGGGAGGACAGAGGTCAAGTGCTATTGGATTTCACTCAAGTGTGGTGTGGTGGGGTCTATTTGTAGATCATACCCACTTGCGAGCGGTAGAGCGCTCGTGAAGGGAATGTGTGCAAAGAGTATATTTCTCGGGGCATTATATAAGATACACTTTTTTTTTGTTGCTTTTCCCCATCAAAAACAAGGGTGCGCATTATACACGCACGTGCATTATACTTGCGTAAATATTGTATTTTTAATAAATGTTTATCGTGCCGCTTATTGTTGCGGATTATTAAAATTTTCAAAAACGTGCAGTAGCCCTTCCCAACAGCCGCCTGCTGCATTGTGAAGCAGGGAACGGGAAGAGAAACACCGACAATTCGTAAAAGTGAGAATAGATCTTATAAGGGAATGTTGACGTTAGAGGACAGGTTTTGCGTGATTGTTGTCAGTTGATTGAAGCAGCAAGCAAAATACAATGTTGTAAAAGCGAAACAAAAGGAACGATGGTTTGGAATTTTTTCATCTTACATGTCTCCAAAGTGTTTCAGTCGGAACTTTGCAATGTGGAAGTTGAATAGCAACAAATGTGCGCAAGAACAAGAACAAGTTTACCCCAAGGGATTCATTCAGTAAATAAAATCTGGCTACGTTCTGCCTTCATGTCTCCCCGGCGTCCATGAAACAATAGGGGTTACATACGTACCAGTTTGGAGTCACCGGTGCCCCTCTGTCCATTACATCACGGCCATGCCAGGAATAAATATAATCATGACACAGCAAATGGCTCATGAATCAATACAAACTTGAATGTCTGGAACATTTATTGGGCCACTATATGGTTCAAAAGTTGAATGCACGTAATTGTTCCAATCCGGCCTGGTTGTCCCAATACCCAATACAACATTTGAGTGTTAAATTTGAATTTAAAATGCTGAAATGCATTCTACTGGGAAGTGAACATAAATAATTAATTTTATTCCTTTTTCATGTCTCTTTTAAGCAGAATGAAGATGACTTGGAGTCTGTTAAACATGGGTCAGAGATGAATGGGGAAAACCTGAATAAAGAATCAAATATCACTTCCTCATGGCACCATTGCAAGATCTTGGGAACAGACCATAAAAATAAATCAAAATATGACCCTTACTATAGAAATCCACTATTTTGTGGAGCAGACAGGGCAGTCTACTTGGAGCTCATACAGTTATCTCAACACTACCATCCAACAGTAGCATTATTTGCAAAGAAAATTTTGCAGAAAATTCCTGTGAATTACTCTGGAGACCCATTGAAGGATTTTACATTGATTCGATTTTTGGATAGATTTTCATTTAAAAACCCAAAACAGCAGTCGAAAGTAACATCTGAGTTTGCTACAAGGAAGAATTATGTCGCTTCTGGTGCAAGGTCATTGCGAGTTAATAGTAGTGCATATCTAAATGTAAAAGAAGAAAAAATACCTGAAGATGAAAAATACCTGTACACGTAAGTAGATATCAGTTTTAAGCCACCTCGGTGGACAAGTATGCTATTGATCATCTCATGATCTTTCCACTGAAGGTTCTAGACTTGAACCCTGGTCTAGGTGTTTCTTGTGAATATCCTCTCATCAATATTCTGTAATCATCATTCATCTTCAACATTGCAATTAGCTAAACTGTGGCAGAAAAGTGGTATAAAGTAAGAAAAATGCAGATGTTAGTTAGTTTGAAATATTATTACTATATTACACTAGGGAACAGCCATTTTGTATCCTGTTAGCAAGTATATGTTCTTAACTAATTTCGGCATGCTGATTTCGGATTTTTCACTCATTTTTCTCCATCACATACATTTTCAAGATATGCGTGACGTCATATATGTATATTATGGGTAATGTATACACAGCTGAATTCTGCTTTTCTTGTAATCTGGCAACACTGCAAACCATTTAAAATCATCATGTATACCTTCAGTCGTCTCTCATGTGTTGGTATGTGAGGTTTATTGTAACACTGTTTGCTACAATAAAGGATATTACTATGTATCGTAATTGTGCAGTGACACAGTGGTCTATGCTGTGATAAACTATGTCAACTGATAGAATCCCTTAGCTGTGTATATCATCCTAACACATTGTTACATTTCTGACCTATGCAGTTCAAAATTATAATGTAAAAACATCACAGATTTTGTAAAGATAGTGTACCGACTGTACTTTGGTTGTCGCTTGGAGGTCAAGACCACCCATGGGCAGTGCTCGAAAAATCTTCTTCAGATCTAGGTGCCAGGAAACCACCTACTAGCAATTGTGCATACTATAAGAAACTGAGTCGGCCACTGTGGCGGAGTGGTTAGCACATCACTCTACGATGCCAGGGGTCCCGGGTTCGAATCCCGGCCTGGGCATGGATGTTTGTGAGTGTTCATTCATCATATCATCACTCATCCACAACTTTGCAAATTAGCTAAAAGTGGCAGAAAAAAAAAGTGAAGTAAAATAAAGCTAATCAATCAAAAATCAGTCAATCTCTAAGAAGCTGAGCATCTGTATTAAAAACATCACTAAATCATGTGAGAAATCGGGAAATGGGGGGTTCGGGGACAAGGAGTAAGAAATTGTTACTGATTCTATGGAATGTTCACAACGTTGATAAAAAAATAATTTGCTAACTTACGCTGTACTGCAATTTGAACTTATAATTTTCAAAGTTTCATACATGCAAACTTTAAAAACTGCAATATTACAGAAAAAGATCAGTCGCCAAACTCACATTTTTAGTTGCCATGGCGACCAGGCAACCGGGATTTTTCGAGCCCTGCCCATGGGCCTCGCATGGTGCTGTAGTTGTGCTGTAACACTAAGAGAATGGTTGGATGATGTTCATTCAATGCCTTTTGATGTGTCTATGATATGGCTTGAACCAAGAGACCATGTGACAAATTGTTCTCTGACCTGACGCGACCTATGTTGCCAGTACACTTCGTAATTTATATATATATATATATATATATATATATATATATATATATATAATGGATAAAAGCAAGGAGGGCCAAAAGGGCTAAGTAAAAATCAAATAAGGTAAAAGGAAACACTCACCGGACAGTAGGAAAATTCAAAATTTTCGCTAATTTATAGCATCATCGGTGTGAGAAGAAACAGAAGACGGAACCGGAAGTTGGGGTCCTGCAGAGTTGCCAGGTCCCCATTGAAGAAGAAGCGGTGCGTAGAACGAAAAAAACACTGTTTCGTCACCAGGCACGTCATAAACTGTGAGTGTGTAGGATGAGTTGGGAGGGAGGGCGGGAGGGTGGGTGAAGGTTGGGCATTACTGGGTGGCCTTGTTCAGGCCAGGTGGAGTGGTTGCACTCGTGGCCGATATATAGGCCCTCTCCCATCTTTTGCGAACAGAGGTGTTGGCTGGTTGGGGTAGGAGGTGGATGATCGCTACCCGGAAGCAGTCGTTGAAACTGATGTTGTGGTGGTTGGTGTGGACGGCGACAGTGAAGTCCAGGTTGTGGGTGGAGGAGCGGTGGTTATTGATGCGGAGGTTGAGGGCCGTTGATGTTTCCCCCAGGTAAAAATCACCACAGATGTTGCAGGTGAGGATGTAGATAAGGTTTGAGGCATGGCAGGTCCCTTTGGGATGGAGGGTAAATTTGCCAGTGGCCGTGTGCACCTGGAGGGTGTGAGAAGTGATGAGGATGGGACAGGTCTTGCACCTGGGTCGGTTGCATTTATGGGCAGGGGGGTGTTGGATGTGTGGTGAAGGAGTGTTGTGGACCAGGATGTTTTGGAGGTTAGGGGGGCGTTTGAAAACCACCCTGGGTTTGTCAGGAAATATGTTTTTGGTTTCGGGATCACTGTGGAGGATATCTCTGCAGGACCCCAACTTCCGGTTCCGTCTTCTGTTTCTTCTCACACCGATGATGCTATAAATTAGCGAAAATTTTGAATTTTCCTACTGTCCGGTGAGTGTTTCCTTTTACCTTATTTGATTTATATATATATATATATATATATATATATATATTAGGGATGGCCCGATATGAAATTTTGGCCGATACCGATAAAGTACCGATATAAAATTTACCGATAACCGATATTCTACCGATCCGATATAAAATTAGAAATGGTCCTTGAAGAACCTGAAATGATCATTAATCTCCTTAATAAATGCGTGTTTTCAAGGTGACTGCAGTGCAAAAGAAGTTGAATATTTAGACATTTACCTTTTTAGAAAGAAGGGCATGGAGATTATCCATAAAAATTACAACAAAATGTTAGAATTTTGCACTAAATTATAAGATATTTATCGATATATCGGATCGGTAAAATAATCGGTAATTTTACCGATAAACCGATACACCGAAATGCCTATATCGGCCGATACCGATAGAGTACCGATTAATTGGTCCCATCCCTAATATATATATATATATATATTTTTCATGAATATGGCATGATTAACCCCATAAATCGTCTGTTATGCATAGAATTACTCCCACATCCCCTAATGTGCCTTCATGGTATGGTGCTATATGCAAGGTGAACCTTATACTTTTTTTTTAGGTTTTATTCATAGAATGCATAAAAATGTATCATTCTTTTATCAATTCAATAAATACCCATTGAGACCATCAACACACGCTGAAAATCATCGGAAGCGACTCCATATCTGTCTTTTATCCATGTTTTTCTTTCCTTCGTACAATATTTTTTTTTTTTTACACCTCACAAGCTTTTTTTAATACTGAACGTTCATGCAGAGAATTATTTTCATGTTTAAGGAGTATCCATATAGATAAGTGTTAATAATTAATACAAAGTTCATGTCTCTCTCATTTTTTTATACAAGTTAAGTATGTTCAAAGTCTCGTTTGCGTGACTTTTGGGACACCCTGTATATCTGAAATGTGACGTGATACACAAATTTTGAGACTTTCTCTGAATTCCTCGCACCGAAATTAGTAAAGAACATTTCATTTCATCCAGGATACAGAAAAAAAGTTGAAATTTGTTCCCTAGTGTTCTTCAAATGTTTGTATTTTTCTTGTGATTCATTTTGTGATTTTTCTCTTATTCTTGTGTCACACAGTTCACAAAGAATTCCCAAAGAAATTTGTAATATTTTTTTTCCTCTTTATGCTTTGGTTATATTTTTGGTGCATTTCTACCTATTGTGTTGAAGCCACGGTAGCTCAGTCGTTAGGGCATCTGATTACCATGCAAGAGACCCAGGTTCGATACCCGGCGAGGGAGAACCGGGACTTTTTCAACCTGTTCAAGTGACTCACCCAGCATCCTATAAAGTGGGTACCTGGAGGAAACTGTGGAGTAAAGGCAGCCAGGGGTGTGGTGCTGATCACATTACCCCCAGTTCAGCCGAGATGATGAAAAGTGTGGGGCCCTAACCCCACACCCCCTACATGCCTTTATGGTGTGGTGCAAAGCACTTTTTATACCTATTGTGCTAATAGACACAATGAGAATGAGACGTGTTCAAGCCTGGATATTCTGCTTCATAGCACATTAGCCTGATCATTCCTCCACAGAAAACTTTCTATGTACAAGTGCTACAGGGTGGGACAAAAGTCATATTCGAATATTGGGATCCGGTGCTCATCCATTCTAGCTACATGGTTAACCAAAATTGTGCGTAATATGTTTTTGCAGTGTAAATAGTATCCGATCATGACTTTTGACCCATGGTGTATGTGTCTTCTCAGTACTTCTGTCAAACAGCAAATAGTACTGCATACATAATGATAACCCTGTGTTAATACAATTCCACACATACTTATGCATTCAGTTTTAAAAAAGTGCAGGATATGATAAATTTGCAAATAAAATGTGAAAAATTGTGTACAATCTAAAAAAAAAAAATACAATTGTTGCAAGTAATTGCACACTGAAAGTAGACAGATATGCATAAAATCATATTAAGAACATGGTCGAAATTCCAACCACTGCAGGTATTATCGTTGAGGACACATGGTCGATATTGTAGGAACCAGCAGCGCTCGGCAGCAAATAACATGCCATTTGAAAAAGTCCTTTGTTTCACTTTGTTACCATATAATATTGTTTATTATTAATAATCAATATTCTGTATAGCTTTTAATTGTTGTAATGGTGAATTATTAGTATTGTGGAAATCTGTAAGAGTAAGGGTATTGATTCATGGTAATATTGGTTAATTCCAAACCATTACAATTTGGAATAAAAATGATTTTTTTCCAAATCTACATTTTTGCTACAGAAACAACCATACTTCCATTTGAATCTGAAATATTAATTAATTTTATTTTCGAGTTCTCATAAATCTATACTGTATGTTGTATCATTTTAGAATACGATGTCAAAGAGCATACCTATTTGCACTTTCAATACTTTTTTCTACAACACACTTAATTTTTTGGTAGATATTTGAAAGCAGAACAAAAGGTGAAGGTAGAAGAAAAAGAAGAATCAGATAACGAAAGTGTGGCAAGTGAAGAGTTTGATGAAATGTTGAACAGCCTCCCTGAATATAAAGGAAGCGATGAGGATATTGATGAAGATAATGATGAATATAGTGATCAGGATGTTGCTGAAGATAGTGATCAGGATATTGCTGAAGATAGTGATGAAGATGTTAACGCTGAAGATAGTGATGAAGATGTTAACGCTGAAGATAGTGATGAAGATGTTAACGAGTTATCAAGTAGTGAGAGTGAAGGTGCGTTTAAATATATTATGTATGAAATTAATGTTTTAATAATACTACTAACAAATTTTTACCGCAGATGTGAGCACTTTTTCTCAAATATTTTGAAAAGTAATTCAAAGGTGATTATTGGAAATGTGCCTAATGCTGTACTAATTGACACTGATATTTGATTTTTCACACTAAACTATTATTTATTACAAATGCTATGACCATAAGATTAAACATGATTCTGTTATGCATTTTAAAGCAAGTTGCATTTGGCAAAATTGTCATTTAGAAAAAGAAGACATCGTTTCACTTTATGTAGTGTAATATATTGTATTGCTTCTGCATGTCCACACTCAAAGCCTTTAATAATGAGAAACATGTATAGTCTTTTGACGTAAGTGTTAAGTATAGCTAGTTTTACGTACATTGTCGGTCCCGTTTGACTGAAATTAAATTTTCAAAATTATTCATTCATACATGTAAATTATCTTTTCTCTTTTCAGGTGAAAGTTGGATGAAAAAGAGCAAAGACAAGTTAAATAAAATGGTAAGATTTAACCCATCTACATACATACAAAGGTGCATAATTTATATTAAATATGAATATTTTGCAATGTAACTGCAGTAATTGAATTTAATTATTCAGTCAATTTTGTAACATTTAAGAACATAATTTTCACCTTGTAATGTATGTTCTTACATTATTTTTATGCTGCATTTTTTTACTGCTGGGTTAGCAAGAATGAAGTGTCTGATGGCCACTTCTGACACTGGCCAGTCTCACTGACTGGAGGTATTAAAGCATGTGCTTTTTTAAATTAATAAATAAATAATAAAAATATCATAGGAGACATATTTTTTTATTTTATGACAGGACTCTCAGTAATAGTGAAGTGAAAGTTAATAAAGGAAGCACAAAAAAAAATTTAAAAAAATGTTATTTGGAAGATTCCTATAGTAACCACAATAATCCAAAGTGAATGAAGAAAAAAATATGTGTAGCACTTTTATGTTCCTACAATTGAGTGAAGTTGTGTTAAAAATAGTTCAATACTTTTTTTGGGGGGGGGATATTAAAAATTAATAATGCACAAATTATTTTCTTCTGTAAAAATGCTATTTGTAGAACTCAGATAGTGTTAATACCAACACGTTTCCTTCAAGATCACAATTTGGAATATAGTGTGATGTATTATTCTTAAATTGCATTTTGCACAATTTTGGTTCCATGATATGAATTAGTTATGTCACTTATTATGTTGTACATATAAACAGAGTTGTGAATGGCACTTCCACCTTTACATTTTCCTTCATTTTATGTTTTATCACTTTGGCACCCTGAAAACATAAAATTGAAATTTATTTAGAAAATAGTGTAAATGACTTTTTCTTACTAGAACAAATTAACAGCATTTAGAAGCAAGTTACTGCTTGTAGAAATATCAAAGCAGTAAAATTGTAAATGATTTTGGTGCATGTCAACATGACATTATTAGTGATTAGTGACTACTGTTGGATTAAAAATTATAGATACTAGAGTTTGGACTACAATTAAAAATTAGCCAGTAGACCTGCATAAAAACAAGTTACATCAAATTTTAGCTTATTCAATTCTGTGTTAATTTATGCTAACCAATTTTTTTTTTCGAGTATGTCTTCTATTTGTTATCGTCGTGAGAACCAAGAAATTACTGCTTTTTTTGGGTTTTGCAAATGATCGCCCTATTTGAAATTCTAGAAATTAAAAACTGGTGGTCCGATCATGATGAAATTTTAGTATGGTGCAGACGGAAAGGTTTTAAACAAATTCTTAATTTTGAGATTTTTAAAATTTGTCAAAAAAACCGTTATTTTCAATTTTGCGACATGTTTTCTTGGTATTGGGTAGTCCTACAAATACAATATTGGTCTTGTGTTGAAGCCCTTTACATCTGTTTTTGAAATTCATTATCATTGTAATTTCACATTGCGAAACCGATTTTATACAGATTTTTATTCAACAGAGTAAAGATGTACGTGTAACGTGTCAACACCGCACGTATTGTCTCGCTGGGGCAGCCCAAATTTTCCACGGTTCATGGTTCAACGGACATCACTGTGTGCAATGTTGCCATGTTCCGCGTACAGCTTTACTCCGTTGAATAAAAATTTGTATAAAATCGGTTTCACAATGTGAAATGACAATGATAATGGATTTTAAAAACAGATGCAAAGGGCATATTGTATTTGTAGGACTACCAAATACCAAGAAAATGTTTCGCAAAATTGAAAATAAAGTTTTTCTGACAAATTTTAAAAATCTGAAAATTAAGAATTGTGTTTAAAACCTTTCCGTCTGCACCATACTAAAATTTCATCACGATCGGACCACCCATTTTTAATTTATAGAATTTCAAATAGAGCGATCGATTGTTTGCAAAACCCGAGAAAAGCAGCACTTTTTTGGTTCTCACGACGAAAAAAAATAGAAGACAAACTCGAAAAAATTTGATTAGCATAGATTAACACAGAATTGAATAACCTAAATTTTGATGTAACTCATTTTTATGTAGGTCTACTGGCTAATTTTTAATTGTAGTCCAAACTGATCTATATTTTTTAATCGGACAGTAGTGCTGGTTCATTTAATATAATTTACGTTGATGACATTTTTACTTTCAGAAACATATGAAGACTAAGAACTCATTGAAGTCATCTCTCTCTAGTATGTTTGCAAGTGCTGAAGAGTATGCCAGCTTGATTGAAGCTGACTATGCTCAGCTTTCTAATATTGATCTGTCAGGTATGGTAATTGTGCAATTTTACTTACAACATACCATGCATTTAAATTTTGGAAGCTATTAAAAGTCGTTCAAGGTTGACCAAGACTTTCATTTTCACAGAGGAAATGGGAAATCCGATAGCCCCATCAGCTACCTCCCCTCCCCCAAAGTAAATATATAATATAGTTGAGAAAGTAGCGCAGTCTTCCCTCCCGAAGCTGAAAAAAGAGGGTCGTGTGGGTTCCCAACCCTGACGTCACTCAAGGGACAGAACTGACGCTGTCACAGAAGTTTCTGCTTGTTATAGGATCTTCATTTGTGTGAGGGAACGTGAAAGTGCCTTGTGTTTTCTTTTTCTGTAGCTCTTGTGTGATAGTGGAGAATTTTTTTCAACAACAATAACATTTCAGGAAAATGCCGCGCAATTGTGCTGTTGCTTTGTGCCCGAACAACGCAAGAAATACAGTAGGACAGGCACATATCCAAGCAAAAGTTTTCGGTTTAAACTAGATAAAATGAGGATTTTGGTTTCTTGTTGTGTGAAATAAGATAATGTGACGATAATTTAAGGAGAGAAATAATTATCAAGGCATGATGGAGAATGTTCTGTAACCCTGTTATTGATAATAGCACGCATCCAAATTGGGGTATAGGGGGCTTGACCCCCCCCCTCTCCAACAAATTTTTCACTTTACATTAGATAAAATTAGGCTTTCGGCTTCGTCAATAATATGACTGAGAATGTTCTATAACCCTGTTATTGTTACTAGCACGTATCCAAGATGGGGATCAGGTGGCTCGAGTCCCCTCAGGTAATTTTTCAGTTTACACTACATAAAATTAGGTTTTTATCTTCTTGAATAATGAGACGATAATTTAAGGAGAGAAATACTTATGAAAGCAAGATGGAGAATTACCCTGTTGTTGATAATATTGCACGTAAACTTTACTTGAGCTTTCAGTGTTGTCGCAGTGAACTTGAGCACTATGTAGAGACTTGTCAGTATTTGGAAGCTGCACAACAAAGGTAGCTCCACACGTAGGGCGATTCGTTGTAATTTCTAATCTCTGGAAGATGCGAGAGGGAATGTTCTTGAATAAGAGTAGTCGAACTACTGGCAATATCTATGAATCGTTTATCTGCGGAACATTCTAGAATATAATGTGGATAACTATGCGTTAATTAGAACCATTCCTAAATATATATACCATACCTTGGATCCAATGAGAAAAATTGCGTTGTTTCTGACTTCATTGCCCTTCAAGTGTTCAATTCAAGGACTTGTTCATGATTTATTTGATCTTGTACAAGGCCCTTTACTTCAGTTTCCAATACGAAATCATAAAAACTTCTGGGGACTTGATTTCAAAAAATGTGTCCAAGGTAACGAGTGGCGTTCCCAGGATTTTCGGAAGGGAAAGTGGTTACGTATACTATTTTTGGTGGTCAGTCCTCATTTTGCCTTCTTTTCCTGTCTTTGAAGTTCAAATGGGACTATGACCCCACCAACCCTCCCTTGGGCACATCATTGGAGATAAATAAGTAAGCATTTAACCATATTGGGAGATGAAACATTAGATGTGTTGGGAACGGAAGGGTTTTCACTGTGCATTAATTGTTTTGCGATCCAACTGTATTCTAGAAGACTTCCTTTGTTTCGTGCCGATGTGTGAGACTGCTGAAGCTGTGACAGACAATTTTGAACACTTGCTAGTGCTTAGGCCTGAATGTAAACAATTTGGTAGGTTTCTGCTTTTATAAGAGCTGCAAACATGGGAGGACAAGACATTAGTAGTGTTCAGGCTCAAATCAGAGAGAAATATTCAAGAACTGTCTGTGTCCAGTTCACAGCCCACAGCTTGAATCTCGCATTGTCGAGTGGATTGTCCATCTCGTGTATGTGTAACAGCTTCGTAAAAGCACTTCTGGTACACAGATGGTGTGATCCTGATCAGAAGAAATTGATAAACACACATACTGAGATGGTTCCTGCACACAAAGTTATAGCATGGAAACAGGAGTCGAGTGGTAAAAAATGACCCGATTTCACGTTCTGATTAAAATGAGAGCCTTAAACAGTGGCGACGATTTAGGGGATAGTTGCTCCCCATTTTCTTGCCTCCACACTATGTCCTCTTAATGCTAAGCCTTGTCTATCAAGAGAAAGCAAACTTTCCTCGCAACCCCCCCAGTTTTAGAACCAAATTGCCACCACTGGCCTTAAACATACAATACCCCTTAAAAAATGGTGTTCACCCACCTCCCCGAAAGAAATTCCTGGATACGTGCCTGGGTGTAAGCTATTTTTCATTCCTAAAGGATCCGATTACGTGCAAGATGTGGGTTTCAAAGTGAAGAGATTAGATCCTGTTAACACCAAAACAGCGACAGTGTGCTCATCACATTTTCTGGATGCCGATTACGAACGGAACTTAAAAGCAGAACTGCTGTAGACCGCAGCTTAATAGAAACGCTGTACCATCTTTAAATTTGCGTGGTTGTGTGGTGAATTGTAGTAGTGTTCAATAGCCAAATGGCATAATTGATCGGAGTTTACGTGCCAATAAACGTCAGATTCGAAAGCGAGCAGTGGACAGACAGAGTTCTCTCCTCGCAAAAGAATTTACATGGCACATAATTCAGAGACTTTGAGTACTGGAAATATACCCAATATAGCCAATCTCCAACAAGATAGTGTGTTGGAAACTCTGAAAAAGAAATTAAAATGTGCTGAAGAACAAATAAAGAAACTGCAAACACTGCAGGATAAAAGTGCTAAAAAAGTTTAAAAAAAAAGGTAAAGTGCTCCCCTGTGCATAGCACCACGCCATGAAGGTGTATAGGGGGTGTGGGGGTAACGCCCCACACTTTCTTGATCCGGTTGTGAGTGGGGGTGATGTGATCAGCATCACGCCTCTGACTGCCTTTACCCCCCAGGGTTTCCCCCAGGTACCCATGTTATTCGACGCTGGGTAACTTGTGGATTATAAACATGAAGTTGTAATATCTCGGTCCCAGTGATTTATCCACAAAATGTTTTAAAAAGGACAACTTTGTGGTCATTTTGGCTCTAAGTATAACTTTTCACCCCCATAAACACGAATTTACACCGCTCAAATAGAAAATTCTGAACAAACCTCTCTGCTCCACCTCCGAGCCGGCTTTCCTGCTTTTCATTACATGTAATTCTATTGATAGTTAACTTTCAGCGACACAGTTTACTAGATATAGTCTGCTCTATACATATACATTTATTTATACACACACGCTAGAACATTCATTCGATTTTAAAACAAATTTATTTCCGAAAACACGGAAGAAGTGTGAATTCCTATGCCATTGCTGATGCTCGTCTTTGACTTGTCCCGTGGCTGACGTCGTCCGTGGAGGTTTACGAATGGTTCCGAACGCCAGACTGCAGCTCTCTGCCCTCCCCCTACCCTCCCCCCTTTACGCCAGTGGGTACATTACATCCTCCACACCTTCATATTTTGTTTTTGACAAAAAAAGAAAAACGAAATTTCAAAAAACACATTGTAGTGTTAATATTTCATGATTTTTGAAAGGTGTGAGTTGCATTTTGCTACCAAGTTTTGTCACGAAATAATGCAAAATGCGAAATAAACTCTTAAACATGAAATTTAGGGTCTGAATTATCCAGAGAGTTATGCAATTCATGGAAAATTGATTAATTCTGCTGTTAATATTAGAGAAGCAAAAATGTACTCCTTTACACAGGAATTAACTTGATACTCTGATAATTACATAAATGTGCTATTAGAAGTGAAATGTTAGTTTTGTGTAATAAGTGTAGTTTTTAAATCAAATTTAGGGTTATATTCACAATTTTAAAATCAAAATGTATTTTTATATACACCACTTTTCACCTCTATAACACCGCTTTTGAACCCGAAATTGACTTTGTTTTTGTAGCCAAATTTCGCTTTTTTATTTACCAAAATTATGTGCCTCTACCTATTATCATGCTACAGTTAATCATCAGTTTTTAATGCAAAGAAGTCTCAGTCAACCTGGAATGACTTTCAGTATTTATATAAAATTAGAGTTGCAAAAAAGCTGGCTGTGTTAAATGGATGTTTTTTTTTTGGGTAAAGACTGGATTTTTTCCTTTTTTTTTTACCAATTACAGCTAACCTATTTCACATGAAGTTACTGTTATGAGTTTACAGGTTTGTAGTGAAATTTTCAACTAGCTAAGAAAAATGTACATGATGTAGTAGCCAAAACACAGATATTGGCCAATCCCAGTGGACACACATTGCATAGTGGTTAAGATACAATTTAAACCCTGGCTACAGCACCTTGAATAATGTAGTGTGGAAAGCGACCCAAGAAACTGGTTCCCCAGAGGGATGAGGAACATAGATGGCAGTGCGATCAATCTCGGTGCTAATTTTCTTATGAAAGTAATGTGGCTTTGTTAGTTTTTGGAATATATTATGTAGATTTGTTTGTCTTGAAAGGCGGTATGTGAATTGATGGAAACAGTTATATTTGTGGAGTGATTTGCAGTCACGAAATGACATTAATTTGGAAAGAAAAGTAAAATAAAATTAATAAATAAATAGTATGCGTAACACAAGAAGAAACATCGCAAAGTGATTCCGGATGTCAGGTGTTGGATTGTGTACTAGAGTTTTATTTTTCTATGTTATTAGAATATAAATAGTATCCTGAGAGATATTTCATACCGAGGCGACAGACTACAAGTGTCGCTTGGAAGCTAGCAGTCCTTAATCAATGCAGCCTTTCGAACCGTAGACACACAAGCTCTGACTGCACCGTTTCCTCAAGGAGATTTTACACCAAAGCGAAATGCGACAAACGATACGAGGATTTCACACCAAAGCGACATGGGTCCTTCGGTCCAAGGCAACTTTCACACCGAAGTGACATATGTTGCTTGGAAACGAGCCAATCAAGAGCAACATTTCACATCGTAGCAGCATGACGGGAAGCACAGGCCAGCGTTTGGTTGGTGAAATCCTCAAGCGATAATTGTCGCGTGCCCCTTGTCGCTTTGGTGCACAATCTCCCTAAAGCAAGACACTCATTGCATTGCGCATGCGCGAACAACAAACCACGGCAACATGTTGCAAGCTATTGAGGAAATGGCCCAGTTTGAGCGACGCACAAACGACAAAGCGACACGTGTGACTTATCGTGTCGCCTAGATCTGTTGTTGTAATGTGCAGTTTTTCATGTCGCCTACCTCGGTCTCAGCACCCTTCCTTTAAGGAGCTTTCCGACCGAAGTAACAAGTAGCACGCGAATACGCCATATGAACATGTCGTTTGCTGTTTGGACCCTCATGGGCAATGAATGCTATTTTACAGTCTGGAAGTGTGTGTCACTAGTGTGACAGTGTGAACATCCCATGTCGCTTGTCCCATTGGTTTGAAAGTTGCCTTACACTCATGTTGATGACACTAAGAAAGTTTTGTGGGATTCCCCTTGTCGTTTCATGCAATCATCATTATCATCATCGCCACAATTAGTTTAAAGCGGAAGAAAGGAGACAGTAAATATTAAAAATACAAATGCTTCAGTGTGTATATCTTTAAAAGAAATTATGATGATGATGATAATAATGAACCTAATTCATACACAAAAATTTAGTTACCAAGAGCATTCCATGCGTAATTTTTCTCCCGTATTATTAACGAAAGTATGACGATAACAGGACGTGGTTGACTGTCTAGAATGTTCGTTAATATCTTCGCGACCACTGTACCAAATATCATAGCAATTATCACATTCATAGAAATGCTTCATGTAAAAGAATCAGACGTTGCAGCGAAAACTCCATTTACTTCCATTATAAGCAGTCGAACACCAAGCACCCGGGTCAACACCAGCGCCTCTAGCGGATCATTTTCGAGTGGAACCAGCCAGAGTGCGCAGAACTGTGCCGTTTTCCACACTACGTTATTCAATGCGCTGTACCCTAGCTAACCGGGGAGGGAGGGGGTGGGGTCTTGCAAGCCCACCACCTCAATTTTTTAGATCTTTCAACTGTTTTAAAATAATAAATTACATAGTTTTACTAGGATGTTCCCAATATTTCTTTATTACTTTTGTTCATAAAAACATAAATGTAATGTAATTAGGAGACAAAATGCACTTGGTGGGCATATCAGGCGCCATCTTTGAATGTGTCTTTATTCGAGACACTCATGCCAGTGACAGTGTACAATTGGTTGGTAATGATGGTAATTATTATATTTAATAAACAAATACACTTCTGCAAACTAAAAGCATTAATAAAATAATATTAAGGATTTTGTGAGTTTTAGTGATTGTAATTATTGTAATTAATAAATAACTGCTTATGTAATCAGCAAAGGAAGCGGTGATTCAATAATAAAATGGTTTCTTGAATCTTAGTGATAGAAAAAAAGGGTGGGTCTGTGAGCCCCCCCCCCCCCCCTCTATGTAAGTTTCTCATATGGCACTGGTAAGCTAGGGTTAAAACTAAAGGTATAATTCTGATGATCACATCTGACCATGAAATGGACTTAGAACAAGCTTTTACATGTTTGTAAATGTTGATGTCATAAAATATGAAACAAATGTTAATATCAAAATATTCAATGTTTCGGGACAATTAAAAATCTTTACTGTTCATAATACATATGCAGAAGTGTATGTATTATGTACATTTGTTTATATATCCTGTTTGACAGAGCTTTGAAATGGAAGCCACACGTGGCTGTTGGAAACCAACTCTTAGATGTAAATGCAACCTTTCAAACAGAAGCAACATAAGCTGCAAGTGTCGCTTGTCACTTGGCCTGTACAGTTTTCTCAGAGAATTTTCAGACCGAAGCAACAAGTGACACGTGTCACTTGGAAGCAGACCCTCAGTAATACATTCAACCTTTTGAACCGAAGTGCGACAACGAGCTAAACATGTCAGTTGCATGTTGCTTGGACTATACTTTTTTCTCAATGGTGTGGATCATGCCGCTTCGGTCTGTTGTTCTTGTATGTAGAGTGAATGCTTTGCTTTATACTGAAGGAGACTGTGTCGCTTATCATCTGTGACTTCAGCCTGAAAGATCCTTCAGTGGCACACATCGTGTCGGCTCGGTCTTGTTTGTGCATTGTGGTGAATGCTTTCTTGCTTATAGACTGAAGGGGCCCATGTCGCTTGTCACTTCAATGTTACACCCCACACTGTCATGTGTTGCTTCCATCTGAATGTTCGCCATACTTAACAAGATTGTTAGTTACTTCACCAGATTAAAATTTAATTTAGCCTGTAAATCACAGAAAACAAATTGCAAGTACTGTCCGAGAAAATTATAGCGTTTTGATAGAAGGTTCCTTTTATAATCATGAATGGGTCTCTGGAGTGGCATAAAGTAATGCTGTTGCCCAGAAGGGGTCTGAGGTTTTTTTTTTTTTTTTTGCTCCATTTGTGGTCAGTCTTATTTACTTCTGCTTCAGTTTTAGTGCCAGTGTTTTTCAACTGCCGGGCCGCAAAATGTCCATTGCACCCAGGGCTTGATGACTAATTTAAATCTAATTTTATATTTGACAGCAAGTCTATACATAATTGAACTATGATTATGCCATAGTTGATATATTAATATTAATTAAGGCTGCATATTAATTTCCATATAAACTTTAAAGATCAGAAATGCATTTATGAGTGAAATTTTTGGATTCAGGGCATCAACTTGTAAGAAATAAATTTACTCACTAGTTGATCTGTGACCAGGTTTAGCGGCTATTTAACCAAATTATACATAATGTACTGGAAAGCCAAAATACAAGTATATTTTACTGAACACAAAATTTAATGTAGAGAAATTTGGTACTAGATTTTCAAAAGGTAGAGAAGTATTTTCTTTTTTTTGCTTCGTGTACGTGTAGGAATAACAATTTCAAACATTGGAAATCATATCATATCGTATACTATTAGGTTCCATTAAACACACATACAAAACAACTCTAGTTATGTACATATGTTTATACTACATAGGTATTTTATAAGCCTATGGAATTTGAAGATAACACTTGGAAAGAACCACCCATTCAAAAATGCCAGCTTTCTTGAAAACACTGTTTATGGCTAGCTACAAATTTCATATTGTAAATTGTATTTTATATTTAGAAATGAGTGTCTATTTTACAGTAGGGAGATAAACAAAAAATATGGAACAGGAAAAATACTGCCAGCTCCTGTATTTTCATTGATTGGAGACACTTTTGTGAAAAAGGCCAAGAAAAGCCCAACCAAAAAAGCCACGGAAAAAAAATCCATTTTTTTTCCCGACCACTTCCAACTCTATTTAAAATATGCAATGATTGTGAAGAGGCCATGTTTTAGTAGTAATATTGTGTATATGAACTCTGGTTTTGATTGTAAAACCTGTATTCTTTATATCTTATTTAAAAAAGGGGCAGTGTCAGTTAATTGTTTTGCAAAACCAATATTTTCTAAAATTATTTTTTATTCTCTATGAATAATATGTGCTGTATTGACATTGCATGAGTTGATTAACAAATTTCAGTATAAACTCAATACAAAGAAGATATTTATTGTATTTCACAACCTATAGATAGATGTTTTACAAATTAATTTTAAATATTTAAAATACGATCTGTACTATTTTCTAGCATACATATTGTATTATTCTTTATCTATTAAATCCCATTACTTCTTCAACAGGTAAAGGCAAGGTGAAAGACAAGAGGGACAAGACTAATAAGGTGAGTTGCAACAGTCTTAGATTGAATATTTGAAATTATATGTTTGAAAGTTAAAAATGTTCTGATTAAAAGTAAAGAAGTACATTAACAAAACTCAATTATTGCTTAACCACAGGCTCCTTTTGTTGGGTGCCATCTACTAGGGTTACATAATTCCATTAACAGCCTTTTCTCACTGGAGTGCAGATAACCTTTTTCTGAATGCAACCGAAAAGGATCAATGAAGGTTAATGGATCACTGAAGGTTTATTGTTAATTTTAGAAGCTGTTTTGGAGGGTGATCACTAGAGACCGGATGTTTAGGCACTAAAAACATAAAATAGGCAGGCAAATAAGCACTTATAATTTTCAAAATAGGCAATAAAAAAGGCAATTAAATTTAACTCAAAATAATGAAGATAGACATACAAAAAGGAATAGGTGTTTAAAAAAATATAGAAACATACCTGTACATTCTTTATAGTTGCTTAAAATAAACCAGGAGCTCATCATTAGAGACAGCAGTCCAATATTGTACTTAATAAATCACTACAAACAGGAGTCATGTCAGCCCAAAATTTTCCATTGTATAATGGCTACACACAATACTCTGACAAAAGAAATTGTTGGCTACTTTCAACCAGTATGTAAATTATTTAAATATACACTTTATCACTGCACACAGGGTTATTTCAGTTAAAAAAATTACACTATATATTCCACACAGCAGTTCGAACTAAGAAACTGTTTACATTCATTTCAAGTTTGTACTGTATGGTTTGGCAGTCTCTGAATAAAAAGCACTAATTGCAGTTGCACGTCACAACAAGGTATTTCTTCAGGTGATCAACCGACAAGTTGATGTCTGCGATCGGACAACACATTTTTTAACTAACTAACTAACTCTCTAGCCTTCTTAAACCCAAAGGTTCATGGCTGCAGCAAAATTGAAAAAGATCTTTCAACCTCCACAGATGTTACCGGAGCATACTTAAATCACGCGAGAACATGTGGATCTAACTCAGTTTGTATATTTTCACCTTTCAGAACTTGTTGAATTGCCCTTAATTTGTCCAAGTTCTTATTAGCTGCAATAACTTGCTGACATTTCTCACGAACAGCCTGATCTTTAGCACCTGGTACATCACAAATTTGGTCAACTGCAGAATGAAAACGGTCCATAGAATATATCAGTGTTTCACTTCTCTCTTCCAGTAATGTTATTGTGTGTGGCAAATTTGAATGATGGGTGGTGATGAATCCTAAGTCGTTTCACACAACAAAATTTTTCAAAAGACACTGTGTTACGTGAATTGATGTTGCATCATCTTCTGATAGTTGGTCGCGTAATATACTGCAGCAGATATCCAAGTACCCCATCTAGTTAGTATTGGCTGTGGAGGCAAAGCAAGTTCAGGGGCTGTTTCTTTAAACAAAAGAACCCGGGATGGTGCTTTGAAGAATATTTTCTTAGCATTGGAAATTAAAGAGTCAACTTTGGGAAATGAAACACGAATTTCCTCTGCAACTCGATGGAGAGCATGCGCGAGATGTGTTATGTGTAGCATAGTGGGGAAAATAAACTTGAGGGCCGTTGCTGCTTTTTTCATATATGGCGCTGCATCTGTTACAAACAAAAGCACATCTTCATGCTTAACACCATCCGGCCAAAGCAAATTTAGTGCGGAAGTGAACAACTGAGCAATTGCTGTACTATTAGTTTTTTCCAGTTGCTCACATGCAAGAAGAAATATTTTGGGCTCTACATTGTGTTCCATTGTACCAATTACAACATTAGCAAGAAACCTTCCCATAGCATTGGTTGATTCATCAATAGACACCCAAATTTTTTTCCCCCTAACTTCGTCCCTAATTCTTTCAATGACATCCATGTAACTCCCTTCGACGTAATTTTTATGCAATGTTGACTCATTCGGCACATGTTCACCTGTGTACTTCGATAGGAATCCCCTTAAAGAGGCATTCTGCAATTTCCACAAAGGAATGTCTGCCTCTATGAATGCCTTACACAAATCTGCAGAAAACTGAGACTGCCTAGAAGAAATAGCGTATGATGTAATTACCTAGTCTGGCCATAAATACTGTTACACACTATTTTGTGAATAAATGTAATATGGTTTCAAATTTTTAAATGTTCTTTTGGTATGTTACACTTACATATATTACACAAATAGCACCAATCAGTTTTCAAAATGCCCACTTTTCGCCCTCACACAGGTGCCACGTCCCTCGCGTAAACACCTACCAGCTTAGCACAGGGGAGAGACAATGAGATACCTCTGGGCACAGATCAGGGTTACTAACGCTACAAATATATGGAAAGAAACAACAGATTTAACCCACTACTGAGGGTACAATTCGTACTATATTCTTGATTAATTATGTACAAATATTAAATAACTTTTGAAGTCTTTTCATACAGTAATTTTCTTCTATTTTTATTTTTTATTAATTCTAACCAATCTTTTTTGGGCTTCTTCTTCTTCTTCTAATCAATATGGCATCATCTTCTTATGGCCTCTTCTTCTTATAATCAATATGGCCTCTTCTTCTTATAATCAATATGGCATCTTCTTCTTATAGCCTCTCCTTCTTATAATCAATATGTCATCATCTTCTTATAGCCTCTTCTTATGATCAATGGATCTTCTTCTCCTTGTATTTAATAATTAAATTGCCTTCTTCTTGCAATTAATAAGGCTTCTTCTTCTTATAATCGCTAATACTCGTTCTTCTATATATTTACATCTTTATTCCTCATCCTTTCGTTACTCTTTATTTACATCTTTTGTTTCGTTCCTTGATTTTTCTAAGGAACATTTTATATCCTTGCTATCTGGATTATTCTTTGTCCGTGGATCATTAAATGAGCTTCCCTTTATATCTTTGTATACACTCCCTGGAACGGTATGTATATCTATATGCTGCAACTTATATCCACGTTCTTGTTTAGAAAGTCGTGCAAAAGACCCAGTAGATCATAATTGATAATTGGAGGTTGTATTATTTCTCCTCCTTCCCTTACTCGTCTTGCCAGAATAGATTCTCTTGTTTTTCTACCTCCTCTCTTTCCTCGTTTCTTTGGCATACCAATTGACGTAAATATCGATCTTCCAAATAAACAAAGAGAAAGGGGTTAGTTAAAGATCGCCGCCTGGCCGGCGCTAACCTTAACTTGGAGCTACAATGTATGCACCTCCAAATGTGCTTGGGTGCTGCCGTGAAATGGCGCTACACCTGGGGAAAACAACCCAAAAGCCGCATGAAACTCTCAGTTCGTGGGAACTGTAATAGACACAAAATCGAAATTGCAATTCGACTTCTTTACTTTTGTATATTAATTGCATATGTCATTACTGAATGATAATTCCCCTTTTCTCCTTATTTATATCCTGTTATTATTTTAAACTTATTTATTTATTTCCTTATAATTAGTATTAATATATACAATCGTTATTTCATCACATCTGCTCTTTCCGTTGTCTCTATTTACAATCGTATAAGTTCTCCTGGGTGGTGCCATCTCTTACCCACTTTCCAAACTTATTTATGCAGCATCTTTTATAATCGTTGTTCCTCTTGCATGCTGCCATCTATGGTCCTTTATTTCAAAGAAAAGCAACGCAGTTTGTGTACGTGACACAGGCTCAAAGTCTCCCTGGCCAGGCATCTATTGCAGCACGGATTGTCTGGATGGAAAAGTCCGCGCCTGCTGCTATCGAGGAGCGCTTTTAACCTTCACTTATAGGGTGCCTCTTCTTGCAGACAGTCCCCTCTACCTCTGGGCACGGTTTGTAGTCCAAGGTACTGAGATCATGGCTATCAGATGGACAATCAAAAGTGGAGATGAAATCGAATACACTGGTCTCCAGCCACCGTCGCGCCATCCTTTCCTTATGAGCTGGGGCAGAATATTGCTTGAACATCCAGGATTCATTGTGAAACATTGTTTGGATCAGCAGTGTCACGAGAGGGTCCAGGACATTTTCCACATACACTTTCGCATGGCTTTTTCTCAAAAATGAGGCCTGGTTGAACTCTCATAGTTCACCCCCCACCAAACCATGACTGAGGAGGGCTGGTGGCATCTCTGATTTTTGGGAATGCTCTCACAAACTTCTCGAGAGTTTGAAGCACACACCCTTTCATTTTGGCAGTTAAAACTTTATTCAGTGGTGAACAATTACTTATCAGTGAAGAGAATCCTGCAATGCCCATTGGCAACGTACCGCTGCACGAGCCATCTCAATTTCAGTTCCCTCTGCTTCTTCACTTGGGGCATCAGGAAATTTCCAGAACTCCACCGGTAAGCTCCAATTCCAAGGTCCTCATTAAGTACCCTGAACATTGATTGTTGTGAAATGTTTAGCTCCTGTGCCATTATCACTTGTTTCATTGATTGTTGTGAAATGTTTAGCTCCTGTGCCATTATCACTTGTTTCCGGATGCGAGCCACCACTGCTTTAACAGCCTCTGCTGTTCATACGGTATGAAGCCGACCAACTCTTGTGCGATCTTTCATGCTACCAGCCTCAGTGAATCTCTGGATTGTCTGATACACAAATCTTTTGCTGTTCTTCAGGGTTTTTAGGGCATGGAAAATCTGTGGGTGACTTCCCAACCATATGCAGAGCAATTACGGTTACTCTGTTTTCATATTCACCCTGCTCCATGCTAATCACAAGAAGATACACGCTTGCTCTTTTCCAACTGGACACAACGGTCAGGGGGTGAACTTCAACACAAGCATGGTTCATGAGCCTGACTACCGGATGTACAGTCCAAGTCGAAAGTTTGTAACAGTATTTATGGCCAGACTAACTTATAATATAACACCGATCCATCAGTTGTAAACACACTGGACCCGAATTCTTTCACATAGTTGCTCAATTTGGTTCTCAGAGAAGATGCTTCCTTGGGCATTTCTACGAGTAAAAAGCACAAATACACACAAAATTTCCACCACAAACCACGAGAGAGAAAACTACAATGATCCTTTAAAGAGCTTTCTCCAGACTACGTGCACCTGTGGAATGCAACTCAGATAGCCAGCCCAGGGAAGTGCGAGGGGAGAGGCCAATCACCCCCTTGGCGACATTCTTCCAATGAATCTGGGTGGAGCTTGACCTTGAGCAGGCCATTCAGCTTTCTACTGTAAACTGTTATTTTTAAATTTCTTGGAATCATCAAAAACTAATCCTGGGAACAGGAAATTGTATGCACCGAGTTCAGTCATGTCCCAATTTTAAAGAAAATGCCTAAAATAGGCAATATCTGCCATTTATGAAATAATATAGGCAATATCGTATGAAATAGGCAAAATTAAATTGCCTTTAAATGAAGCTAATTCCTCCCTCCTGGCCTTCGCAACATTCGTTTTCATCATATCTCTAACAGGAAAGAATAGGCATCTTGCCTAACATCCGATTTCTAGTGATCACTAATTTTGCACAGAAAGGAGGGGATCATGTCTTTAGGAGTTATCCCTAATTCCTATTTACTCTTTATGTTAATTGGCGATTTATGATTACTTATACATTTCAGAAGTTATCACTTTAATTGTGGATATTAGGATTAGGCATCATTCACTTTTAAACGAATTGACGATTTATACAGTGGGACCCAAATTATGCATTCACCATTTTACATTTTTCTGCATTATACATTCAATCTTGATGGTTCCAACATAGCAGAATGATATAAAAATCTTCTCAATCTTACATTTTCCCACATTTTAAGTTTTTCAGCTTGGTCCCCTGAAAAACGTAAAGTCAAGGTTTCAGTATAGTTGTTTTAGGCATCATAATGATAGGAAGGAAGATGATTACTATTTACTTGAGTTATTTTACAATTTATAGGTCTGAACATCTCTAGGGTGATTGCTTAATTCTAGGTCAAATGGATGGGAATTATTGTTAATTACGGACAGTGTTAATCCACCCATGGTCTGCCAAATAAGTAAATTTATGTATAAGTACCTGCCTCGTTGACAGAGTGTGATGATTAGTTAACTTGCAGTCTCGTTACCTCATCAATTTTTTCTAATCATAATTCATCCCCATCATCACAACTTAAAAGAGGCAGCCTAAAATTAGGAAACTACAAAGAATATATAAATATCACAGGCCTTGATTAACGTAATACTCTGCTATAGTTTGGAATTGAAGTGAAATTGTTATTTTTCTTGTTTTCAGAAGCAGAAAAAGACAGATGACTATTTGTTCTCTGGCGATTCCAATGTGTTTGCGTCTGCGGAGGAATTTTCCGAGATGCTTCAAGACAATGACCATCCTGGGCTTAAAATAGCTGGGTCGGAGCAACTTTCTAATAGGGATCAGTCAGGTAAGGACACATTAACATTTTTTTTTTTTTTTATATGAGTGGTAGTCAAAAAATGTGTTTCCCTGGTATGTCATCTGCAGGAATTTTTATTCTACAGATAGAACATAATATAACAACATAGTATGTACAGAAAGAGGTATCCTTCCACACTACTTTCGTGACAGTGCCTACGCACATTGATGCACAAGTATGAAGAATCACTGCAAGGGAATTTTTTTGTAGAGATAGAATGTCTTGATTACAAATGAATTTGTGAGTGACTTCTTCAAAGCAGAGTAGAATTGGAAGTCACTGGGTGCCAGAAGTCACTGGGTGCAAAATAGCCTGTGCGCTGAAATGCCAATAATATCAAAATCAGTCAATCAATTGGAACTGCATCATTTGCATCGACATTATGTCAGAAACACACACTTCCACCAGCTGGTTATCAATTTTGGCACCAAACATTCCGTGCCATTCGTAGCGAACAATGGCCTGCATTTCATCCTTTGTGCACAATTGTAACACACCTCTGCTCATGCCTGCCAGCCACACCTTGCTTACCTCTTCCTTTCTTTAAAACAGCACCATCTCGGTCAAGGTGTGTCACAAAACGAAAGTGGAATGATGCCTGTGTAACCACAACATATTGCCAACCGAACATCTCTTGAGGTTTCTTGGAATAAAAACATGGAAATCATTTGTTCAGCTATTCCTTGTAAATTAGTGCATAGGATAGGATATTTTGCAATTGTACTGTTGCATTTGATAATTACAGTGAGAATTTATACAATCTTTTTAAATTTAATTTAATTTTATTTATTTATTATTTTGATATTGCATACATCACCTAGTGCCTGGCACTAGGATCACTCAGCATGAAGGCCAGCCCATTATCAACAATGATAATGTAAAGGTTCTACAGTTGAATCCTCTATTTTTTAGTGTGCTCAAGTAGTTCTGTATAACCCCTGTATACAAAGTGGACTTTGCAACAAACTTGTTCAGGCTGCAATTATACTGACTGATTGCATGAAGTAATTATTCTTAGTACACTTTCTACTAGAAATTATTTACGTGCACCAAAAACATTTCATGAAATGATGTCCCTACCCATTTATTATTTTGTTGTCTTACATACATATGCAAGTGCTGCATTTACATGTATGATTTGATTGATTTGCTTTATTTTACTTTGCTTTTTGTGCCACTTTTGGCTAATTTGCGAAGATTCGGATGAGTGATGAAATTCATGAATGGACACTCATAAACATCCATCCCAGGCCAGGATTCGAACCTGGGACCCCTGGTGTTGTGCTCCATCACAGGGGCTGACTACATGTATGCTTTATGTGTGATAATTGTCAATGGAAATATATATAAAAAAAAGATGGTTCTGTGTGAGAAGCCATGGTGAACACTGTGTGAAAAGCCAAGGTGGACATTGACCACTTTGAAGAATACATGCAGTTGAGTTCACAAGGGGGAAAAAATATTTCCGCTCCTGTTTTTGTAGCACTATCCAATGGCTCAGTTACAAATCTTCAGAACACAAATATTGCATGTGTTTTATATGTTACAGAAGGTCGTTCGGGATCTCTGAGGACAATGTTGGAAGGGTGATAAGTTCATGAAAACCCATGTCGCCACCAACGATCATGCTCAATTGGAAAACCAGCATTCCACGGTATAGCCCGACAACGTAATTTCCATTGCAACAGACTTTTCCGAAGAGTTATCATGTCCAACTTTTCCCACTCCTCCTGACAGGCTTTCCAGAGGCCATTGAGAGTGTGTGGACGTCTCTTTCCTAAGGCCCATTTTAGGAGTCCAAATGCACAGAAGTCCATGGGTGACCCATCTGGCACCTTGACCGGAATGTCGCTGTAAGGAATTGCACGGATGCCAGTTTCCATCTCCATTCGCTGTAAGAACAGACGAGTCGAACGGGAGGTATGGCTGGATGCTTTATCTTGGTGCACCCAGACCTGGTTTTTGGCCCCCCCATACAGTGCCGGGATATCTATGTTATAAATGGGTGTTAAAACCTCATCCTGATAGTACGTGGAGTTCACCTTCACATTATTAGCTACACAGCGAATTGCTAGCTTGCCATTATAGCAGTATCCAGCGATGATCATGAAACCCCGTGGAAAACTTTCCTGGCATTCTCGATACAATGTTTGATGATTGTTTTTGTCGCGAGGGCGGTAGTAAATCACGCGGGGTTTGTGACAGTCACTAAGGTAGACATATGCTTCATCTAATGTCACCACATTTTTCCATCTCTCCCCTGCAAGATACAGATGGGGGACAAAATAATACGAACACCTGTGAAATTAGAGAAAATCTTTATTAATATGGGGTTGGACCACCCTGTGACTGAAGTACACTTTGTATGCGACGTGGGATGGACGCATAGAGGTCATGCACAATGTTTAAGGGAATATGGAGCCATTCTTCCTCCAGAGCAGTCTCCAATTCCGAAAGTGTGGCTGGAGGCGGACTTCGAGCACGCAGTTTGGACTCCGAATATCGCCACAAATGTTTTATAATGTTCAAGTCAGGAGACTGTGGGGGCCATTCAAGATGTCCTACGTCATCGTCATGTTCTTCGAACCATGTTTGGACAGACCCAGTAGTGTGGATAGGACCGTTGTCGTCTTGAAAAAGCGGCCGCTCCCCAGGAAATAAAATCTGGACAGAAGGATGGAGATGATCCCCCATAATGCTCCGATAATGATTGGCGTTGATCTTCCCATGCAGAAAAACAAGTGGGCCCACACCGTGCCAAGATATCGCACCCCATACCATAATGGACCCACATCCATGCGTCACAGTCGGCAAGAAGCAGTCAGGATGAAACGCATCTCGTGGCGTTCTCCACACATAAACGCGCCCGATGGTCTGAAATAACGTGAATGTTGATTCATCAGACCAGATGACTTGTTGCCACTGCCGTGGGGACTAAATTCTGTGAGCTCTGCACCATTGGCGTAGCTTGACAGCATTACGTGATGTCACCAACGGCTTACGAATTGCCACTCTGCCATGAATGTTTGCAGCATGGAGTTCCCTTTTGACAGTTTTGGTTGAAATGGGGTCCTGGAGATGCTTGTCCATTTCAGATGTTATCTCAGATAACGATTGCTTGTGCTTTCGGGCCACTATGCGCTTCAACACCCTCCTATCCCGAGCAGCAAGCTTTGTCTTTCGTCCACTGTTGTGCTTTGAAGACGCCATCTTACCTGGTGTTGTGTACGCTGTCATAACGGCTGATACTGTGTTCCTTGCACAATCCACAGGGTTTGCTGTTTCCATCACCGTGGCTCCAGCTGAACGTGCTCCAACAATCATGCCTCTTTGGAACTCTGTCAGGTCTGACATTGCAGCGTCTCTTGAGAGCGTACGATAGACGCATGCACCACCAATGACTGCAGTTGACAGACTAATACCTCCCCCTTCACGGCCACTAGGTGGCAGACTTCAGTGCCAGGTGGTGCTGCTGTACTGCCGGTGTGAAATGTGGCATACTTTTCACAGGTGTTCGTATTATTTTGTCCCCCATCTGTAGGTCTCGTAGAGCTTTCTAGCGTTCGTGCGACGTTCCGCAATGTGACGAGGCAACAGCTTGTGAACTCGCCGCTTATGCCGCATTTCTAGTTGCAGGTCCTTCTTGTTTATGGTGTTCACTGTTGACACAGACATTCCCAACTTACGTGCGATACTCCTTTGGGGGGCAGGGTTACCACCTGACACAAGGGCCTTCACTTTTCTCACTATGTCCGGTGTACGACTCGTAGCTGCTCGTGGATTTGCCTGTTTCTTCCCCTGTGGAATTAGGCCCAGTCGGCCTTTGCCTTTTTTGTTCAATACCGCACCGATCCCGTTCTTCGATATCACAAAACCACGCTTCTTGCACATTCCTTTCATTGCCGAATAGCATCGGAAAGGGCTGTTATGTAGCCCTCCCAGTATGGTTCAATTTTCTTCGGCATCGTTGTAGGTAAATGGCACAACACTCTGCACACGCTTTCTCGGTACTGACGTGACTCAGCATGCACCATTTGGACGGACTGACGTTGATAACAGCGCCGCCAGCGGCTTTCAAAATCGTCACCAGAGATCCCGAATAACCTTCTGTAATTGTTGGACTGTGCCAACTTGCTTTACTGCTGTCTTAAGCTGTGAGTTACTGAGCATTGTTGTGCAACTGAGAATACTTGCTTGTGAAGACTGGCCTTGAGAACAATAGTTATCTAAATTCAGGATCTGCCATGAAAGTCTGCTCCCATCAATTTAATTTAGCCTTATTCCACTCCTCAGATTTTGTTTCTTACCATGAATAAGTTGCAACTTCCTCTCAGTAGTAACAATAATAATGGTAAAACAGTTCTACATTTTCTAGAAAATGGTATGTTCCCATTTAAACTGGGCAAAAGGTGCACCTCCATCTCAATCTTAGTGACTCAGTCCTCATATTCCTGAGATTGCTAGCCTCCAAGATGGTGCAGTGGTATCATCGCCGCCTTGTAATCAAGGGATCCCAGGTTCGATTCCCGGTGGAGGCATATAGTGGTTCGGATCCCACTTTTAAGCTGTAGGTCCAGTCCCAATTAGCCTTACTGTGCATAAAATGGACTTAAAACCAACTCAATCAATCAATCAAAATCCTGAGATTGCTGTGCCATTCCTGGTACTAAATTATAGTGATTGTTAATGTTTTATATTGACTTAATGTTTCCTTCTTTCTTGCAGGTAAGAAACAACTGGAGTGGGAAATGAAGAGAAATAAGTCATTTGAAGGAAGAAACAACAACAACAACATGAATAGAAAGAGGAAATTTTCAAAAGGAAAGAAGACTGTAATTCACAGCAAGAGAAGGAAGTAATTTCACTACACCATAAATTTGTATATAACAATTCTCTTACTTGAATAAAACAACTTCTTTTTCTAGAAAGTTGAAGGTAAAAAAAATATCCTGGAAGGTATTAAAACAGCTTGTGAAAGCAAAATAAAACATTCTTGTTCTCACCTGCTAAATTGAAAATTTGAGTTTGGCAAAGAAAAAGCACCAAAATTTCCAACTTACATCCACAATTGTGATGCTTTCATGATTCTCTGTTATGATCTTAACTGGGAATTTTTCATTAAGCTACACCAAGTTGCTATATACGAGGGATGATCGGAAAAAAATGTTACAAAGCATATAACTTTTGTTTTATTCACTGTAACGTAACGAAAATTTATGTGTAAATTAAAAACATGTTTGTCTTGTTGCGAGTTTGAGGACTTTGGATTCTGACCATGTATACCCAAGAAGCGGACATTTAAAATGGTGACTCGTCTAGAAAATTGGTCAAGAGTAGAAGTGAAGGCAGTGGTGCGGTTTTTGTGAGCCACAAACACTACACCTGCTGACATTCATAGGCAGATTGTGGAGGTGTATGGGGAGGGGACAATTTCAAGGCAACATGTAGCAAAGTGGTGTCGTGCCTTCAAAGAAGGATGGACCAGTATTGTTAATGACAACCCTGGACACAGCGGTAGGCCCAGTACCTCAACCACTGACGTGAACTGTGCTCTTGTGGATGAGTGTATTTGTGAGGACAGAAGAAGAACATTACGCTCAATATCAGATGGTTGGCCACCATTATCTGACATGTGATGATGTCAAAAGAGCTGCCTCACGGTGGCTACGAGAACTTGACGCGGATTTCTGTGCAACCGGTATGGAAAACCTCGTCTACCGTTGTGATAAGTGCTTGAAAAAAAAAGGTGATTACATCGAGGACTAGTGTTGAGTGCCGTCCATCATCAGGTGTGTTGATCTTCCAGCTATGTCTAACACATACGCCATAATAGGCTTTGTAACCTTTTTTTTTCGATCATCCCTCGTAATATTCATAAAGATATGAAGCATGTACATCATATCTGTTTCATGCTTGTCTACAAAAACAGTGAATAATACTGTACATGAGATATGTAAAACACACTACTCCTCTACCATCTGTTTTGAGATTTTTTTACTATTGAAGAAGTTACAATAGATGAGGAGGTTAACAGAAGAGGACAAATTGGTGAAGGACTCTATCAAAGAGTTCAAAGGATTAATATGGAACAGGGATGTACCTATGAAATGCAAGAAGGTAATATATAACACATACTATGTGGGTCATTCCATGCCAAACCATCCAGTGGTTGTTGCATGACCATTTAAAAAAAAAAAAACATTTTTAGTACATACGTTTGTACATGTTTCTAGATATCAAAACCAATGTTCAAAAAAAAATTATTCTCTTTAGTTCTCCTGGGGCAGCCATTTTTCCAACATGGCGCATGGCTTTTTTTTTTTTGCTCACATAGCACTTTGCAGAAACCTTTATATCTCAAAAACCATTAGAGCTACAGACCTGAAACAAAATTCATTTTGTAGCTAATGAAGTATACTTTCTCTGATAGTCAAGTATATTTTGCTTAAAATTGCATCGTAAGTACAAAAATTATGGTGGAAATTGGGGTAACAATAGTTAAAAAATTGAATTTTTAAGCCCGATTTTTTCAGTGAAGGGGTTTAGTCTAAGGCTTGATTTTTTTTTCATGTGTAAACCTGCCTGCAGGGTGTCTGTAAATAAAATATCAGTGCTTAGAAATGCAACCCCTTTTTACAGCATGGGCTCAAAATTTTGACAGTTTTTGGGATTAATATCTCAGATGGGTCCTCTTCAAAAATTCTGAAATTTGGCACAAAGGAAGCCCTGCATGAACCTAACTCACAGTAAAAATCTCAACTTTTAGATTCAACTTGTTTTGGTCAATATGAGGTAACGTATGTGTCCTAATTTCTGATGTTGCAAAGTAAGGTTAAACTACATCCCATGCTTAGAATAACGAAGTCTTTTCTTTTTCTTTTTTAAATTTGGGTTAAATAAAGCCTCAAAAATATAGTAACATAAGGTTTTAACACTTGACTTAGCAGAAATTGAAATTACAAGATATGACAATTGAAAATCTGCGAAATTTCATTGCAAAAGGTTTGATTTATTAGGTACCCATGACCACTTGGTGTTGTCAGCTCCAAAACTGAGCTTCCCCACCATTTTTTTAATGTAACAGTACATGCAGCTTAAGATAGGCAGTAGCATGCCCAGGAATTTCGAAAGGGAGGGGAGGGGGGTTACATATACTTTTTTAGTATACAGCCCTGTTTTTGGCACATTATCCTGCCTTTGACGTAATTGTTTATGGAATACTAGGCCAAAGGTATTGGGTTATGACCCCCCACCAACCCCTCATTGGGCACTCCACTGAAAGCAGGCTATTTGTTTTGGAGGGTCAAAGCTGGTAGAATATATTATTTTGGTTTCCTTTATTTTCCACATACAGTCAACTCTCGATTCTAAGACCCTGGATTTAACGACCCTCTCGAAGTAACGACCCTTTTCCCGGGAACTGTAATAATAATAATAAATAAAAAAAGTTGAAAAATTCAAGGAAATTGGCTGAAAAATACGTTTGTTGCACTCATTTTATTCGCTGTGTTGCAATTCCCTTCACGAGCACTCTGCGTGAAGTGGGCCTGAGCTAAAAATAGACACCACCACACCACGCTTGAGTGATATCCAATAGCACTTGACCTCTGTCATCCCCTCCCCCAAGCGCAGCGACGGTCGCTACTTACGCACCAGGCTTGTTTTGCCATTGTGATTTCGCTTCCTCTTGCATAAGCTACCCTCTCTTTGTGCTTGTGCTATTACGTCTTGGATTTGTGCATTGTGTTTTGGATTTCTCTTGGTTTTGATTACGGCTATTTTGACAACTTACGCTTTTTTATATTTCGATTTGTTTGTATTTTTGGATTTGATTTTGTGAACGATTTTTGACGACCCACGCTATTTATTACGGATTTGTGATTTCGGGAAAATGAGTGGAAAGAGGACATTCTTGACTCTTATCAAGAAGTACGAGATCATCCAGGAAGTGGACGAAAAGAAAATGACAAAGACAGAGATTACGCGGCGGCATGGTATTCCAAAGTCGACACTTTTCACGATTCTCAAAATGAGAGATGAAATCGTGAACGTAGTGCAGAAGGAAGGTCACAATGTTAAATCGAAAAATTTGAAAGCACGGCGCATGCAAACCTATGTACCTATTAATGGACCAATGATGCAGAAGAAGGCTGATGACTTTGCCCTGAAGTTGGGGATAGATAACTTTAAATGTTCAAGTGGGTGGCTGGAGCATTTCAAAGTGCGTCACGGAATATCCAGCCACAAAGTCGTCGGCGAAAGTGCATCGGTCGATCCAAAATCGGTGAGTGAGTGGCTGCCGTTGGTACAAAACATCCTCAACCACTATCCGCCTCAAGATGTGTACAACGCTGACGAGCTGGGGATATTCTACAACCTGATGCCAGATCGCACTCTTGCCGTGAAAGGGTGCGAAGAGGAGTAAAGAGCATCTCACCGTCCTTCTGTGCTGCAACATGGATGGCAGCGATAAAATGAAGCCCCTCGTGATCGGAACGTTCAAGAAACCCCGAGGTTTCAAGGGCAACATCCTGCCTTGTGATTATGACTTTAATAAGAAGGCATGGATGACCTCGGGGGTATTTAGGAGGTGGCTTCGAGGTTTCAACTCAAGGATGGGTGCGGCAAACAGGAAAGTCGTGCTCTTCGTCGACAATTGCCATGCACATCCTTCTCTCGACAATCTCCGGAACATCTCGTCCGTGCAACGAAGAAACGTGGCAGAGTTCGGCCCCAGGCTGCACGTATGAGCAGTACATAACAGCGGACAATGACATTGCTGTGTGGGGGCACCCTCGATGATGCGGATATAGTCAGAGGGCAGCAGGAATCGAGCGATGAAGAGGGGAGGAAGAAATTGAAGAAGAGCCTGAAGATGTACCCACCATCAAAGACATTCTCAAAGCGGGGATGTGTATGAACGTATACTGAAACACATGGGCGCCAGTGAAGAGATGTGGTCTCACTTTTACAAAGTGAAATACTTTGCAGAACAGTCTAAGAAGAAACCGACATCGATAATGGACTTCTTCAGAAAGTATATGGGAGGGGGAATCAGTGTGTGTGTGTGGGGGCAGTGAATTTGATCAAGGACAAGCTGACAATTGATGAAAATAAGCCTGAATATTGCCAATGGTGAGTAGACTTATTGGTGTTTTGTGTTTATAAAATTATGTGTTTTTTGTCTCTCTCATTTTCTATCAATATTTATTGTTTTGTAATGCGATATTTTACATGGTTAACATATGTACATATAAGGAGGTAGAATTATGCATCTATGGCCTCCATTAAAGGTGTCATTCCACCATTCGCTTGGACTGACTTGTTTACTGACAATTGATAAAAATAAGCCTGAATATTGCCAATGACGAGTAGACTTATTGATGTTCTATGTTTTTGCTCACTTATTAAAAATGTTTGAAAAAGATAAAATTTGATACACAGGGAAAAAAGAGTACTACATATACCGTATTTATGCGTATACAGTATAAGGCACGTGCTGGTTTTTATTCAAGTTCTGCGTCTGAAACATTGCTCATGTGTTCATTGACAGTGGGAATGCGTTAAGCAGTACTTGATCCACCCTTCTTTTTTCCCTTCTGCAGCTTGCTTCGAAAATTAGCACTTTACTGATAAAGACTTCTCTTCTTCAACACGTGCATTGCGATGTGCATTGCGATGTCCTTAAAACTCGTTCAACCACCTGTTTCCCCCTCCCTTCCTTTCCAGCCAGACTGCTACTGCCTGGCGCCAGTGTTTTGTCTACTTGCCCTTATCAACTAAGGTAATAATCACAATGACTCATCCAGAAGAAAAACGGCATTGTTTTGAAACTGCAGCTTCACAAGACTGTTTTGCTTTGATGATTCCGAAATTTGAACACCATACACAAAGGGAGGAGTTAAAAGACAAGCCTGTTTCTTCCGCTCTTCTCCAGCTTTCTGGGGGGGGGGGGAAGACCATAACACTTATCTTGGGGGGGGGGGGGGGTTCCATCTTCTTCCGCTTGTGTTCATGGCGATGCTAGTTGATGCGAGCCTTTTACTTTCTGCCTTTCACGGAAGAAGGAACCATGCTGCCCGCAACAAGAGAAGACGACACTTCCAGACGGGTGGTGAAATCGATCGCAAATAAATTTTGGAAAAATGAATTTGCAAAAGTGTCAAAACTTGTTTAGAGTTCAGTTTATGCTGTTGGGCTAATCGACACTGGATACCTGTATGCAGTGTAAAGTGTGATCTACATAACTGAAATATAATAGTACACAACCTTAGGGGAATTGGCAGGGACAGAGGGGGGAAAAAAAAGCATATCTACTAACGTGTTTCGTTTTTCAGGCAGGATTTCGATGCAAGTCAGGGAAGAGTTTGCCCTGATCACATGAATGGGGGAGGGGGATGAATATGAAGTTGGTTGAAGCAAAGAAAACGCGACTATTTTTGACAATGTATTTTTCACAGCCGAACCAGAATGAAATTTACAGCCCCGATTTTTTTTTTTTTTTGGCCTGGTGCCAAGAAAGATTGTGTTGAGTCTCCCAAGAGATTTTATCTTACCATTTAATCCTGTACAATGCTCTAGTAGACCCGTATAAAATCCAACATACATTCTGCCCGATTATCTCCTGACTTTTGCTGGCGTCAAGATTCTTCGAGTTTCGCTTGCAATAAACGATTGTTTTCCTTTTCGTAGATCTCATTGCAAACGGGTTTCTCATGAACTAGAATTGTAAGAATTTCGGGGAAGAGCAACGACTGTGCACAATTAAAAGAAAATAACATTATTTAAAATCCTTTTTTCCTTTTAAACATTTTCGTGTTCTATTTTCCTTCTCACGACATGCATCCTGTGCATTAAAGGTTGTATAACTATGCAGGATAAATTGTGTTACTGTCTCCTACGAATCTTTGTGTCCATTTCAGCTCCGTTGAAGCTAAAAATTGGTGCAAATTCCAATAACGACCCCTTCGAAATAACGACCCTTTTCCCGGGAACTGTGAAAGGTCGTTGTATCAAGAGTTGACTGTATATTTTTTCATTCCCCCCCCCCCCCAAGAAAATACATTCGTTGAAGTAGATGGGAGTCATGCACAGCAGAAGATTCAGACACGTTTTGATAGGATATGAGGCAAACCTGGAATTGATCTGTGCATGGACAATCTCTGCTGTCATTCTTCCTTTGTCTAATGTGCCGAGAGTAGTGACTTGTGAATGTTTGTTATCTGTGACAGGAAATGGAGTGTTCTGTAAAATTTTTAACTGGAGAGGACTGTCATAAATACACTTTTCGTAAGACCTAACTAATCTTAACAAACTCAGTGAAAATGATAAAACACTTCTTAGGTCAAGACTAGAGGTGGATGGCTTAGAGACAATATGCAAATACCATTGAAAATAGTTTTTTATATGGAAAAGTATGTTGTGATCTTCAGAAGTAGCACTTAAAGAAAAAGTTAAGCAAGGAAATTTTAAAAATCAATTTGCATCATATCGTAAGGCAAAAAAGTGTCAAGAAAGCCTTATACCAGTTAAATCAATATGCCTGACATGTTGGATTAAAAATTTTCATATCTGGAGAAAATGATTCACTTAAATGCCAAAATGGAAATGATGCCTTTGTGCCAACACAAGAAAAACTAAAGGAAATGAATGAAGTCTGTTCTGTTTTTGATGTATCTTCTGTTTCAGAACTGAGGATGCTGATTGCAGAGAAACAATAAAGTGCTCTTGCTTGAATAGTTCACATCATACAAAGAGTGCAAAGGAAACTGGAAAGTTACTTTTCACAAAGTATTAGAACTGAAGAAAAGGAAAGCAAGTGTGACAATCCCTTGCGTGGCCAGTATAATCATATAATTAAAATTATAAGAAGAAAAATTTAAATTAGCGGAAACTAATGTTGAAAAGGTCAGAATCATCAGTTTGATTGCTGCCACTTGGTCAAGAAAAAATATGTGAACTGAAGGTTTCTGTTAATTTACTTAGGAACTTAGAATTCTGCCAGATTTAAAAAAGAGAATGAATAGGAAACTGGAGCTGACACCACCAACTGGTCATGGGTACTTAATAAATCAAACCTTTTGCAATGAAATTTTGTTGATTTTCAAGTGTCATACCTTGTAATTTCAATTTCTGGTAAGTCAAGTATTAAAACCTTGTGTTACTATATTTTTCAGGCTTTATTTAACCCAAATTTAAAAAAGAAAAGACTTCGTTATTCTAAGTATGGGATTAGTTTAACCTTACTTTGCAACATCAGAAGTTAGGACACATACGTTACCTCATATTGACCAAAACAAGTTGAATCTAAAAGTTGAGATTTTTACTGTGAGTTAGGTTCATGCAGGGCTTCCTTTGTGCCAAATTTCAGAATTTTTAAAGAGTACCCATCTGAGATATTTAATCCCGAAAACTGTCAAAATTCAATGAACGGCCATGTTTGAGCCCATGCTGTAAAAAAGGGTTGCATTTCTAAGCACTGATATTTTATTTACAGACACCCTGCAGGCAGGTTTACACATGAAAAAAAAATCTAGCCCTAGACTAAACCACTTTATTGAAAAAATCAGGCTTAAAAATCCAATTTTTTGACTATTGTTACCCCAATTTCCACCATAATTTTTGTACTTACGATGGCATTTTAAGCAAAATATACTTGAATATCAGAGAAAGTATACTTAATTAGCTACAAAATGAATTTTGTTTCAGGTCTGTAGCTCTAATGGTTTTTGAGATATTAAGGTTTCTGAAAAGTATTATATGAGCAGAAACAGCCATGCACCATGTTGGAAAAATGGCTGCCCCAGGAGAACTAAAGAGAATAAATTTTCTTGAACATTGGTTTTGATATCTAGAAACATGTACAAACGTATGTACTAAAAATGAAATTTTTCTAAAATGGTCATGCAACCATTTTTTTAAAAATTGGTTGATTTGACATGGAATGACCCATGTGCCAATAATTACGTATGGAGCAGAGACTTGGACAATGACAGAGAAAGAGAGAAGAAATTGTTAAGGAGTATATTGGGGAAGACTAGAAGGGATAGAGTAAGGAAAGGAGGAGATCCACAGATTGGGGGGGGGGGGTGAAGCTTCAGGACAATAGATCAGGCACAGATGAGATGGTTTGGACACAAAGAGGACTGGTGCTTACAATGCACAAGGAGTGGGAACAAGGCCAAAAGGAAACCAAAATGTCTGTGGCAAGAGCTGAGTGTGGAGAATGTTAGGAGAAGAGGACAAGATTGGAATACCGTGGAAAGAAGAGTGGTGGAAGACCACAAAAAAATGGAGAGGCTTGACTTCTATGCCGACCCAGCCAGAGGCAGGAAACTGCAAAGGAGGATGATGATCAAGATTCAGCAAATAAGAAAACAGTCTCAACTATGATGGATTTTACTGTTGATAACATTTTCGTCATGCGTAGTGTAATTTTTTTCAAACTATACTAGTTGGTCTGATACCTAAACTATTTTGTTCCAATTGTTGGGTTCTTAGGAAGATCAAATTTTAAAAATGTTGTTTAAGAAATACTCTCAAATAAGAGCAATAGGAAAAAGCTGTAATAAGCATTGTTCACTTTTGCCCCATGTATTTGCTAGGAAACAGTTGAGCAAGTGTGCAACAAGCAGGTCCTACTGATTTGTAAACATCTGGCGAATAGCCTCCATAATTTGGTGCACCTGTATCTGGTCAACATTGGTATATGAAGAATCTACGACTGTCAGCTATGGATGATTGACGCAAAGAACTGAAATCACTAGCAATATGTTGGTGCTGACCTTCATGTGACTAAGACGCATGATAAAATCCTGATACATACCGATTCAACAGCCATGTATAATAAATAATATTCATGATGATTGAAAAAAGGTTTTTATTTGGGGAAGTGTATTTACAGCAGACCCATGTTTATATTTTTTTTATAACAACACCAATACAATGCTAAAAGTAAAAAAACTTGTTTCAAGGGCAAAATTAATATAAAAACAGCCTTATGAATGCAGCTTTTGAGGGCAAGTCATACCAACAATATTTCTTGGCAAATTTCAGCTACTCTGGAAACCTATTTTTTTCAGCCTTCTGTAGCTATGCAACCAAGCCAGGAAATTCAATTTTCCACAAGGATGGCATTCTCTCATGCATTATTGCAGTTGAGTCGGACCCTGTGGCCGAGTGGTTAGCACATTATGCTGTGATGCTAAGGGTCCCGGGTTCGAATCCCGTTCTGGCTTGGTTGTTTGTGAATGTCCATTCATCACCCATCTCCATCTTTGCAAATTAAGCCAAGATGCACAAAACGCGAAGTAAAATAAACAATCAATCAATCAATCATTATTGCAGTTGAATTTTTTGTGTACACATTCAAAACAGCACAACCCAAAAGGCAGTGATGTGATAAAATGCAAGATTCTCCATACAGTAAAACCAACAGATTCGTTTAGCATATATACATATATTTAAGTTAGAATTACAATTATATTTACAAATCATAATTACATGGGCATTACAAATGAACATGGAAAGGAAATTGTTGTAAGGTCTAGAGAAGATTTTGTCAGCTTTCTTTCAGCACATCTTTCAAAATGCTGCTGCTGTTTCTTCCCACTGGCAGAGGGGAGAAAGTCGGAAGGACCATGTCTGTCATCAGAAGAGGACTTCTCGGAACTTCTTGGCTTGGTGTTGAACGTGCTGAAGTTTCCTAAAAGGAATATACAAAATGCATTGTAAGGCATGCTGAAAGAAATCACTTAATACCAAGAATAGTTGGTTTACAGTAGTCATGAGAATTAATGCTGTTAAGTCTTACTAAACTTAATAAATACTAATGCCGGAACATTAATATTAAAAATACTGAGAAACTAGTACTGTTTTTTTCTTTTTCGATTAATTGCAGTGGCCACTGCCGCCATCTTCGTTGGAACTTGCTGTACTGTTGCTTGGTGTGCGTCTTTTGTTTCTAGTTCTCCGGCTGCTGTTAGGTGTGCGTCTGGGTCTGTGTCGTCTGCTATTTCTGGGCGATAACTGTTGTAGTAGGGGAATCCAAGTGTGATGCACTTCGTGCGGAAAGTGCATAATGGCGTGCATTTCCTTGATTTTAGTGTCTACGAGCGTGTGGGCAGTGTGTTGAACCTTTTGAATTTTATGGCTATTGCACTTGATATGTTTAGCAAGACCAGTAGTGGGTTGGGCTTTTTTCGCATCTGCTAGGTGCTGTTGGATTCTTTCATTGACAGATCTGATGGACCTGCCGATGTAATGTGCCTTGCATTCACACTCTGCATCGTATACACCTGGGTTATGAAGGCAGGAGAGGAAGTACCGTTTGTGTTTGTTCAGTTTATCAGCTATTTAGGTATTGGGTTTGTGCGCTACTTTGATGCCATATGGGAGAAGGGCTTTGGATATGCAGTTGGAAGTGGTGGGATGATAGGGGAAGGCAAACCATTTATATTGGCCGCTGGAGGTTGATTGTGGTGTCTGATCTGTATTTCCACCTTACTGCACCAAGTGGAAAGTTGTGCTTCAGTGTAGCCATGTTTCAGGGCTATTTCAGTGCAGTTAACAACAGTGCACCTAATGGCAGCCAGAGAACTACAAACAAAAGACGCATGCCAAGCAACAGTACAACAAGTTCCAACGAGGATGGTGGCAGTGGCTACTGAAAATAATCGAAAAAGAAAAAACAGCTTCGCAGATAAAAGTGAGTACTAGTTTTTCCGTATTTATATACTACCGCGTGTGTCTTTTCCCAATTATGAATTAATATTATGTTGTAACTTTATAATGCTCATCTACAATACTTAATAGATTTAAGTATTTCACGTTGCTATTGTAACATTGCATGTTTTGTTCCTCGTAATTAATTTATCATCACACATTTTGCCAAAAGATAAAAGATAACATATGAGTTGAAACCAGGGTTGTTAAAAGGTCCAGGAACCCATAAATTCTAATGGGTTCCGCTGCAGGACCGGAACCTTTTTTCTCGCACAATTTAAAGTCGGTCCAAGTTGCATATTGTTTCATTGAAAAAAGGTTCCTTGACCGTATTTTAATTGTTCCTGAAAAAAAAAAAGGTTCCTGGACCGTATTTTAATTGTTCCTGAAAAAAAAAGGTTCCTGGACCGTATTTTAATTGTTCCTGAAAAAAAAAGGTTCCTGGACCGTATTTTAATTGTTCCTGAAAAAAAAAAAAGGTTCCTGGACCGTATTTTAATTGTTGATGAAAAAAAAAAGGTTCCTGGACCGTATTTTAATTGTTCCTGAAAAAAAAAAGGTTCCTGGACCGTATTTTAATTGTTCCTGAAAAAAAAAAGGTTCCTGGACCGTATTTTAATTGTTCCTGAAAAAAAAAGGTTCCTGGACCGTATTTTAATTGTTCCTGAAAAAAAAAAAAGGTTCCTGGACCGTATTTTAATTGTTCCTGAAAAAAAAAAGGTTCCTGGACCGTATTTTGGTAACAGTAGGATAAGCCGGAGACACATTAAACTCGGTTGTTTTCAAATAAAAATCATTGCTACTTACCTCATATGCATAGTGGAAGATTTTCCAAGCTGGCCATAACTTTTTTTCCATGAAAAACACGTTACTTTTAACATTATAATCATTTATTGATCGGCGGGCAAATCTTGACTCACGTTGTCTATTGTCAGCTGATATGCAGTATTGTCAGCTGATGTGCAGTGTTTCCAAACTTATGAACCGATAAATGCCGCACAAACTATTCACAAAAGGTTTTTAAGCGAAAATTGAGGCTAAACTGTACTTTACGTCCTTAGCTGCATGGTGAATGCTTCTTTGCATTCGCGGTGCGCCGATAAATGCCGCACATTTATTCACAAAAGGTTTTTAAGCGAAAATTAAGGCTAAACTCTACTTTACGTCCTTATCTTCATGGTGATTGCTTCTTTGCGTTTGCGCTGCGCCGATAAATGCCGCACAAACTATTCACAAAAGGTTTTTAAGCGAAAATCGAGGCTAAACTCTACTTTACGTCCTTATCTGCATGGTGATTGCTTCTTTGCACTCGCGGTGCGCGATGGTGGTGCGGCACCCGGCATCTCTTCGGGTAAGTACCTTTTTCTTTTTACACTTTCTTTTCACGATAGCCCCACTATCCATTCACGGGGTCGAGGTATGCCTACGAGGTTAGGTTAGGCCTGTTAGGTTAGGTTCCATTAGCACTCATTTCACCCCTAAATATGTGCTTCATTATCTAAACAATTCCTTAGTATGTTCAATCACGCATATCCGGACAACATAGGTTTTTCTCGATTTACTCTTTCAGGAAATTTTTCCTACCTTTCGGATTTACGTTGTTCAATTCCTTATAAAATAAGCTTTCCAACGATATATGACACGTATTCCTTAGGAAAAGGACGTAAACTAGAGTGTTACCTTAAATTGGAAGAAAAACCCCGCTCACACGTCATCTTGTAAAACTACCGCGTGGTTGCTACACTGTGAGGGGGTTACATAACCGAACGCACGGAACATTTGATTCACGTAGTCAACGGTAATGGCGACACGAGCTATCGCACAACAGAGATGCATGATTGACGAAAAATACCTTATTTACAGGCAAAATACGTAGCACGATTCCAAAAAACAATATCTCCGGCTTCAGAAAGTCCTCAAGAACACAATTCCGTAAGTACTTTCTCGTCTTTTCTCCTGTAAATTTTAAGAAATCCGTCTCCGGCTTATCCTACTGTTACCCCGTATTTTAATTGTTCCTGAAAAAAAAAAGTTCCTGGACCGTATTTTAATTGTTCCTGGAAAAAAAAAAGGTTCCTGGACTGTATTTTAATTGATCCAGAAAAAAGGTCCCTGGACCGAATTGAAATGCTTTACAGTCTAGAACCCATTTACGTTTGTTGATTTTCTCTCCTGGACCGGAATTGAACTTATTTTAAAATTCCTGGACCTTTAACAACCCTGGATGAAACTTTTAGCACAACTTTCAGGATATTGACACACTTCAGTAAATGTCAGTAGGGCAAACAAACTCAAACTTCTTGTTTAAGAGCTTCAAATTTTGTATTATTTCATGGTAAAATATAGTAAGAAAATATTCAAACCATCCATTGAGATCTAGCATACACATGTCTCTGTTTTAAGATCCATAAATTGGTAAAAATTTCATATCCAGAAACAGTCCGAGTTATAATCAAGTATTTCGTATGAATTCAGGTCTTGACAATTAATAATCTTACTTTTTCATAATTAGTTAGACATAAGCGAGTTACTTACTTGTAGTGCCCGAGTGGATAGTGGCAGAGGCCACCGAAATTAACAGAACCTCTACAAGTAAGTTTCGTGAAAAGTTTGTAACTCACCCACATCTAATTATTATCAACCGCATCTTTTATTCCCCAAATATGAATTACTTTTACAGTTGGAAGCCCCATGGTCCTATGTAACAAAAGGCAAGAAACACTATTCAAGGCAACGTGTGAAACATGCCCTCTCTGACACACACACACACACAATTTTCTCTGTCATTAGTTGGGTACTTACAGAAGACTGGCTCTCTATACTTATTTTCCTCCTGGGTTCTGGAAGCATTCTTAGTTGTGGTTTAGGGCGCGACTCATTCTCCAGGAATCTAATGAATGCTTCAGACAGCGACTGGAAATTACAAACACAAACTTTGTTAAAATAGTGCCATTCTTATTTCTACCACACTTCAAATTATTGGGAATTGAAGATACATAGTATTCTGTTATGTGATAGTATGAGCATGACTAACTTAAAATATTCAAGTAATATTATTCTATTTTTGGGAAAATAATTAAAAGTTCGTGCTAATTTCATAACAGTAACAACAGTGTGACTATATATGTCTGTGAAAACATATTGACAGTTTGGGATTTTATATAAAAATAACTGTGTTCGATTATTTTACATCTACAAAAAGTGGTTATGCGAACCTTTAAGAAGAACATAAATATACAACGTATGGTTGTGTTTATTCATGGGTTCTATGTTCTTTTACCAAACTTGCTACTTACTTCATATATGGATATCCTTTAAATAATTACACAGTTATGCAAAAAATCTTATGTGAAACCCCTCCCCTCACACATACACACTCACTCACTCTTGCTTCTTTAAAAGATGTTAACTGTCCCACAGTAACTTGAACATGAATCTTTAGATGCATCCCATGATGAATTTAATAACAATCTTGTTGCCTAGCAACTACAAAATAAAGAGAAACCTACCTGTTCAGGAGATGCTCCTGCAATGCCCCTCTGCATCAAAGAGGACTGCTGTGGCATTCCTCGCCACATCAGATTCCTTAGCCATCCACCTGATGGTCCACTGAGGCCCACGCGCTCACGTTCTTGCTGGTTAAAATCTAAAACTGTGGCCACAATTCTTAACACCTCATGCCTATTGTTTGGAGGTGCCAAGAAATATCCTACGATCAAATTTTTCACGAGATATCTGAAAAATTTGGTGGAGATAGTTTAAGATAAGTTTTCTGAGGACATGCATTAGAATTTGTAAAACAAAAAGTAGAGTAGGAAACAAATTATGAGTAGGAAACAAATCATGAAGTTAGATTACAGTTTATGTCTATTTTGTTGAACTTCAACTCCACACTAGGGACACACTTTTCTGGGGAAGCAAGAAAAGGTTTAGGTGGAAGGGTCTCCTCATTCCATTACATAAAGATGAGAGCAGGCCAGTTCTTGGGTTAATGAACATAAGCTGAGATCTAACCTAGCTTATCACTTAAGAATACTGGTTAGAAAAAATAATGTAACCATGTATGTACCATAAACCAACATCATCATCATCATCTAGACCAATATTACTGAACACTGATACACTTTTAGTAATCAGTAATGCCAAATTTTCATTTTGGAGCATTCGTAATGTAATAAATTTGAGTGTCATCCAGGCAAAATGAACATGGTGAATACACAAAGTAACATTCAAGGAAGCACCTTGACAATTCAAAAAGGAATACATTTGCTTAATTGTTACCTAACAATGCTTTTTTTTACCTGCTTAGGTTAATTATAATGAAAATGAATGATTGAAAAAATTATGGCTACATCAGTACTAAGTACAGGAATAAATCCATTATCAACCATGAAACTCGGGACAATACTTGTGAATAATTTATTATTAAATTGATTATTATTATATCAGTTTTCTCATTATTATATCAATAATTAAACAATATAATATTTGAAACTAATTATACATAATTTCATCTTATTTTGTATTAATTATTATGTTATGTAAAAAACACACACATACATGATGGCTACACCAAATGTAAAGCAAAAGTGGGTATAACTTTTTATTAACTGACACTTGTTGTTCAAATTGCAGATGGTGGTGGAGTAACTCTACCTCTATACACATAACTCTACGTAGGCTACATCACAAGCAATGCATTTGCACCATCACTGAATCCAACCCTCGAATCCTATTGGAAATAATTCAAGTGTATATGGTTGTAGACTTCTTAGGCCTTGAACAGATGTTATACCATTCCAAGGACTGATTCTTTGTTTCCAGGTCATAAAGACATGCATACATTTTATCCAGTCACCAGATGAGAGGTTGTCTTCATTGGCCCTCCATTGGTTGAAAATGCTTCCAGTAGATCAGAGCAGTTTTCCACTCTTCTTTCTTTAACTCTTTCGCTGCGCTCGTCGCATTTATGCACAGCATGCCAGGTGCCTTGCTCCGCGGAAGTCGCATTATTGCGAGTTCATACTTCCACTCGCTTCGGGTGTCGCATTTCCGCAGTACGTTGCTTTTAGTAGCCTTCAGACATCTGTTGATACTTTTTGGAACTATTTGAACTTGTAGTTTTGTTTATATCCGTATGATGTCTCTAATTACGCCTCCGTTTAGAATACGAGCCTTGAGTGCTCTGACATGTCAGTTTGAAATGCATGTTCGAATGTAAACAACATGGCTTCGTCAAGTCGTCAACAATTGTCTGATAATGATGATACTCAACTGTTGAATCAGAAGGTGAATTAAGTTGTGACGATAATAGCGACAGTTTTTATGAGACTTCAAGTGGTGACAGTGATTGTGTAGTGTCTGATGAAGAATTTGTACCGCCGTCCGTAACATCATGGAGCAGAGTGCAAAGCAGCATTGATCTAGGTGCGGGAAGTTCGACACAGGCAAGTGCTAAATTACTTGGTGACAGTGCAGTATTTAGCACACCATTTTCTTGTTTTATCAAATATTTCCCCCCGCTCAGTATTTGAACACACAGCAGAACAAACTGAAGTTTTCGCCACCCAGTATCTTGATACTACTTACGAATTTCCACGCCACTCCACCACTCTGCATCATCCCGTGTTTTGAGAAATACCATACCATCAGGGACTACAGAATGGTTTGCCAGTGCAAGGAATGACTTTTGTAATTTCTCTATAACATATTTTGCAATGTAATTTTTTAAAATTATTCTTTCTAAAATTATTTTTTTCAAAATTTCAAAATTTTTCAAAATTCAAATTTTTTTCAAAATATCATACCACCAGGGACTACAGAATGGTTTTCCAGTGAAAGGAATGAATTTTGTAAGTTCTCTCTCATATATAATGCAATGTAAATGTGAAAATTATTTGTTTATAAAAAAATATTTTTTCAAATTTAATTACGCAGCCAAGGGATATTGTGTGCCAGAGAATTCCGCAGCGAAAGAGTTAATATTGAGGTCTGCCCGCATACCCTACAAGAAAATTTCTTGGCCCTAACAATAAAAGAACATATTTATAAATTCAAAGTTGTGCAATTTGAATGACCGATGTCAGTTAACAAAGGGCATATTTTACTTTCAGTACAGCCCTCATATATAGATATAATTAGAGGGTTCATAAAATTAAATCCAAATGTACTTACTTATCAACTTTTCCTTCAATACTCAAATTTGTAGAATGCATTTTCTCATCAACATGTCGAAGCTGCTCGTTCAGCTTATTTACTGAAAAAGCAAAGCAAAATATTATCACACGCAAAGGTGTATTTCTCCCAGACATAACTCCTTTATTAACATAAAAAATCCCTTCTCACTCTCATGCACACGCAACAATATTTTCTCATGCACATGGTAGATCGCATGGCAATGGATCCAGCTTCTGTTTTCCATTAGACAACGAAACTGAGGCAGTTGATAAATTGCAGCCAAAGTAAGAGCATAACCCAAGCACTGATTTCCCTTGCTCCACCAGTACCTGAAGTAATACTCATGCTTTGACTACCTGGGTCTCTTAATACAGCATGCACTGTTCATGCATCAAAAACTTGCAGAGGTCATGGCACAGCTCTACATGCACACGTCCAAATACATACCTTCAATTACCTGTTACCTTCACAACTATTGAAGGAAAAAAACATGCACAATAAAAAACACCAATGTTACTTTAATGATCAAATGTTTTAAGACACAATGTACCAAGAAACAATAAAGTTTGGGGAGGGGAGTTAAATGTTAGTAAATAAAGATGAACTAGGCTGCCACTCATGAAACCCCACATGGCAATATGAGTTACAACAATCAACTCACAGTTACCACATGAGATTACACAAGCATCACCTGTGATTAAACAACACTACATTTACCATGCATTATTCTCTCAACACTGCACTTATATACAAATGAGCTACACTTTAGTAACAGGTAAAGGAAAGGCAGAAATCAAAATATGATATACACTGTTCCTTTGTCATTTCTGCTGAAAATTAGCATGCATGTATAGACATAGACATCACCCCACTGCTAAAAATAAATAAACAGCAGAACATTAGGAAAATTAGCAATAAAAATGTCATTCCATTTGATTCAGTGTTTCCAGATGCCAAAGTTCTTAAATTTCTGACAATTTTTTATTGGTCTTTTAAATCGTGGTTTAAAATTAAATTTTCATCCATACCTTTCTATCTGTAATAAATACTCACTGGTTCAGTTATCAATTTTACACTATCATCTATAATGTAAACTGCGACATAAAGGATATCAATGGGAGATACTGAATTGAATTAATTTAAATAATGACTTTTACAATGAACTCAGCCAACTATTGTAAATGCTACATCAAAGTTATGTAAGCAGATTAAAAAAATTACGCCCCAAAAATAATACACAAATTTTATGAAACAAGAAAAACTACATTAAATTTTCACTCTCATCCAGATTACAGACTAGACAACAAATATGTGTCTCTGATCTTAGAATAAATGCTGACCCAGAAAACATCTTCACAGTTCAAAATGTTATGGAGATACAAAGAAAATGCAGAGGGGGGAGGAATCATAGTTGTTTCATTGAATAAAGTTTCGCATTTTTGTTATAATTGAGCGCACTGGGAGTAGAAACTGGAAACTGTTCAAAATTGAATGCTAGGACTGCACAGTCTAAAGTTGCTGTACAATAGTGAATGAATTTCCTTCAGTAGCCAATGATAGCCAGAAACACATGGGAACATCTGGATAACCCATAAGTCATAACACAATGGACAACTTTCACTTGTTTTTTTCTCAGTTTCATACTTTTGTGGATTAAAGTTTTACTCCCAAGCTGCTCAATTGTGAAAGAAAAAAATATGATACAATATATAAGTTAGAACAGAAAAATAAAAACTACAAAGTACTTTTTCTTTAGGAAAAAAAATATAAATGTCTACTTTTTGTGGTGGTCCTTAATCATTTAGCAAAAGCTTTTCTTTGTATATTGTAACATTGCACAAGAATTATTCCAGCATCAGTTACACCCTTCGACACCAGTTGGCACCGTAAAAGGTATTTTGTATCATTTTTGGTTAATTGCAATGATAGGATTAGTAATGAATAGATGAAATTAATTACTGGACATTCAGAAAAACACATGCCCAGGCAATGACCTGAACCTGTAACCATTGGTAGCAAGACAATAAGTCAATCACTTAACGTGCTTTGTTACCAAAGTGCATGGTGGAATTGTGATTTCACTTGTCTGCCATATATTGAGAATGTGTGTCTGTTCCAGCCACTGACCAACTACAGACAAATGGAACAGAAGCGACATCTAGTATGCAAGTTCGTAATCAAATGCAAATGACATGAATTGCAATACCAACCAATGACCAAGTTTTGAACTTGCTGAGGCTAGAATAAGTAGATGATGATCTCAGATATCAAAGAACTGAACAAAGGCCACGTTAACAAAGGGTTACATAAATAAATAGGCAAATATTTTTATTTTCTTTACATCAGCAAAGTGGGACTGTATAATTCTTTGCACGAGAAGTAATTTTAACCAAGTTGCTGCCCTTGGACATAACTCTATTATTAATATTCCAATTTCATGAATATGCTGCTAACACAATGCATGAAATGGTTACTCAATCCCAGCATGCCTTCCTTATGCCTGCTAAATATTTGGTAATTGTTGACATATTAGTTTCAAGTTTATACTCTATGACTACACCATTTAGTCTGCAACTACATGCTTCATATAAGATTAATAATAATAATAATGGTAGATTAAGGATCATTTTCTTCCTTTATATATCTTTCAAGAAACCACAGACAGCACCACAAAATAATAGTACACTTAAGGTTACATGTCAGAACATGTCTTCAAAATTATCCAAAAGTTGCAGAAAAGTGAAGCAAAATAAAGCAAATTAAACTAAACCAAACAATGAACTTTAAAAAATTGATTTTGCCATGTGGTGGAATAATCATGTCTGACTTACCTTGGAGCAAGTACGTCCTCTTCCAACCCTGTATGTCTTCTTCCCTGATGACCCCAAGATGGGGGTCAAAAGCGTGGAGTTAAGGATTTGATTTTAACTGTGTTCTGTTTTTTAACATACTTGCTCCAAAGTAAGTCAGACATAAAACAAATACGAGGTGCATGTCAAAAAAAAGGGCTGATAATTTTTTACGCTGGGTTGGCAACACTGATGAAGTTGAGCATGCACAGGAGCATGCCCTAGTATTCTGTGCTTGCAACAGAGATAGAATTGTCAAGAGTGGGGTTGCGTACGTGTGAGTAGCAGTAAGGTGAAATGACTGCTGTAATACAAAATCCCGCCAAATGTGAAGTGAGATCTGTCATACGATTTCTGAACGCCAAAGGACAGAATGCAGCTGACATCCATCGGGAATTGTGTGCCATTTATGAATCGACAGTGATGAGTGTGAGTGAAGGGAAGGTCGGGCAATGGTGCAGAGACTTTCAGGAAGGGCGTTCAAATGTCCATGATGATGAGCATAGCAGAAGGCCTAGTGTTCAGATGGACGATCTGGTGGAACACGTTAACGATAAAGTGCGTTCCAATCTCCGGTTCACAATATCTGAACTTGCCAAAGAGTTTCCAGAAGAGTCTGCGAAAACAGTCCATCGAATTGTGACTGACAACCTGGGGTATCACAAACTGTGTGCGAGGTGGGTACCAAAAATGCTGACAGACACTCACAAAGAGCAAAGAAGGACAGCTGCACATGATTTTTTTGGCCTGCTGGGGGAGGATGGGGATGACCTCTTTTCGCACATAGTGACGAGGGATGGAACGTGGATATCGTTCACCAGTGGAGAGTCGAAGCAGCAGTCAATGCAATGGCGGCACTCTGGTTCTCCTAAAGCGAATAAATTCAAACAAACACCATCAGTTCACAAAATCATGGCAACTGTGTTTTGGGACCAAAAGGGTGTGATTTTTGTGGAATTCTTGTAACCAGGATGAACAGTTACAGCAGAGGTGTATTGCAAAACACTGAATAATCTGTGACGTGCCATCCAAAATCGACGGAGAGGAATGCTATGCTTTGGAATTTTTCTGATCCATGACAACGCCTGCCCACACACAGCTGCTCGTACTGTTGAGACAATTCAAAGATTTTGATGGGAACTATTCAATCACCCCCCTTACAGCCCCGACCTTGCCCCCAGCGATTTCTGTGGCACTCTCAGGCTGCAGATTTTTACGCAGAGGATGTACGGAAGCTTGTGCCACGCTATCAGAAATGTCTGGAGGTTAATGGTGACTAAGTCGAAAAATAGCCAAGGTATGTACTTGTTTATCAATCACAATAAATTTCTTCTCCTATCATTTTCTTGTTATTTAAAATATATCGGCCCTTTTTTTTGACATGCCGAATATCAGAACATGGAAATAATATTAACTTCTATTTTGATCTGAGAGTTGTATGAATTTCCTTATTTTTCATTTGCGAATGAAGATGAAGAATGTTGTCAGTATTCCTATCCATCATTGCTCTTTCACAGCAGATTGAGATAAAAAATTCTAATCTGGTTTTTTCAGTCTGTCAATTTAGTGCATCTTTCAGAAAACATTCAAACAGTGATAACTAGGGCCAGGGACTTTATGTCGTATAAAACTGTAAAATATGTATGTAATTATGTCATAAAAATTGAGAAATATGTCATAAAATAATAAAGATGTGTCAGAAAAATGCAGAAATATTCCCAGTAAAGTCAAAAACATGCGCAACAGTACTTTTGAATTTCTCATTATATGAGAAGTCAGTATCTTGCATGGATGGGTGTGGGGTATTCAAGGAAGTGAGAATTCCTTTAACTGAAGAATGTATTGGGAAAAAAATACTGAAAATATCCTGAAGTTCACTGCAATTATCCTAAGTTTCATTACTGTTATGCCAGATTTACACCTGTCTGGAAACTATAGTGTAATTGGCAGCTAGCCTCAGCTCTAGTATATCTGAGCAATTAATACACAAAGACAACTTTTTAGGCAGAGTTTAACTATATAGAATCTGAAAAACAGCCTAATGTTTGACTGATTGTTGTGAAAAGTGAAAAAAAGGTAAATAAATGTTCCAACGGCTATCAATTGTAATATTGTTCTGTACTAGTTGGTAAGAAAAATATGACATCTGCTTTTAATTTCTTTGTCCGTAATTTCCTTATCCTGCCATTGATAATATAAACTATCCACTGCACTAAAGGTATGAAGAATAAATTATAAAATAACCACAAGACAATTACGAAATTATATAGGAAAATGTCTTATTACGAGAAAATTGAAGTAATATGTTGTAAAAAACGTGAAATTGTGAAAATATGCCTTATCAAGTTTGTCTATTTCGGTTGATTTTCATCAGATCTCGCCCCAGTATTTGAACCGATGCTAAATAAGAAATACGTTATAACAAAGTCCTGGGCCCTAGTAATAACGTATGAAATAATTTAGGTGTGTTTTGTTATCTTTTAAGCATTCTGAGAATAGTTTATCGATTAAAATAAGGAAACTCACATTCTCAATCGTTTTATATGATTAAATATTACACATTTTAAAACTTAACATTTGCAGACTTACATCTGTATCAAAGACAGCCTACATGTGTAAACACACTTTGCTTAAAAACAAACACAAAACATCTAAGTGTTATTTTTTGTAAAACGAAGAGGAAAACAATCCTTACAAGACTGTGAATGATATGAACAAACTCATACACTTCCATGGTGCTTGCGCTAATGCATGCTTAGGCAACGTGGAACAGAACTTGCACACTCTCAAGCAGAAATGCTGTCGAAAAGCCTAATATCAGCATGTAAACTGGGTCTTTAAATATGTCACCCAGAATTACCAGCTGATATTTGACCTTCAGTCAGATTTCTCTGCCCATCAAAATAATCCTGCCTAAAAGATCTCTTGTACCATACATGCAAAAACATTATTTACACATGAAATTCATTAGTAAACTTGCATATCTTCATGAACAATATAAATATTACATTTTACTTATTTCAATACCATACATGCAGGCATACAAAAAAGTACATAAAAGGCGTGCAATATTATAATAACTGGAAACATCATTGAGTTACACTACATTAATGATTAGGGCTATGATTTCTATTACCGTAAAACATTAAAATATGCATGCATTTATGCCCTAAAAATTACAAAAACATGACCTAAAAACTGAAAATATAATCAAACAATATTTTGTTAAATTACAAAAAGTATGCCTTTTATTAAGAACTTAAAAATATTCAGTGAAGTGTCTCTATAACATTGCTGACCATATAAAGAAATAAAATATAAACCGAATTATTAATATATTTGTGTGTGAACGGAGAGAAAAAGCTTCACACACTCCCATGCTTTACTTCACAGAACATCCCATATTTTCCCTTCAAAGAAAAGCGAAAAAGAGGCAAACAAAACTCCTTTGCATTACCAGCATACACATGGTTTTATGAACAATATCTGGTGGAATGTTAGAAACATCCTAAACATGACTGAAACATATTTTTATACCAGGCATTGGCCAAAATATGACAAAAGCTAAAATATAGTAAACACCTGCATATAACCAGCCTCATCATGTTCTCAAAAGCTAGAAATGGAACTAAATTAGGCATGGAAGAACAAGCCAGGGTAAAAATATTGCATTATAAAAAATTACAACCCTATTAATGACCATCAACTATGTATCTCTTGAAAAAACATAACATCCACTGTATCTGGATTTACTGAACTATTTCATGGATAGTATCAATTGATTGTTTCTACTCAAGCCACTGAGGTTAGTGTGTTAGTAATTATTAATAGTGTATTTTGCACTAAATTAGGTCAAGGATATCTAAAATGTTCGTTGTGTAGGATGGGAGGGATGTATAATGCATACCTACTCAGTCAACTAAAAATAGAAAAGAAATGCAGATAAAAGTTAAGATTTTGAGCTAATACACTTACAAATATCGGTCATCCAAAACTTAATTTTATGTGTTTTAACCAACATTTTTAGCTTTTCACGAAGAGCTGGTCTCTTCCACTGTCTGTGAGAAACTTTTTAGTTTATTCTTACTTTCTAATGTGTTGTGTGTTTGCCTTGTGCAGGTCTCTTTACAACCTCACACTTTTAACCTCTTTCAAGGGGCTTCTTACCCCCCTTGATTTAAACTTTTAAGTAAGAATTTTAGATAAGGGAATATTTCCCCATATACACTGAAGGGTGCAAAATGGCCATATGTGCGGACGCACCCAAATCAATCCTACTTATTCCCTCAGTACATCAAGAAGTAACTTCTCAACATATGCAATGCTAAAAAAAAAATTCTAAGTTTTTCTCTTTTTGACCTTCTCACATTATTCGAAAGCTTTTCTTAGATACAAACTTACAAGTAGGAATTATGAAGAAAAATAAATGCAGTCTGCAGAAAATTAATCAAAATTTAAAAATAACAATGCTTCATTAATATGCATTATTTAAGTCTGCACGTAGTAATTAAGCATGGATTTTTTAAATGAAAATTATTAAACTTTCTGTGATTTTTGTGAATTAACGCCCGTAACTTGGGCCATATTAATGTTTCATGCAAGTTGTTTTTTGGGAATAAAATCCACATTTCGTAACCAAATTCTGCCTGAAGAGATATTTTCTCACTGTTTATTTAATAAATATCAGTGAGAAGAATGTATTCATTAAAGATGAAACTCTGAAGCAGATAAAAGTTACTTGATTAATATATTAGCACAAATATTTACTACTTTTTTCACACAACTTATTATTTTTCAATTAACAGTATCTTGGTTATGTTAACAATAAAAACCATTAAAAAATTATCAACTTTTCTATCAATAAAATGTTCATAGATACCTTCCTCCTTCAAATTTGAGATAATTTCTGATTTCTTATCCAGTTGTTCACTGAGACGAGCAGCAGCACTCAATCCTTCTTGAGCCCCTTGAAGCTGGCCCTAAAATAAAATAGTAGTTTCTTTTAAAAAGTAATAACATCACTATTTTTTTCTGAAATGTAACACTACCGTTATATCTTTTTATTTTAGTGGAAACAGGTCAATATGGAATTACTTACCATACTGATAAAGTATCACTATTAAATTTATACAAATCTGACATAAAATTGCAAATATTGCACAAAAACCTGAGTGGTTCATTCACCTCCTGAATGTAATGTATGTAACTGTGGACAACAATAGCTTTGACTTCAAAAATGAAAGTTATTTAGAAGAAAGAAAAACAGGTATTATGACATTAGTAGTCATAAGGAATATTTTGACCAACATTTGTAATGCTTGAATACTAATTGAGCTAACTTTATCTCATTCAGTATGGAACGGATTTCAAATAGAAGAGAATTCACGAACATAGCTAGCAATTCAACATAGGGTTCAACAATTTCTCACGAGATGTCCTTCATGTGCTCTTGGGAGCAAAGGACCTCGTATTTATTTTCAAAGCAGTATTGTTAGTAAAACTTACCTTTTTTAACAGAAAAGAAACCTTGTTGTCTGTTTATAGCATTATTGTTTGCAAAACAATAGTTGTTAAACATGGTAATTAGTGAACCGCGAGAATATCCAAATTTGTTAATACGTATTTGCAGTTGGGATATTCCTGCCTAAATCTCGGTCATGGACGTGTTCATACAACACATTCGATGAATCTGGTAAAAAGTCAGTGGGTTATTTACACTTCATTTATTGTTAATTGTTGCTTGACATCAGTTCAAATAAAAAAAAGAGAAGTATAGATAGTAGTTCCTTAACATTGTTAAAGGTTCCGGTTTTCTTTATTGTGTGTTTGCAAGTGGACAATTTTGCAGAAGTGCCGAATGGTTGGACAGAGGAACGGAAGAGCAGGGCCGGAAGTGGAACAATCGAGATGGAGGAATGTTTGGGATGATGGAGTCGGATGAAAAATACCAAAGGACATTGCACGAACGATGTTTTCATGAGGGACAAAATAAAGAATCAATACAATTAGCATCGATGTACGCTGGGGTACTATGCTAAGAAGTGATCACAAGGCTTCGAGGAACAGTTGGTAAAATTACCGGGAACTCAACGTCGGGTAATAGAGATATGCTTGAAAATGAACGGACCAACAGCATGTCTTTCCTTCCTCGCGCCAGGAGCTCGTAAGTAGAACGACATTCTATTAAGTGACTTTCGTATACCGGTATGTAAGGTAGATCTACCGTAGTGGCACATATGTTAAATGCTAGCATTATAGTGCTCCGTGATGAAAGCTATCATCGTTATGCATGTGCACACGACCTCGTGGTTGTAGGATTATGGATAACAACGCCATTTGCTAAATAACTGTCAATCATGAAGTCGGCTGGTGCTATATGTACTGTACCGGCATGGTTATTTTCGAATAAGTGGCTAAAGTTCGTCCAGACATTTGAGCAAATATTGATACCGAAAGGGTTGATTCTTTCTTTCATTGACTGTCAAGTGACGTCACACCTGTTAAAGAATAGTACATGGTAGAGAGTGTGCAATTTTTCAAATCTGAAGAGCGCACACCCTCTTAAAAGAGTTATGTTAACATGGGTGGGACTAATTGTTTTGTCTTGTGAGCTTGTTATTAAACATTTTGTGTATCCAAACACGTCAACGTTTAAATAATTGACATAAAGGTCACATGTGTTTCATTAAAACTGGCGGTTGTAAAGAGTAAATTTGAAACAGATTATTAGGATAAGCTAACAGAATATATATAAGGATATTTTCACAGTAAGAATTGAACATCATTCTTGTAAGGTTTTCTTTTGGTTTATCTCATAAACAGGCATGTAATTTAAACACTGGAAATCAGGAATTTATCTGTGTTTCTATCCTTCAAAATTACTTGATTCTATATACTCATGTATGCTAATCTTGAACTTTATTTTCAGCAGGGAAGAGTTCCATATGTGCAGTGGTCATGCAAAAGTTTCAATATTCCATACTCATAAATGCAGTGTAGAAATAGGGTATGTGGGAAGTCTGTAACATAAGGTTCACCATACTCACATTTCTAAGCAACAATATACGGGGTTATGCAAATCTCTTTCGAATTTAATACAATTAGGTCCTGTTGATTTGGTCACATGTGCGAGGTTTGTTTGTAAGTTGGGGTTTATATTGGATAATCCTCATTACATACCTTAACAGGAGATCATGGCGACTGTTCAATTAGCATGAAACTGACACTATAGCTGGCATACGTTTGCGTGCCTGGGGTACTCTGAACATTTGGAGCTGGTGTCACAAGACACATAGGGGAAATCGAGTAACAAAATACCTAAACGTTTGGCAGTGATTTTTTTTTTTAATCGAGGCTGGTACGGAATGGTTCGCTAGGACAAACAATGCTGCGTAGCCATGCGCTACTTGACAGGGGTGTCTGAAATACCGCGACGTGAAATATTAGAGTTGGGATTGGATCTTGGTATAGATCGACCACAAGGAAAAAACCTTGGGACGAAAAGTCCCCGTGCAGCTTTCCCTTCTTCCCTCCACCTCAGGCCATAAGGAAGCATGGTCCACTCTCCCCCTCCCCCTACTCGTGGGGATACGGTGCACAGGAGTCGCGGGTCTGCACAGGTTGTTTTGCTCGTGGTTCCACTATAGTGAGGGTATATGAGGACACAATAGGGGCGAGGAATCCTCGCTAGCCTAGTCTTGTCATAATATATGTCTTACATCTCTATATTCACAGAAATATTAACAAAAATTGCAGAATTTTACACCAAGTTACAAGCTATTAATAGAAATATCTGGCTATACAATTTTACTGAAAAAAATATGCCAATGGGTGTATAAGAGGTAAATGAGCCAAAAGGGTTGAAATTAATAGTAATTTATTAAGACAAAATTTAATGCAAAAATCTTGCCCTACTATTTATGATAATGGCCAGAAGCAACCTCCAACTTGCAGCAGCTTAAGCAGATTATGTGGTTCCTTCCTCAGTTTCTTAACAACTGATAGTACGTCATAATTGAGCGATTGATTTTAACCAATTCCGATACAAAAGATTATTCAACAGAAATGGGATGTTATTTTCAACATGACAAAAATAAATTTGCTATGTACATTTCTATTGCATATCATATGTATATACATATATATTCTCAAGAGATGCAAATGTACATTTGCAGCTATAAAATTGTGGTTATGTGAACCTTTAAGAAGAACATAGATTCTCAAGAGATTTAACATTAGTACACAAGCAGTTCTTTGAAATGCAAAATTAATTCCTGTTCTTAATGTTGTAAATTTAATGCTGGCAGATTCAACTTCAGAAATACAAGTTTTTGAAGCACTTCTTCTCTTATCACAAATCTGTCCAGCAACACTGAATACTGATGCAGCAGGCATGCTCAAGTATTTTCTCACCACATGCTTCAGGTTTGGATATTCGTTTTTTAATTTCCAATACAACAGCAGATCCTGGTCACGTGGAATAGTTGGTTCAGCAATGAACTGTTTTATTTCTGATTTTGAGGTAGGTTGATCCTCTGAATGAGAGTTTGCAATACTTTATTACAAAGACTCTACAATTGATAAAGAATCATAACCTAATTCTCAATAAATCTTACAAAATTAAAATATAAAACTTATTAGAAGGTAAACTCTAGTATTATCTGTACCAGTTTAAATATCGGATTTTTGCCGACGCCTATATGTCAATTTCTGCCGATTTTTATACATCTGTAATCTGTTTCAGCACATCCCTACTTCAGGTGGACCGCCACTTTAGCCACTCTAGATTAATCTGTTGCATGACTTTCTACCTATTAGAAGGCACGGACCCTCCAACAGTCTAGTATACGTACACTGAAACTTACCTTTAAAGAATTCATTTCTGACAATAGCTGACTATTTTTATCTTGCTCTGCTACAAATTCACGTTTCGCAATTTCAAGTGCAACATGTATTTCTCTCTCTTTTCCTGTAATGAATAATTAGGCATCACATTAATTTTATTATGCTACAGTAGTAACATTTTATTAATCTTTCTCATAGAGTACCCAACCAGACTACAGTAGACTTGCGAAACCGATTAATTATCCGAGCTAATTGGGACAGAGATAACCTCGGATATGGAAAAACTCTGATAATACGGAGATAATATGCTAATAGGTCGTAAATGACGAAACAACACTTAAAACTGTATAGTAATTATTTATTACTAGTACAACATAAATGAGAAGATTACTTGCTCCGCTTAGAATAGGCCTACACAGACTTCAACACCACCGTAACAATCGATACACCGACAATGTAACGACCACGTGCAGCACGGAGGGTGACTTGACTCCATAAGCAAACAGGGGTGGTGCGTTATGAAGCGCGATGTTTTCCAACCACTGCCTCGGTCAACCCAGAGCCTCTGTTAATCGGGACTCGGTTAATCGCGAGTCTACTGTAGTTACAAAAATGTTGATCTTTGTTATCTGATGAAAGTTTGGAATATTATTTCATATTCATTCAGAAGTGGTTTGAGGGGGGGAAAAATCATCCCAAATTTTAGCAGGGGAAACAGTTCAATTTCAGTAGTTCACACTATTTCCAAACAAACAACCAACGCAAGTTTTACATTGTACATGCATTCCATTTTAATACTAGTTCAAATTTGCTTCTCTAGTATTAGTAGACCATGATATATGGAGGAAAAAAATGAGTTGTAATGAAAATCTTTCTCCAGAGAGACCAAAGTGGGCTCTTTAACTCATGGTACAATATGTTTCGAACCAAACCTGACCAATTTCATAAGTATTTATCAGTGCCTACCTGATCTGATACATACTTGGAAAGTAAACAACTAAATATATCAGTACAGTGACTATTTGTATTCAAAATATGTTTAAAGATAATTTTATTTTTATCTTAAAAATATATTTGTGTGTGTTAAATAATAAAGCAGCTGGAGATTTTATGCAATAAAATTAGTGTAACAACAAAGATTTGAGCCATAAATGCTAAAAGAGTTTTGTCTCAACGTTTCTCAGTATGCCCGATGTGAAATCAGGCACATTAATTAATTACAAAAGACTGTCAACACTTTGGTTGAACTTCTATTTCTTACCTTTCTGAAACTGTTCCAAAACAATCTGTAAATTCTGTAATGCAGCTGCATGATGCTGAACTTGATCCTCTGCCGCAGAGAGTTTCTTCTGCAGGTGGTCCCTTTCTGCCGAAAGCAACTTTATTTGTTCCTGAAGGCAATCAACTTGTTGGTTTGCTCTAATACTAAGAAAAAGGGAGTTAACATATCAGCACACACTCCAGTATCCAAATTCAATTCAACTTAATTCACAACCTCAAAAGACATAAATAAAACACCATTAAAAGTTCTAAATCTAAAACAAATAACATTTTTGTACCTATTAATTTTAGCCTACACACAGAAGACAGTATACTATGCTAGATCAGCTGCAACTTCTGCATCAGGCAAGCGGTCAATAGTGACAAACCAAAACTAAATATTTACAAAAATGTACCACTTTAAAAATTACCAATTCCACCAACAGCGAGTGTACTGATCAGGAAAAAGTAACAAATGTTTCTAATGAAAGATTATTGTGTGAAAACTAATTATACTTTAATAATAATTTGCCTTTCAATTAAAAGAAAAGTTCTAAGATTCAAAAATACACCAAATCAATGCTGTATGCTATTACACTATACAGTCATGAACACTTATGAGTGGTAACAAATACAATGGAAGCTAAAGGGATAGTTACAACTCAGAAGCATCTGTGACTGTGCTCAAAATCATGAAAGTAAATACAGCGTACCCCCATTTTACATTTTCCTGCATTATAAATTCAATTCTCATGGTTCGAATAGAGCATGATATTATAAACTTTCCCTGAATGTTACATTTTTCTGCATTTTAAGTATTTACATCTTGGTTGCCTGAAAATATAAAATCGAGATTCCACTCTATACACAAATTCTTATAAATATATTCTAATACTGGTTCAATATCAAGAACACTGTTTGCACAAGAGGTTTCATATAAATTATATATGGACTGATGCTGATGCTAATGAAGTACTAGTATAAAGCTTAACAGCAGTGATCAGGTCCACTGAGAGAATTCTGGGGATGTGGGGCAATTTTGATTTTAGAGCCCCTAGCCTGTACATTTAGTTTTAGTAATTATTCAGACCCCTGTCCCAATTACCATTCAATCCTTTGCAATGGTCATAACTCCATTGGTAATCATGACAGTTAAACCCCTTAACCTATTAAAAAAATTTACTCATTTCAACTGGGGAAAATCATGGATACTGGAAGCCAGGAGGGTTATCATCAATAATCCTGAAATTTATGTACTGTGGACCCCTTATGCATAATGTCTGCAAAAATTATTTTATTTAAGATTTTCTATGTCAAATAATGTAAAAACTCCACTTAGCCTTTCAATGAGAACCATAGTTCTGACATTGTGGAGTTGTGTGGTCACAATACACATAAATCTGTAATGGTTTACACATACCTAGCTGACGAGTATGCTGTTGATGAACTTCTCATTCTTTCCTCAGCAAAACTGAGTTTATTTTTAAGATCGCTTAACTTCTCTTCCTGTACCAGAGCTTCCTGAGTATAACCCTCTTCGACCGACAAAAGATGATGCTTCAGCCTCTCCAGTTCTTTATGCATACTGCCTTCCTTCTCCCTAAATACATTAACCTAAAAAGAAGTAGAATAATTTATTAACATACTTGAAATTTTCACACAAGTGGGTACATGCCAGGGATTTCAATACTATGTATGCGTGAAAAAATATTTCAACGATATGTTTAATATAATACTATATAATGTCATAAACAGCACATATTTATTACAAATAGTAACATTTCATTTGTATCATCAGTGTCAGTAAAGCTGAAAGGAGAAACCAACATGCATATTAACCTATGTGGAATGAATTTATTTTTTGTTTTGTTTCTGGGCATCGATAGTCTTGAGAATGCTTTATTTTTTGTGTAAATACATGAATAACCATAATTAAAACAATGTATCAAACATGCAGACAATTTCACAACAAAAACAACTTAACTATGTTCCTAGGCCTTTATTGTGAACCAAATAAATCAAAACTTATTAGATCAGTTATGCTATGGAAGCTTTACTACTAAAATAACAGAATGGTACAACAATAGAAAACACATTATTAAAAACCCCAGAAGAACAAAGAACATACCTCACTTTGCAAATACTGGACTGTTTGTTGTTGTTGTTTTATTGTGGCTGATAAATGTTCATTGTCGTTTTGAAGAGAATGAATTTGCTGCTCTAATGCATCTCTAGCCACTTTGCTAGAACTTCCATCCTGGGCAACATCCTATAGAAAATGCAAATGTTTTAGAACTGTTAAAATATGTAAAAAGAGACACTAAGTACAACAGAACAATATATGGTTACTTTCATTTAAAAAAAATACACAATATTCAGATTCATATTCACAATTCTTTCCCTATACTACATAAAAAAATACTTTTCACTGCTGGCTTCCACTTTACACTAATCAAGAAAAAAACACAATGTGCACCCTATTTTCTTATGTGGAAGTCCTGGATAATTCTGGTTTCAGTGCTTTTTTTTTTTTGCTGCAAAAATTACACCTGAGTTGCATAGTATGTTACTTCTCTTTAATTGTGCGTACACTCCAAAAGAGAAAGAAAAAAAAAAAGGACACAACATTCCTCCTGTAATGTCTCCACCATACAAACTCTTTCTCATCCCCACATTGATCCAGACATCCCAGATCAACACATTTTTGTTTTGTTACCCTCCCATCTTCAGAATTAGCTTTGCCTAAAACATACCCATTCTGCAACAGACTGAGGTGCAAAACTTCAACAATCCTCACCACTCACCCCAATCTAAAATTTTACAAATACATTTTTAAACTTTTTCATCTGTCCCTGTTTAGACCACACAGAAAAAAAACCCAGTTGTGACAGTGGGACATATACGTACATCTATACATAGTACCTACAATAAAACAACAATGTTTGCCTAGCATACTGCTAGACTGGAGTATTTACTGGCATCTATCATGCTCAGAGGTGCAACCACGAATTTTTGTCTGGGGGGAACAAGTACCAGGATAAACTTGGCAATAATAATAATAATAATAATAATGTTAATAACAATAATACTAATAATGTTGTTATAACATTATTATTGGGGTGTAAGGGGTACCTTCCACGTAGGGGCCCAAAAGTCAACCTCACTTCCCCATAGTACACCCTGGACTGTAGACTAACGAGGCTCTGGCGACTTGCACTATGGCCAGTATAATTTTGTGTGTGTTGTCCTGTTTTTTGTCCTTGTGTGTGCTGAGTGCCTGTTTACAGCCTCAGCTTTTAACAGAAGTCAGAAGATTTTAAGATTTTTAGTTATGCAACATTAGAGTTGTCATTTGTAATGATAAGGGGCTGGACCCTGTATAATGTGATGGGTGAAAAATAGCCTAAGTGCTGATGCACCCAAAATTTTAAATTCAAATTCAATAACATTATTATTATTGCTATTATTGATCTGCTTTATTTTACACCGCTTCTTGTGCCACTATTGGCTAATTTGCGAAGATGGGGATGAGTGATAGCATGATGAAAATGATGAATGCATACTTGCAAACATCCATACCCAAGCCAGGCTTCGAACCCAGGACCAACATTATTATTACTACTAGTAGTAGTGGTGGTAGTATCAAGCACGTTATTATCCTCGTAAATTATGCAAAAAGGGGGTAGAAGTTTGTGCTAAAGCATTTGTGTTCGAACAAACGATTTGAAATATTTCCTTAACACGTTCAATTTCACATTAATAATGGAAAACAAGCACATAAACTATTTTTGAAAGAAAGAAAATGCTTGATAAATGCATTCCAAGTATAATTCTTTTTTACATTAACATAACTTTCATGCACGATATATGTTTCACATATATGCAACGTGCGTACATATTCAAAGTTTCTTTAATAAATATTATATACAGCATATATTATTTTAATACATTACAAAACCAATTCATCCATCTCACAATAAACCAACAGCAGAAATGACATAAATTGTCTCTGAAATGTGCACGCTCCCTTTTCTCCAAACAATTGTTCATGCATTTAAAACAAAATCAATGAAGACAAGGCTTATTTCTCTGTCTGGTGATTTACAATGCATTACAGTGAAGAAACATAAATTGCGAGCAAGAAAATTTTTGGATTTAATTTTTTTGTAGGCTGAAATCAATATTAACTGAATAGGGCGCAAATAATTTCACGGAACGCCATGGCATTGTATCATTAACAACTTTTGTGCCTCCCCAACAGTGTAGTGGTAACATAGTTGCCTTGTGATCAAGGAGCCCCGGGTTCGATACCCAGTAGAGGCACATAGTCTCAATTAGCCTTTCTGTGTATAAAGTAGACTTAAAACACAAATCATTGAATCAATTTTACATTTTTTTTTTCATTTAGATTGTCTGGCACCCAGGGTCGTCTCCCGCTGTCCCCTACCTACAGTTCTAAACTTGATAAAACTAAGAAAAGCAGATATTGTGAGCGAAGCGAGCAAGAAAATTTTACGAAAAGTATTTTTATTTGCATAAAATTTGAAGTTCTTGGTTGTAATTGCTCCCTGCAGGTATGCTTGGCGGTCAATGTTTGCCCCCCCCCCAACCCATTTCCGACCAAGGTCCCTGTTTGTTTGCAATAAACTATTGAATGATTATTAGCACAACTTCACATGGTTGTAGGATCCTAACAGTACTACATTTAATTTTTCTTTTTATTCACTTCTGTCTATTGCAGGGTTCAAAGGGGCTCTTGAAATAAGAATTTTTTGTGTAACATTAAATTTCATCCATCTCTTCTAATTGTGGTTCTTGGAAAGGGGATACACAAGAGTATGGTTCTTTGTGCATAGGAAGAAAAAAAATCTCCAACTAAGTAAATAGTTTTTCTTAAAGTTGGGGGGGGGGGGCAATTCACATTTGAAAAGCAAATGCTTCAAAGTCACCATTCCCCCAAGAGGGTTACAGGTGAGAGAGCTGCCATTCACTAAAGGTTATTATTCATCATAAAATAATCAACTAACTAACCAAATCAACATGTTCTATGCAATTTAGAAAGATTTAAAAGATATATACCTGTGTTGGGGCTGCCATTGCGGATTCCAGCAAACTACAGACTTCACCAGTTTGAAGAGAAACACCTTCAGTATTAGGGTGTTTATTCAGCCTCCCCTGCAATTCAGCCATCTGATGCTCTAAGAAGGAAATGGTTTGTTGCTTTGATTCCAATTCATTCTCAATGTTATGAATAAACATGATCTTCTTATTCAAAATTTCATCCAGGTTTTTCAAAGAAGTTTCCAGCTCTTTTACCACTTTTTCAAGATTTTCTTTCTCTTCCACCAAAGCTATGTACACACTTTCCTTCACATGAATGATACCTTGTTGTTTATACTTCTCCAGTTCTGATTGGACTTCACCAAGTCTATCGGCTTTTTGTTTTACATATATTAGCTCATTTTGAGTGTTAAGTAAAGTTTTTTGCTTATCTTCATAAACCTGAATGAGCGTCTCATGCTGCTGTTGAAGAGATTCGTACTTTTGCTGCTCGGAACACAACGAAACGTTCAGTCTTTGAATTTCGTTGTGATATTGTGTACTCTCCTGATGTTTTAGTTGCAAGCTTTTGATGACTTCATCCCTCTCGTTCTGCACAACCTGAAGTTTCTTCAGTAGTTCATCTTTTTCGTCAAGCAAATGCTGAATGTTAACATCTGGGGTGGAATCGCGAAGGAAAGTCATCACAGATTGAGCTTTCTGAGTTAAGGATTCTATTTCCAAATCTTTTTCCCTGATTGTCTTGTGCAATTGAGTGTATTCATCCTTATTTAAATGAGACGTTTCTGTGTTTTCAGACTGGTGCATTAACATCTTGTTATCGTCTTGAAGCTTCGAGAGTGCTGCTTTCTCAACTGAAACGATTTGCAACAGGCGGCGATTTTCTGTTTTCAAGTGACCATTCTCTCTAGTTTTCTCATCAAGCACAGAAAGAATTCTGTGTCTCTCTGCTTGCAAATCCCTGAATTGCTTCTCCAACTCTTCACAACAACGATTTACACTTCCATCATGTGTGAGTGCACTTTTCTGCGATTCTCTTATTGCCCGATTGATATTTTCTTGCTCGTCTACATCTTTGTAATCATAATTCAAATGTTCTTTTCCACAATAATCTGTGACTTTATCACCCTTAGTATTTGTAGAACTATCAGCATTAGATACATTTTCAATTTTATCCTTCAGTGTTTTGCATTCCTCTTCGAGGAGACATTTTAACTTCACTGCTTCATTCAAACTTCCCTCTACCGACATGCATCTCTCTTTCCACCCTGAAATCTCTTTCTCCATGTTCTCTTGATTCCGGAGCTTAGCTTCAGATGTTTGAAGCTGCCTGATTAATTGATGATTTTCCTCTCTCAATCCTGCAGCATCTGTTTCTAAGTTGAATCTTGCTTCTCTCAATGCTCTTATCTCTGCTTCTAATGCCAATATCCTCTGTTCCTGAGCTTCAAATTCCTCGCTGTGTTCTGGAATGGTGTCCAAAGGCTGGGCTTCTCGCTTCTTCTCTTTCTGCATTAATTCTTCCACTAGTTTCTGTACTTTTTCTTTCAACTCAGAGCATTCATTTTCCAAATCCACGTTTTCACCTTTTGAGTCTTCCAAAGCCATCTGCAAATCCCTGATTTCCTTCGCTAGTTCCGAAACCTTCCTTTCCAACGTGTCTTTCTTCCACTTGTATTCATTCAACTGTTTAAGTACTCCTTCAACAATATCAGTTATTTTACTGGCCTTCTTGCCACCTTTCTTGGGTAACTCAAATGGTACGAGTTTCAGTATCACTTCTCGTGTCTCCTCTTCAAACCTTTCTCTCAATTCACTAACCATGTCTTCAAAACTAGTTTGATCACCAACAGAGGCATCAACCATCATTTTGCTAGAGTTGACATTTGCTTCTTGGGCAATTTGTAGGTCATTGTACATTTGTTTCAGTTCAGTTAATTCACATTTCATACTTTCATTTTCATCATGAAGTTCTTGTTTGACTGTGAGAAGCTTATCTGAAATAATACAAAGACATTTATATATATATATATATATATATATATATATATATATATATATATATATATATATATATATATATATATATATACCATCTTACTAAGGAAGGTAGACATAATGTTATTACATTTTTTTACTGCTTCTCTGTGAAAATATATGATTTCTGTGAATACAAAATTACACCTACAGTACAATCTCTTGCACCCACAGCAACCGTGTCTAACATTTAGTGAGACCTACAAACTGTTGAAAGAAATGGCAACTTCCTTCAAGAAAAATATTTCACGCAGAGTTATTTATTTTTTTATAAACTTGTCAATACATGACATTTTATATTTTTCTGCATTTAGATTTTATCTTCCTTGTAACAATTGTGTCAAAAGAAAAATTCCCCAATTTTACCTAAATTCTCAGTCCACTGAAAAATGCATAATTGAAGTAAAAATAATGTAAGATTTCATAACAATTTTCACCATGATGGATCACTTCTTCAATACTATTTGTACATGATTACTAGTATTACCAAATTATACTTAGTATCAACTATTATCCTCAGATTAAACCTATTGGCTAGAATGTTTTGAAAATGGATTCACAATATCTGGATAAAAAAATATGAACAGGTATACTATTTGATCTACATACTCTCTGTTGCTCGACAAGGAATAGAGAATCATCTATGGAGTGTTGTTTATTTTTCACCTTCAACAATCATGGTGGTAAGTAAACTCATCACACTACTTCCTCATCTTTGCTGGCTTACTTTTTACATCGCTATCTCACTCAACTATCAAAATGATACAAAATCATAGTGTTGGATAAATAATATTCAATATTTGTCATTGAGGAATTTTCTATTTCATTACAAGATATATCCAGCATTTCTAAAGATTAATGTAAAACTAGGAAACACATCAGTCAAGAATCAATAATGCTCCTACGCATGGACAAATAACAAAGAATAGTTGGAGTATTTGAACCTTCATAAAAGTAATAACGAAAGCAATACCTATTGCTACTTGTTGTTGCTGATCCAATTCTTCTAAATTATTTACTAAATTTCTGTTATCTTCTTCCAATTCTGCTATTTTCCTCTCTAATATATTTGTACTTTGAGTCCTTTCATTCAACTGTTCTTCAAGTGATTCCTTTTCACTTACCAGTGCAACCTGAAATTGATACATGTGTGAAAAACTTTGCCTAATAATTTAATTACATAGAAACTTAATACGTACTCACATTTTCTGTGAAGCTATTTTTAGTTGTTCTATTAGTTTCGGTGGCTACTGCCACCATCCTTGTTGGAACTTGTTGCACTATTGTTTGGCACACTGATAATTTACCTCAATAACTTTTTTCTGAAAATGTCTTGTCAAAGAACCATTAGTGATAATGTAAATTCTGAAAATTTACATCTTTTTACAATGGTTTCTAGAACATTCAGGAGAAACTGTGAGCATTGTAGTTGTTGTTGTCTATGTATTTGAAATCATTTTGGGGTGTATTTTCTATTCAATATCTAGAGACAGCAAATGAAAACCACATAGATTTTCCTGAATACTCTAGGAACAATAATAAACATATTCTTTTTAGGTCCAAAGCCCAGTGTTAATCTTAACATATTTGCTTCAAGAAAAAATGAAGGCATTTGTCCTGTCTTGCTGGAAAGAACTATTACTGGCATGGCAAAATGAACACAAAATGAGAATCTGAACTTGAAATTATTTTTATTGCCTTCAAACAAAGCATGACGATATTCCAAAGCATGTACTTTTAATTTTGATAGTTACATGAAGGAAAACAAAAAAATGTACATACAGTGGAACCCCGATTTTACGTTCCTGGGTTTTACATTTTCCTGCATTATACATTCAATCTTGATGGTCCCAACACAGCAAAATGTTATAAAATTTTCCTCGATTTTACATTTTCCCACATTTTAAGTTTTTTTAGCTTGGTCCCCTGAAAAACGTAAAATAAAGGTTCCACTGTATTCAAAATGTGCTGTAAACATTTACCAAAAGTTTGTAGAGCATTATACTGCAGTCCACACAAAGTTTGTAAAAGTATATTGGCATTGCAACATTTGCTGTGTCTAAGCCATTACTATTTTTAAAGCACTGTAACTAAGATTAAACTTACTCTATCAAGTTCAACACTGAAACACAAAATCAAATTATTTCAGTACTCAAATATTAGCAGCAAAGTTTGTTGAGTAACTAATAATAAAATAATAATAATAAATCCGGCAGGATTTGCATCAGCAGATTTTTCAAGATCCGCTGAAGGTTGCCGATGCTATGTGTTTGAAGGAAGCTCTTTCCAGCTTCTTCCATAACCCCTTTTATGAAGTGATTAGCTTATTAATTTATGATGCCCTAGGTTCTAGGTTCGAGTCACGTCTGGGCGTGATACGATATAATGACAGAGTAACTTAGCTTAGCATGTAAATAACATTAATTTAAAGAAAAAAAAATATTGTCCTACTTTGTTCTTGTGAGTACCTCAGAGATAATAATAGTATCCTATAAAGCCTCTCTCATGCTTCGAATTTTTGTATTAGGATTCTTTGAATGAAAAATTCTACCTCTATATTATCATTTTGATACTGAAAAAACATATTTGAGATCTATCCCATATTATAGGTATGAACCTGAACACTAGATGAAAATGAACCTGTTACTAAACATGGTATTTTATTAATTAAAATGGAAGTTCAGACACACTACATATTATTTCATCATACCTTTTCGTCTTGCATGCATTTAATTTCTTCTTTCATGCTGGAAACTGTTTGCGTCATTTCTTTTATTTTTTCCTGAAGATGAATAATTTCTTCATTTTCAACATTTTCTCCGCTTGATTGTTTCTTTACCTCTCCCTGCATCAGAAATAACATTGCTAATACTGATTTATAGAAATCAACACATGAAATAGTTAAAAACAATATTATCTAATAAAAACTATATTCAGGATTGAAAAATGTTGAATCTGCAATATGTTTTTGTATTATAGACCTATAAATGTTCTACTTTCATGATTACTTAAAAACAATTAGTATTTGCGAAGTTACCTTATGCACTGTGAAATTATTTAATTTCTCCTCTTTCACCTTCAATTCATCTTTTAATTCTTTTAGAAATTTCTCCAGATTTTGCTTTTCTTCACTCCAGGCAGATTTTACCTGAAAAATGAAAAGGGATACATTGAAGCAAAGAATTTGCACTTTGCAGAGAACAAGAATAAGTAACTCTTCAAATTCATTAAACTTTTAATATTAAGATCTAATCTTATGTACTGGCTGAAATACTGTACAATATTAAGCAATCAACAAATGTTTAGACATGCAACAGCCTGTTTTCAGAATCCTCATATCTAAATACAGTGGCGAAGCATAGTCTTAAGAAGAAGGAAAGCGATGCAGTATTCCAAAAAGGGGGGGCAGGGGTAAATAAATTATACATCCCATTGCCCCAGTTTTTCTAAGAAGGAAAGAACATTTTAAATAATAAAAATATATCCCCCAACTCCTCTCTCAACGGCCATGCTTCTTAGTTCAAAAATCTTGGTCATGTTATTGATATAACAAAATACTTGCTATTACATACAGCTTCCTGTACACAATTTGAAATATCCATGTTTGTTTTGGTAAATTCACAACACACCAAATAAAAGAGAACACTCATTTCAACCACTCGTTCATCCCACAGAAATGGAAAATGTTCTGAAAAGCTAAGAAACTAACAAGTGATACCAACCTAGTTGTAAAAATTGTTCATGTTGTAAAAGTTAATTGAGCTTTGGAATAATAGGTCATTACAACAGGAAGAACATGCACCGGTTCTTTTTTTTTTTTTAATAATGTATCATAATAATAAAAATAGTATTTCGAGTTTGATAGCATTTAGGACTTAACGTTTTTTCTATATGCAGGTCCCAGAAGAGAGTTTCATTGCTTACTTTACATAAGTTTTATCGAGAAATCATCAGTTTATTGAATTTGTTTGTATGGAAACTCACAAAAAATGTCGCATAAATTATTTGGTAGTTGTCAACACTGGCATAATTTGAGATGATTGAGGCATGAGGCAGACAACAGTCAGCTGTTCTGCAGATTCCAGCACTTTCCAGTGCTGTCTGTTTGTCTTAACCCCTGAACGTCGACATTATTGACACGTTTTACAAATTGTGAAACTTAAAGTAATGCTTTAAAGTTTGTCTACATGAAATTTGGAACACTTAACAATAATTTCTTTCAATAACACTGAGTTTATATTAAAGCAAATATTCATCTTTGAGATCGTGTTAACACTTATATGCTTTCTCCTTGGCTTGGCTGTTTTCAAGGAGAAGCCGAAAAGCTACGAAAAGCAGAGCTTTTATTATTGTTTTGATTCCGTATCTTCACGAGCATCTACCCTTCACCATATAATACTTCAGGAGCGCTAGTTTCCTGTGCAGTGGCTACAAGCAGAGAGTCTGTTGCTTGCCAATGGGCTGCTGACGGAGTGTGATAGAAACTAAATAAGGCACTCAACATTAAGTATATTAAATAATATTTTAATAGTGCAAACAGTGTTTGTACTATATCTTCGCCACTGTCTAAATATATTTTAAAATTCTTAAAGACATGAGGCATACTGGATTCATGCAATTGACTTTTCGTTCAATTTTCACTACTTTTTAAATTGTTTTGACACATCCTTTTTCAGATGGCATAGGTTTTAAACTCTTCATTCTTCATTTTCTTACAAAAACAAGTGGCACTGCCGATAAATTTGAGAAAATAAAAACTCTGGCACTTGTTTGTATTTTTTAAAGATCAAAAAATTAAAAAAAGAATGTAGACACATGAAAATGCAGAAAGTATAGACTTATTTAGGCACTGATTATGACAATACATTTACAACATTTCTACTCATTTCACCAAAAATTTTCCAGTTCTCTCCAGATGATTTCAGATAAAATTCTTGGCAATTTTTGGATATTGTAATATACTAATAAACATGTATACAACATTATATGTAACAGAAATGAATATCTTTTTGAACAAAACAGCAATAGATTTTAAAAACTTTTCATGTGAACTATCTCAACGAAAAAGCTAATTAGAGAAAAAAGAAACATATTTTCATTCTCTAATAATTACAATACCAAAAAGGATCCCCGAATTTTACACATCTTTTAAATGTATTCACAAAATTACTTGACTTTTCCAGAATTTCCACATGAGTAGAAACCCTAATTCACTTCCACATATCATTGTTAATCCATGTAATGATAAAACATTATTAGAGGCACATATTTTTGGTAAATAATAAAGCAAAATTTCGGTACAAAAACAGAGTTCATTTCGGGTTCAAAAGCGGTAAATATAATAAAATTTCGTTGTTATAGCGGTGAAAAATTGGACCAAAAGTGGTATATAAAATGAAATTTTGGTTCTAAAATTGTGTATATAAATCTAAATTTGATTTAAAAACTGCACTTATTACACAAAATAAACATATTTCTTCTAATAGCACATTTATGTAGTTACCAGAGTATTAAATTTATTCCTGTATAAAGGGGTCCATTTTCTCCTCTCAAATATTTACAGAAGAATTAATGAATTTTCCGTGAATTGCGTAAATCTCAGGATAATTCTGACTTCAGAAAGTATCACGTCTGTAAATAAACTCCAAATTTAAGAGTCTATTTCACATTATTTCGTGACAAAACAGGGTAGGGAAATGCACCTCACACCTTCCAGAAACATGAAAAATAAACATTAGAGTGTGTTATTTCACATTTCGTGTTTTCGTCAAAAACGAAATATGCATGCCTCTAAAAGATTATCATTAACTTTTTTTCTGCTCAGATCTATGTATCACAAAAATGTTACATTAAATGTTTGACTTACCACTTTATAGTGCTCGATTTCTCTTTCATAGGATTCAGTTTGGGACTGGAGCAAAGAAACCTGTTCATCTAACCTTCTTTTGTGGTGGGATAACTTGGATATTTCGGATTTCAGAGACTCTGTGTCACAGTCAATCTGGAAATGAAAATTCCAGGCACCATCATATTGCTGCAGTTAAGTTAAAATACAGCAGAAACTTTTAACATCAATATTCTTATTTATTATAGACAGATATTAAGATGTAAATTTATTTCTGCATGTCCTGGAATGACACCAATGACTGTGATAATACACAAATGAAGATCTCTACTTTCTCATTTTAATTCTTTAGGTGAACTGTGATGACAAGAATGAATGATGAAATGGATGAGAGAGTAACAATTTCTTATCATGATTTCACCCTACAACTGCCTCTGCAGCATATTATGTTAACCTTGGAACATTTTTCTGCAAGTATTTGCAATGAAGATATATTGCCGAGAAGATATATAACAAAACATAAATATGTTTTGGCTTAATTTTCTTAAAATAACTTACCAAAATTATATCAAATTCTAGATATTAACTGTAAGTTTATATGGGTGTTTATGAAACTTATATTACAGTGAGACTTACACCAATACAATGAAAGTATTATTCATCAAAACACCCCACCCCATCTTACTTCCAGGCACACACATTTTTAAAGAGTACTTACGTTTTCTGTGAAAATTATGTGAGACCACAACAAACAATATAACATTTATTGTTCATTATTGAATATCATTAGAAACGAGAAATCCTAGGTTTCAAATTTTGAATGTTCAGCTTTATGATAAGTCTTACTGCCATTTTCAGTCAAGAAGAAAAAACTGAACAAGTAAATAGTGCCAAGGGGAAATATTTTACATAAATTACAAGCTTTACGTTCCTTTAATTTTTGATCAAATAAAAGATCCCATTCATTAGCGTACTAATCTTCAGTAATATTGGATACTAGGCTAATACCTCATATGCTACATGAATATATATAATTCACAGTATCTTAACCCTTAAGATCCTGTGGTGCTTATGCAGTTTTTACCTCTGTCCCAGGCCATTTAAACGAGTTTTATAAGGTTTAGCAAAAATCGTTATAGCTTCCTTCCTATGGCAGATAATTTAGTGAAACAAGAAACATTTTACTAAGAATAAAATGTACTTTGACATATGTATTTGTTATTATTTGTGGCTTCAAATGTGAAAATTGAAAAAAAGAAAAGAAAAGACAAAATTTTACTCCTCCCTGTTGAGACATAGGACAGGAACAAATTCTATGTCCTATTTGCAACCACATGTCTATATTATAATTCAATATTTATTTTGTTTCTAATGCCTTTTGCCATCTGAAGAAAAAATGAAAATGAAACGAAGTGCATGAATTATTTTCGATAGGGTTGGCAACATGCACAATATTTTTTTTTAAAAGAGATAGGAATTTCAAGTTTGCATACATGAAATTGGAAGTAAAAACACGATCACCCCTATCATGTACAATTTCCTGCAACTCCTCGTCGCTTTCCAATTCCCCATCTGTGTCAAAACAGTCTAGTATATTGTTTACCTCCCCGCTCCAAATCCTCTAGCCGTATATAGCCGAACTCATGTTCGCACTCCCCCCCCCCCAACACACACACCCACAAAAAAAAGTAAAAAATACCTCTCACTACACTCCCATGACGATCAAAACACGAAAAAATATCTCACTCAACTCGCAAACACGTGAAAAATATGAGCACGACATTACTGCAACGCCTCTGTGAACTCAAATGAAGCGTCGTTTTCAAAATAAAAGGGACAGTCAGCTGGAAAAATTACATGAGTTTTCTTTTAGCCCCGATCCTACCTCTTACTCCCCCCTTTCATTTTCCTTCCGAAGAAGGAGTTGTTGTCTTCTGAAGACGAGCATTGTGCAAAGTCCATTTACCCGCTGAAAAGTTATTGCCGCCTCTCCCTCCGACCATGACGTGCTTCGGCATGTTGAGAAGGAAAACAATAGACAAACAATTTCCTCATACGTCGCTTCCTGCAAGGCATGAGATTGTAAACAACACTGTTAACAAGCATTTACAACAGCGCCAACTCACTTCTGTGAGCTTTGTCATTCGATGCCTCTTTTAACCTTTTGCCGCCCAAGGCCTTTTTCACAAGTAAGCCTCTATTGCCCGAGCTGATTTTGAGTAAAATGCAGAGTTTCAATTAAATGAGTGTAGATCAGAGGCTAATTGCCCTAGAGAGATGAGTGATATACCGTTGTACGTGGAATGTACCAGAGATTCAGACTATATGAAATTTTTGAAAATTCGGGGTATATGTGGCGGGCGGGGGGGAGAGGGGGCTAACTCTCAAAATTCCAAAATTTCAGAAAAAAAATTTGGTTCCCCCACCCTCCCCCCAAGAAAAAAGTACATGACAGTGTCGACATGCACATGGAAATGATCGCTGACATGTAAGGAACACAAAAATATTTGCATTATTATCATATGACCAATGTAACTTGAGTTGTACCCCCAAAAGGAATGGCCACTGATTCAAGCTTCAAAATGCAGCGGTACCTTGAAATGACTATAGCACAGAAACTAAATGCCCTAGAGATATGAAAGATATACCGTTGTATACAGAGTGAATCACAGATTTAGACGATATATAATTTATGCACATTCGGCGTATATATGGAGGGGAAAAGGGAAGAAATCCCCTGAAAATACTTTTATTTTTTAAAAAAATGGGGTTTCGCCCCCCCACCCCCCCGAAAAAAGGGATATGAAAAGTTCAAAATGCACATAGAAATTATCGCTGGCATGTAAGAAACAGAAAAATATTTGCATCATTGTCGTATGACCAATGTAACTTGAGTTGTACCCCCAAAAGGAATGGCCACTGATTCAAGCTTCAAAATGCAGCGGTACCTTGAAATGACTATAGCTCAGAAACTAAATGCCCTAGAGATATGAAAGATATACCGTTGTACGCAGAATGAATCACAGATTCAGACGATATATAATTTATGCACATTCGGCGTACATATGGAGGGGGAAAGGGGGGAAATCCCCTCAAAAATACTTTTCTTAAAAAAAATGAAGACAAAAAAAATGCAAAAAACCATTTCTGTTAAATACATGTGTTAGGAACAATATAAAAAAATAAAATCGAAATTCTAGCCAAAAATAGAAAAGTTATAACGTAAAAACTACGACCTTGACACAGCGTCTCGATCGAGACGCTTGGTCCCCTGAGGGTTACTTTTGGGTATCTCGTTCGAGACGCTTGGGCAGCAAAAGGTTAATGTGTCGACAAAGAGGAGGTGTAAATTTAGCAGCTGCTGTGGAGAGGGAGTTGGAGAGCACCAGCGTCGCTGTCGATGCATATCGACTCTTGGTTTCAAGTTCCACGCACTTCGAATCATGAGCATAGAAAATGAACAGAGTTGCAAGGCAATGAAAAAAGGTTCTGTCCCATCGGTCAAGGTATTACCGACCAGAACTGTGGCCAAAAATGCCATCAGTCAGCACATGACCAATCGGGACTTAAAAGGTTAAACTTACATTACTTTTAGTGTCCTCCTGTTCCAGCTTATAAAACACATTAGCATCTGTTCCCAGATCACCATCCTCGACAGCTGTTAGTAACTGCTTCTTTGCATGAGTGCCTGCCAAAGAGAAGAAAAGTTTTTAGAAGATGACAACATTTGAAAATAAAACAGTTTGGATGTTGTCCTAAAACCACTATGAACAGCTATTTGCATTTTTATGTTACTTCCAAGATGTTGGTGGAAAGAGCAGATAGTGAGAGTATTAGGAGAAGAGGAAAAGATTGGAATACCATGGAAAGAGAGGAGTGGTGGAAGACCAGGAAAAAATGGAGAGGCTTGACTTCTATGCCGACCCAGCCAGAGGCAGGAAACGGCAAAGGATGATGATGATGTTACTTCATATCACCTCTCAACTTCTCGAAGTTAATCAGGATGATAAGGATGAATGTTGATGAAACAGATGAAGGAACAAACACTATGTAGAATACATGCCTCTCTGAGGATATGAACCTAGGACCCCTGGTTTAAGAGTATACTACACAACCACTCTGCCACAAAAGCTGGCACAAAGAACAGTTAACACTAGACCGAAGAACCTGTTCCAATTTATAAATGCCACCATGACTACATCATACCAATCTACCAGAGTTTTGCTGTAATATCGGGACATGATACATAAATTGATGTTGGATCATTGTGTGTACGTAAAACTGATGTTAAATTTACCAATCCAATATTTCTATGAGTAGCCTGTAACTTAGTGCAAAATTCTGGCATTTTGTCATTTTATAATGAATGTAAAAACATAAATCATATACCCTGGTTTTTGCAAATTAAATGTAGGCAAAATGTCTTCTAAGGCAAAACCTATTGCAATCACCTGTTTTCATGTATTAAAGGGGGGAATAAGCCATTCTGGTTCTTAACTGAATATCAATAATCAATATCATTCTTGCTTTCATAGATTGACATGCGAGATAATAATACAGCCATGTCCTGTACACTATGCACAAAACTGATAAAAATTATGCATATTTGTATAATTATCAGGTTATTTTGAGTCCACAAGATGCACAAGTTTCTAACATATCAGACTGAATCAGTGTTTAATACTGATACCATTGTTCCAGCTGATATTGAGATCAGTTCTACTTAATATACATAATAGCAAGAAACAGAATATTAAAAAATATATATATTGTTTTGATATCAGTGAATAAAAACAAATGCAAAATTTGTTGCTATTTGCAAACATAGCATCTTAACAACATTAGAAACAAACACTCGGAATACTTCAATAATTGAAGGTGACATCTTGCTCCTAACAATTACAAACCGCCACAGTAGAAATAGAGCACAAATTCATAACAATACTAAATACTCACCCTTATGTAGATTACCAGCGGAAGATTCTAACTGTGCATTCCTAAGTTTCAATACTTGGTTTTCCAGTTCCAGGGCTTTCAAAGTACCTTTAAAATAAAGAGATAAAAATTAAAATAAATAATTATATATTTAAAAAAAGAAAAATTAAACAAATGAATGCTAAATTGTGATTAACTACAATATTTATTTACTCAGAGTTTCAGATACAGTCTTAAATGGCCATTTTACACTGAAACAATATAGTTACATTATGAGTAACACACCTAAATTTTATATTTTACAGATAATTTTTGCCTCGTTAGACTGACAGTGAGTTTGAAATTAATGTGCAAAACAAAAAAGGAACACCTAGCGAAGTACCCCATGGCAAGATCAAGTTGTGCACACAGTGTTCGACCAGATTCATACTACTTATAAAACCAAACTTGGGCATTCCATTGTGACTGTTCCTTTATCTAAGTAATAATTACTCATCCTCACCATAGCAATTTACAAAAAGTGAGAAAAAAACAACATAATATATAAGAAAAATACAAATTCAAGAAATAAAAATAATAAACCCTTACCTAGGGAAAATTTCCACTTTTATCATTATCAATACTAATTTTAATAAATTAACTAAAGACACTTAATTATACTGTGATATTGTATGAAAAATATTACAATAAAACTGACTGATAAATACAGGAAAACAAATAATTTTAAAATATACAAGCGTTCTAACAAACAAAATAAATGTAAAGTTTCATATTACTAAAAAATAACTTTGTTCAACATAAATGCAGAAAGAAAATAAGAGTTCTACATACCTTGTATCAATTCCTGCTGCTCTGGATCACCTAACTTGAGGATAATTGACTTAATATCACTTTCACAACCTTTTTCATCACGCTGCAGTTTCTTAACGTTCAGTTCCACTTCTCTATTCTGAAAGAGATATTCTTAAAAGCTTACAGTTTTTGTAAGAAATAGATATATGACATGCATCATGGTACATTAAGTGTAGCTAAATGTTAATATCTTAAAATATTATGAACACACCATCATCCTTAAATATAATACAAGCCTTATCCGAAGCAACAAAACTAAATATCCTGACCATGATACATGCATATTGATGAAGCACAATTAGTACTGACACTATTGCATGAATTCTATACGGCCATGAATTTGTTTTTCTTTTTTTATAGAAATCACAGCATAAAGCTATAATGAACATTATTTTTACACATTTTTACTTTTTGGTCACAATAGATAAAAATGTTATAAATTTTCTGTCCCTAAAAACTTACAATTGAGGTTCCACTGTATTTTGTAACATGCAAATGCTATTTTAACAGAATAATAATAATATCATTACATTTATTGTTATATCCCTTTAATAAAACAAATGGAACTGGTTACACTTAGGCAACATAGCTACACATTCATATTCTTAGTGATGTTTTAGATTCATACAAATACAATTAGTCTGTTATAATATAACAAATCCACAGTACATATTTAAAAAAAACATTGTTTTTACAGTGTGTGAAAACAAATTAAAATTAGTATAAAGAGGAAAATAAGCTGACAATCTGAACGTCAATTATTTTTACCATGTTGATGTGAAAAATTCTGTCAATACATTATACAGTGGAACCTCGATTTTACATTTTTCAGGGGACCAAGCTGAAAAAACTTAAAATGTGGGAAAATGTAAAATCGAGGAAAATTTTATAGCATTTTGCTTTATTGGGACCGTGAATATTGGATGTATAATGCGGGAAAATGTAAAACCGAGGAACGTAAAATCGGGGTTCCACTGTATTACACACACGAACGAACACACACTTACTTTTTCTCCCATCTGAATAATACGGTTCACCATGTCCTGTCTGGCTCGCAAGAGTTCTGCTTTTTGAAGACCTGAATCCTGGCAGAGTTGCCATCTTGTTTGTTCAACTTCTTCACGAAGTTCACTCGTATACATCTGCAATAGAATCAATTGCTTATATCAGCTGATACCTATTGTTAACCAATTAATCTGCCCTATCCATATTGTACACAATACATTCTTGTTCTGCATGAACTTAAAAAAACAGTTTCTCATGCTATATATTCAAACCAGAGATCTTTACCATTTTAGATGGTTGCTACATGATTTACATTATGAAATGAACCTATTTGGTGGTAGATAAAAGTAATGACTTACACATCAATAGCAATGCTCCTAATTTTACTAATTCAAAATTTTCCTAATAGAACTCTCCAGTCTTGAATCTGATTCCACATTCTGACATGTAGTTAGTGTTCAAACTAAAATCACATCCATTTTTTTAAAGAAAAAACAATTAAATTTCTCTTGTTTACACATCCATGGAATCGAGTTATATAAATTGATTGATAGCTCAGTAAGAATTTAATACATATTTATTAAAACTCTCCTTACCTGAGAGTCACTAACTTGACTCAATAGTGCTTGATTAACTCTTTGCAACTCTTCTTCCAGTTCATGAATTCTTCGTTCTGCAACTGTCAACAGTAAGAAAATTCATAAACTCATGTCAGCTCAGAAGATAAAACTAGTTTAGAAATATAACATTTTGAACAAAACAATTTTAAGTGAAATAAATCTGATGACTTGATGATATCCACGAGATAAAGTACAAAAGATGATTCAATGAAACTACAATAATTAAAACTGGAAATGCAAGAAAAGTGAACTGTAGTATTCTAACTTGTACTTAAGGTTTCATTTTCTCAATAAACACAATATTTCTGAGGGAGGCATGATGATGTAAATAATAATTCAATTCCTCCACAATAGATTTATAGTTGCATACCTTAGATTTTATACTTTACTAGCTGATTACCCAGCATTGCCCAGGTATTTATTTACCCCAATCTTGCATTAGGCAGGAAAATAATGAATTCTAACTATAGTGTAAAATGTAACTAATTTTAAATGTGATTGTGAATGTCACCAATTTGCTTAGCGACTCTGAAAAGTATGGATTCGACACTAATCTAGGTCATTTGTGGCATTTTATTTTTCACCCCCTCTCACTTGGGAGTTGAACCGCATTGGGAGTGTCACGAAAACTATGGATTCCATTTGCAACACAGCCTGAATGTTAGACAACCCAAGAAACACTATTGTTGTGCGGATTGCATAGAGTCACGGATGTCTGTCTCTGCGGAATTTTATATCGATAGTTCTCGATTATTTTTACATGTTACCCCTTCCCACCCCACCCCTAGGGGTGCCCAAATATATTATTTCCAGATTGCAAGTGATACATGTACCAAGTTTGGTTGAAATTGCTCCAGGCGTTTGAGTTATACTGGAACAAACAAATATACACACCCACCCACACATACATCCATTTTTATATATATAGAAGATATAATGGCAAAATAAGTACAATTCTGCAGCAATGGCAACTGAAATTATACCAACAAGTGCAGTTTATTTTCTTGTTTTGTAAATTCCTTGGGATGGAAAGAGTGAAGGATGACAATGTATATTTAATATATTTTATAGTTATATTCAACATGTTTCTGGAATATGTCTCTACCTGTCCCAACTTATGGCATTAGGGGGATAAAACAAAATCATTTACTCTACAGATTATATCTCACTGAAAGATTATGAAGAGATATCAACTATTATCTCCAGTCAGTGCTTTCATCTGCACATACCTTTGAGCTGATCTTTGAGAGGCGGCGAACCAGCACTATTTGCATCCTGTAGCTTACTCAATTCCAAATTCTTGGCTTCAAGCTCCTTTAATAGCACCTGTAATTTCATAGCATCCTTGTTGTGATTCTCCGTAACACTGCTTAATTGCTCTGTCAGTGATTCAACTTCCTTCTCTAACTTGAAACATGTCTTTGATACCTGCAAAAACATGCATAACACAAGTGTGAATAAATACAAGTGTTCAACTAACAACACAGCAATTTATGAAAATAATGCTTGTGTAGGTTTATATGTGCACCTATGTTGGCAGATATTGTAAGAACCGTGCAGTATCATTTTAATCGCCAACAAATTCAGTTCCCTAGCTGAGGTATCTGACTGAATATGCAAAATGCTAACATGTTGGTTATTTCCATAGCAAAATTGGTAGCCTGCTATACAATAATATGTATTTATGTATTTTATAACAAATCACATCAATTTCAAATTGCTTGAATACAATTCAGCAAGTGAACTAGTATCTGCATGTAAAGGGGGGGAGGGGGTTCACAACTTAACACTCTCACACATAAGTGAGCTATATATATGTGGTGAAATATATAGCTTTTCACACTTTATGTATGCAGAGTGTATGAAATATATCTATCTGTAACATTTTAACTCCAAAGCAATACACACAGCTAAGGATGTGATCCAATTCTAAAAATAACACTTTCTCTATGACCAGGTTATTACACTACTCAATCGTAGCTCCTTAATTTCCTCACAATGGTGGGTGACCACCAGTCCCATACACAGGCTGACATCTCAGGAGAAAAGTTGTTATGCTTCTTCCCCCAGGAGACTCAAATGTGCATGCCTCCTGTAGCCTGAACCCAAAGCTTGCACCTTAGACTGCAGGACCATGGTGTGGAACACTTGCCCAATACTTTAACTCTATTGACTACCAAAACCATGTAAATCTTGTCAAAAAAATAAAAAAATAAAAATGAAAAAAAAATGATAAATTCATATTCCGTGCATATGCGATAAAATCAAGATATTACTCAAAGTAGTAAGCATCAAAATTTATTTTGTTGGTATAAAGTTTATAACACGTCTGAATGATACAACTTTCATTTCATTTCATACTATGGGAATGAGAGACGCGGTAATAGATAATTAAGGTACTCACGTTTTCCGCGAAGCTGTTTTACATTATTTTCTATTAATTTCGGTAGCCACTGCCACCGTCCTCGTTGGAATTCGTTGTGTTGTTGCTTGGCGCGTTTCTGTTGTTTTTTACTAAATTGCCGCTAGGTGTGCTGCTGTCGCCTGTATGTCTGTGTATATGTCGTCTGGTGTTCACCAGTGTTATTTGCTGCAGACGTGGTGTGCCTGACCACTATCTATGTTCAGTTCATGGTTGTAGTGCATGATGGCGTGTGTTTCTTTAATTTTTGTGTCTATGAGAGTGTGTGCTTTGTATTTGACATGTACTTTCTCAATTTTATGGTTGTGGAATTTGATATGCTTGGCAAGTCCGGTGGTGGGTTGGGCAGTTTTTGCATTTGATAGGTGCTGCTGAACTCTCTCACTGATGGGCCTGATGGATCTGCTGATGTAATGAGCCTTGCACTCGCATTCAGAATTATAGATGCCTGGATTGGTGGGGGGGGAGAGGAAGTACCGTTTATGTTTGTTTAGTTGGTCAGCTATTTTGGAGGTTGGTGTGAAAATTTGGGTACTCAATAGAAATAAGATAAAAATTTTAAATATCTCCAATTTAAAATCAGTAATTGTAATTTTTGCACCAAACTGCATAAGAATCCCAAATTCGGTTCAAAATACCACAGATTTGAAGGGAAAATGAAATAATTTCAACTACTACACTATGCTAAGATTGACTGATTGATTGATTTGGTTTATTTTACTTTTCTTTTTCTGCTATCTTTGGTTAATCACAAAGATGAGGAATGATGATTATGATGAAATTGGTGAAGGGCCACAGTCACAAAGAACACCCATGTCCAGGGTGGGATTTGAAGCTGTGATAACCATTCCACCATGGAGGTCTGCTAAAGAGCTAAGAATAAGAGCAAAGAGTGGTATTCGTAACTCTTGAGATAGAAGCATGCTTAGTGGATCGAAACATAGAGCAATGGAAAAAGTTTAGTCACTACAAAAATATTTTTTATTAACAATAATATTTGCATTAATTTTATATAACAGTAAACACTAATTTCATTGCAAAATAATACTTACAGTATTCTTTTCATATTCTAGCTTTTGTAAGTTTTCATTGAGCCAAACTTCAAGGTCTGCTTTCTCATTCCCCTCCTTTTTCACCCTGGTTTCTTCCTTGATTGTGATTTCCTTGCCATTATCTGAAATGTAAAAAATCATCCAATAAATTAAACGTAAGCAACAATGAAACTGAAGGAAGATCTTATGTTGATCATCTCTTGCTACTTTTTCATAAACAAGAGGGAAGCTGTTGAAGGGAGTACATAAAGACACAATCCTTTCACCTGATTCAAACCTTCCATACTAACACTCAAAATTAACATATTTTAATCTTGAATACTTTACATGAATATAACAAAATACAGAGGCAAAGCACCTTTCCTTGTTTTTATTAGTAACATGAAGAAATATACTTTAAAATACTGCAAGTCACAATTTACTAAATTTTCTTTTTTCAGAAGCCATAATTACCTTTATGTAGTTCATGATTTCTTCTTTCAATTTCCTCGGATACTTTCTGTTTTGAATCATCGCTGCTTAGCTCGTATTTATCAAAACCCTGCAAATATAATCAAATTCCATAGGTAAGACTATATAATTACACAGATATGGTAAAGGTAAAGGTAAAGTGTTCCCCTGTGCATAGCACCACGCCATGAAGGCGTATAGGGGGTGTGGGGGTAACGCCCCACACTTTCTTGATCCGGTCGTGAGTGGGGGTGATGTGATCAGCATCACGCCCCTGACCGCCTTTACCCCCCAGGGTTTCCCCCAGGTACCCATGTTATTCGATGCTGGGTAGGTGCCGGGGCCGCTTCCACCGTTAGAAAAGTTCCCGGATTTGAACCGGCCGGGGATCGAACCCGGGACCTTGAGCATGGTAGTCAGACGCGTTACCGACTGAGCCACCACACAGATATGGTGTAGTAAATAATTCCTGATATGCATGAAAGAAGTTACACAGCAAAGCCAGTTAATATTTCTGAAATATGTCATGTACAAGATATTTACTAATTGACCCAATTCTTTGCAAGTGTTGGTAGTTGTATTTTTGTTATTGTATGTGAATAATGAACTTCTACAATGCAGCAATGAGGGGATGATACATTAAGAAATGGATGAAACCCTGAATTTGTTCATGTTGTGCTAATCACCCCACCTGGGAGAGTAGGATCACCATTTTCTATTACTTGTGTGTGGAATATGGTTAACAGGTAGAGTTTGAGATATCTAATTACTGATTATAATTTCACACAACATGAAAACAGTGATTTCTATAAGTTAAATCTCTCATTCAAAATACGAGTTAATCAAACAATTTTAGTTCAACTGTCTATACCCATATATGGGTGTAGATTGAAATTATAAGTCCTTTGATGATATTGAAGCCAGTAGATGTTTGGTAACTGTAGCCAATGGGATCAAGTTGAGGAATGCCATATTATAACAGATGGTTCCAGATTCATGCTTTTGGCAAAAGTATGATGCAATGATTACATGTATATCAATCACACATTCACATAACTGTTTCAAAATGAACAAATCTACTACATCAGCCTCCCCGATGGTGCAGTGGTAGCGTCATCGCCTTAATCAAGGAGTCCCGGGTTCGATTCCTGGTGGAAGCACATATTGATTCGGATCCCACTTTAAACAGTAGGTCCAATCCTAATTAGCCTTACTGTCCATAAAGTGGACTTTAAACAGCAAATCAACCAACCAAATCATCTACTACATCAGGGTGTTCCAAAATGATTAACCTGATCATGAACGGTATGGTTGGCAATTTCATTTCAGCCAACCACACAGCACACTGCTGCACCTACGCCATTTCACAGACAAGAGTTGGCAGTGCTCCTAATGGCGGAATGTAGAACTGATACACACAGCCACACACCCCCTCCCCCCACAAAAAACCCTTGAAGAGTACAATGACTCACCTGCAGCAGAAAACTAGACATCTTTGAACTCAATTAAAATAATAACACACTGTAATCAGAATAAACATTTCAGGACACCATATATTAACTGCTATCAAACATTGCTTTGTAAAAATCTCACCTATCATTATCAATAATATATATACTGACTGCTTATGTTCAGCTACTATACGATGAAGAATATCCAAGTGTACAGTAAATGAATGTGAATTCCAATTGAATGCTAGTGTAGTCAAAAGCAGCACTGGAGATCATACTTACCAACAATGTAGATAGACTTGCTTTGGGAGGTTGGCGCTATTTATCGAAGCGATACAAATTCACCTCCATCTACTTTGAAAGACACGATTCAAATGGTAGTGTCGTATTGGAAATGGGTGGGTTGTACGTCTCTTATCAGACAATGTTGATTGGTTAGATTAGATGCCACGCCCTATTATCGTTTCTGGTAATAGCCAATCAAATTTCTTCCCTCTATTTGAACGTTGCAGATTCTCCACCCCCTCCCCTGGGGTCACAATTGCACAACTGACACACTAGGATTTCTATGTTGCAGGAAGAACTAATATCAGTATGACGCATCATTTATTCCCTATCATAAATATTCAGTAGGAGAATAATCTATAAAAATATCACAGACTCTAGCTTCTCTGTTTCCGTAGCAGTTTAATGAAGTCTTAAGTCTAACCCAGTAACAGCGATTGGGAAAGCCTTGAATTTTTAAATGAAAGTAAAGAAAAGGTTTCATGACATGGCAAATAAGTAAACAAAGGCATGAATTAAAAAAAAAAAAAACATTCAATACAAAGGAAATTATACTTATACTTTCTGGATAGATACATATGCATATTTACGGACCTATGCGGTGATCAGTACAACACTATATTTTAAATGTGGCTTTGCTACAGCTACAGCTAACTACATTATGTCTATTCAAACTAAATTTTAAAAATTGCTATTTTTGCATGAAAAGTTGCTGGAAATAAATTTAGGTTCAGAAGAAAAATATATTGTGATAAACTTGGCAAATTTAGTGATAAGTCATACAAACAATCTTCTGCACAATTACAGTGAAATATTGGACTCTTCTACAGTTTTTAATGGAATTCCTTGAACGCATCAAGTTGTTATGGCATGCTGGTTCTGGGCGCCTATACCAGTAAGAGGCAAAACACTATACCCCCATTGCAGTTCCAGGACGAATCGGGTCAGCAAGGGTGGTAAAGATATAATGTTTCAGGTATTCTTCCTTCCATAAAACCACAGGAAACAACTATTAATATTAATAGCTACAGTTCACTTTTCTGCGTCAAAAGTTTCCTTCCACTTCATTTTCTTGTTTCATTTGTCACAAAATATACAACTGCGGGATTTTTACTACTAGGCTGTACCAATCTGTGCAATCTATATTTCCTTTTTAATAGGCTATTGCAAGAGTGGACATGCCACCTCCTTCCTTACAGTCAGAGCCACTAGTGCAGCTTTCTGGTGTCATTTTTCATCATTTTGTCAAAAATGGTCGGAAATCCAGAAATTTAAATTAAGATCCAGATGGTCTTTTAACAATTAATAAAATTAAAACAAGGTGAGCACACACAGGTTTGAAACTTTGGTAAATATTTGCAAAATTCACTTTAAACAAATGCGACTTATTCTGACATACCAACTGGATTACTATAGTTAATATATAGTGATTATTTACAGGTAAGTCATATATTTTGTTTTGTTTATCGTAATTGCAAAATGAATCCAATAGCTGTTTTTGTCGACCTATGCAGAATTGTTGCAAATATTCTGCCTTAATGATCTCTACATGATCTCAAAGTTTGTAAGCTGACCCACCATGTGTACACATAGGCCAGTCAATGAAAGGGGGGGGGGGACGTCAATTGTCGACAATAATTCCGTAAAAGCTAAATTTTGGTCAGTTGTTAGACCACTACTAGAGGTGCAAAATCCCAATCCCCCGCCCCAGTTTCCACTAACCTCATATTCGCAGACTTTCAGTTCCTGACCTATATCTCCGTAACTACTGGTCATAAGCAGATAAACATTTTTAGCCTTGCTGCTCATTAGATGGGCTACAAAAAAAATTCTATTTGATTTTTTGCTGACGTCAGCAGTTTCACCGTAAATTCAAAAATAATCTTAAAAATGTAATTTTTATAGTACATTTTATAACTTTTTACCTTGTAACTACTGAATGTATTAAGTGACAGGAAATTGCTTTAAATAAAAGTTGTAGACTAATTTATATTCTTTAAAACGATATATTGTAATGAAAGAACGCCATAAAATGTCTCTCCAAATGAAGGGTGGTACCACAGAGAAGATAATTATCTTCTCTGTGGTGGTACCAAAAAGTGTTTCTCGTAGCGACGCATGGCCGTATTTAGAGGGGGGTTTCTAGGGTTCAAACCCCCCCCCCCGAAACTTCTGACATGCTGGATTAATGGATGTTCAGAAACCAAAATCTGTAACAAATTTTCAATTTTTTTTCGAAGCATCACAAGAATACAAGGAGACAATTTTGAAACGATCGAGCTAGAATTTTCATACATTTGGAATTCTGAAACTTGAGTGAAACAGGATTTATTCTCAAAATCGTAGCCCACCCGCGACCCCTCCATTATCACTTCTGCTGTCATCTTTCCAGTGTTGTTCCTCCGTCACAAGGAATATAGACTGAATATTCCCTTATGATTGTCCCAAAATTCCCTTTCCAGCTTTTAAATTCCCCGTCCGATAAAGTCGAAAATAAATCCCCCTTGATAGGAGTTCAAACCTAGTACCTCCAGTTTCGTAGCGCATTACGTTCGCGATTGAGGTTGCAATCCATGCACCAGGCTAAGCTTTTAAAGAGAATAACTGGTTCTATACTTTTCAAAATTCCAAAAATTTAATTTTAAAGTCAAACAACAAAAACTTTATGACTAAAATTTCCATCTAACTTTTAAAGTTTTTTCTTGAAGGTATCTAAAGTTTAATGACGAAGTAAAATAATTGTGCATTTCAGTACACACTGTATGAAACGTAAAAAAAAACAAAAAGGAACTTATGCTGGATTGAGTAAGCCCCTTCAAAAATATAACAATAATATAATAATAATTATTATTAGTATTATTATTATGGAATAAAATTGTTTTATTATGAAATTTTAATTATTATTATACAATTATTATTATTATTATTTCTATTATTCAATTTTCTGGCGACGGCCTGGGAACAATTATGAATGAACCCCCCCCCCCCGAAACTTTTTCCTGCCTACGGCCATGTAGCGACGGACGATCTTTTATCACCATCCGGCGCCTAAGTCCTGAGAAATCGACTTTTTGATAAAACGCAAGAGACTTGGTAGGATTAAATGTTATACTATTTACGATATTTTCGGTCGAATAGCCAATTGCTATCTGCATGCTGACGGCGATCAACTTGAAAAAGTCCGCCATATTGGGTAATTTTGATTTGATATATCTCGGGGACGGAGTCACATACCAACGTCTGGTTTTCTCAGAAATGCTCCAAATAGTGTAAACTTTCATAATAAATCAATAAGGATATTTCTAAAAAGTAGAAAATGGTAGTTTAGTAGGAAAAATTGTAACATTTTTTATCAGAAAAAAAACTGCTAGTTGAAAGCCTTAATAATTCTCGAACCAAACAGTAATATTTTTTATATTGTAAGGTTCGTTTTCGTTCAAAGCACTATCCCGTCATGAGACTGTAAGGACTGAGAAATAATTGTAGGAAGTCCAGTAGATTGAATAACGCGTTGAAAAACGCATAACACATAACGTAAAAATGCCACAAAAATACCTCTTCCCCGTTATTTTAAGTTGTATTTGCAGCTCTTGGTTAATCACGACGTTGAGGTTAAATTCATACGATAAAAAATAATAAAAACAAATAAATATCGATCCCTAACCCATGATTCGAATCAAGGACCACAAGCTTTGTTGTGCATTTCCTGTAAGCACTGGCGTACACACGGGTGAGCTGATGGCGCAACAGCCCATCCTGAGAAAATCAACATTTTCAAATGAAAGCAGTAAAGAACTCTGGAAAACCAAAGTGGTCAACGTAAACGACCCTTAAAATGACCTCCGATTACCATTTTTGTCTTTGAACAACTTTTAAAAAGAAGGTTCAGAAAGGTACTAATTGCAAAATAGTTTACAGTTTATGTCGCCTCTACCTAAAAAAGCAGCTGTGTGACACTTTCCAGTTTTACAATTCCAGCCCCCTCCAAAAAGAAAAATCATGCGCACGCTAGTGCATGTAACGAACATATTAATCCACATATGTATGTAAACAGTAATATACTAAATACTTTTAAAACATTATAGTCGAAAAAAGTACATTCACCTACCTATATGAAGCTACAATACAAAGACAATGGCCCTGCAACCTTTGCGCCATCTGCAGCGACACGTTGTTCTATGCGGGCGGTTTTAGTTCAAGCAGGTGTGGGGAGCACACGGTGCCTTGGTGGAGTTCGAAAGATAAGAGTTCTGGTTATCTTTGCTCGTCAAATACAATTACCGGTTAGTGGGCGAGGATGTGTTTTTCCAGTACTATGTCACAAAAATGAGTAACTATAAACCAAGGCGCTACGTTATTTTATTTTACCTTGTACAGTAACGCGTTACCAACAATTTACCCAAAAGTAACTCCTTTATTACACATGTAAAAAAATCTAACCGAACGATATTATGAACATACAATGTACCCCAAAAAGGGCACTCATACGTGTTTACACCATGAAGATAACGATTTCTGAGAAAAGTGAATCCGCCATTCTTCATATGTAGGATATCACGTACTGCTCCAGTGAATAAGTTTCTGTTACAAAATTCGCGAAGTAACAAAAAGTAACGAGTTACTAATCACTTATATAATTACAAAGTAATGTGTCATTTGTATTAGGTTATTTCTCAACCCTGATGTATGAAACCGTGGAATTTCCCCCTCATGAATTTCAAGGCGATACCGATAACGAGATAGACCGAATAAAATCGAGATTCGCAGAGGAGGCTGAAAGACCTACAGCCCCTCATGAAATTGAGAAAATAAAAAAATCAAATGAAAGCAGTAAAGAATATTTTAGAGTAGGCCATCTAGTGTTTGTACAATTGGTGGGTTTCAACAACGAGTTCCAACAATTCATTGATTTGATTTTACTTCGCTTTTCTGACACTTTTGGCTAATCGCGAAGATGAGGATGAGAGATGATATGATAAGACGGATGAAGGGACACTCACAAATAACATCAATGCTTTCAGTTTCAGGACGAGATTGTTGGTGGCAGGAAATCCCCCTGCCCCACCCACCCATATTTGTCCATAACTATGACGTCTGATGCAGCGGTACCCGGGCTACCTGTCCTCCATCTTGAAATACGATGCCATCATGGATAATATTCCCCCACAACTTACAAAATATTATCCTTGAACAATGCGCAAAAAATAAAGAAAATCAGTTGTGGCAGATATTTGGTCATCTGTTGTACCGAGTAGTTTCTTTCCATGGACATAACAGCAATAATAATACTTGTACTTGTCATTGTTATTGTTATTAAATGAAATTATAATACCAAAGCAATAATACTACTTTTATTACAGTTCAATGTTTTATCACTGGCTTGCAAAAATGATCATGGTGACATAGCTCACAACTCTCCAATAAGAGTGTTTATGAACGATTCATATAAACATATTCGACCCTTTAAGTTTTTTAGTTTCAAACCTTAATACGGTGCATGGAACAGTTACATAAAGATAAGATGCTGATGAAACAATGCATTATCACTAAAGGGACTTTGTTAATATCTCATTCACGTTTTTCGTGATTAGCGTTGAAAACATAACACTGTATGCGATTATGTGCTAACGCAATTAAGCTTATCTGCTCTTGCAATATACGTGGGTCGTTCAATATATAAGTTTCCGTATGCTGTAAAAAAAAATATTTTTAAGATACATTAGAAATCTATACATACATGTGTAGGAGGATCCTTCCTCACTTCTCCACATAATCCCCATAGAGATTCAGGCATTTGTCCCACCGTTGCACCAATTTGTCCATACCCTTTGCAAGAAAATTAGGGCTCTGGCTATTGAGCACTATTCTCACATTCCGCTTCACTTCGTCATCTGTTTCGAAACGGTAACTTTGCAATTCAGACTTTAACACCGGAAAAAGATGGAAATCACTCGGCGCTAAATCGGGGCTGTATGGAGGGTGGGGCAGCCAGCCGTTCCCAGTCCAATTCTTCAATTTTGTGTTGTGTTTGCACTGTTGAGTGGGGGCGAGCGTTATCGTCAATAAGAATGACACCAGCTGACAGGAGACCTGGTCGCTTATGTCGAATTGCGTTTTTCAGTTTATCCAATGTTCGACAATAACGGTCAGCATTAATTGTTCTTCCTCGTTCCAAAAAGTCCATAAGTAGAACGCCCTTAGCATCCATGCTTCTGAACTCATGACGCGAGCCCGCGTTTTCCGAACAAGCATTCACTTTTCGCCCTTGAGCGCATGCGCTTTTACGTCTGTTAACGAATCGATTGTTGTTCCTTGTAGACGAAGGATGGCGCTTGCCAACAATGCTTCTTTTTAATGGCATTGCTTTATACAATATTTTATAGCACAGGGAAACTTATATATTGAACGTCCCTAGTAGATCCCTTCTTTCTTTGAAACGTAAACTGAAATGTCAGTGTTAGTTACACTGTATTTCTAATACACAAAGTCCAGCGCTTTGTGCTAAGATAGGCTAATTGGTTGCTTGATTGATTTGCTTATTTTACTTCGCTTTTTGTGCCACCTTTGGCTAATTTCTGAAGATGGGGATGAGTGATGACATGATGAAATTGATGAATGGATCACAAACATCCCATTCAAATCCCGGAACCCTGGGGGTCGTAGCGTGATATGGTAACCACTCCGCCACGGGGGACGGCCATAGGCCAATTGGGACTGGTCCTACAGTTCCAAGTGGGATTCGAACCATGGAGATAATATCCTCGTGTGTGGGGGGGGAGGGGTACAGTTGGTTCACTATCACGTTAATGAAGGAAGTTTTGTTCTAACTACTGGTAATTGCATGTAAGTGTGACAACAGTTCCCATAAAGCTAACAGCATCACTTTCATATTCAGCATACTAATTTCCTGCATGAAGCGTGTGTCTGTGCGTCCAAATTTATAACAAATGAATATGAAACATCACTGACATCTTAAGAACATCTTGCAATATCTCAGGGTAGGTGAAACATAATGTGCACCTACGTTTAAAAACAGCACATATGGCTAACTTATTCGTAGATAATACACATACTAAGGCTTTGCTTCGGGCGAATAAGCAGCATTGTGAAGGGAACTGGATTTTTGTGAAGTTTCTCTTATACTCTGGTAAGTTGGAAAGATACATGGATTCTTGGCTACCTCTCTCATTTCTCTTGTCATTTCCTTGTGGAGAGTTTTTGTAAGTTTTGATTGTTGTAGTCATGTAGTAGTTATGGTATTAGGCGGTAGATCAGGTTTTGCTGAACCTTGCCCAAAAATAAAGTCAACTGAATACCTCTAGGTACATGCGCTATTGAAGGGAGGCTACAGTCACCAAGGTTTATTCTACTGTATACAAGGAGGCTACTACCAAATCTGCACGTTGCTTAGTAGAGGTGGCATCGTTGAACCTTACGCTATTCCTAGTTTTCCTCCTATTTTGAGGATTAGTTTGATGGAGTGCAACTTTTGAAACTCATCTTTTGCTGTGTTTCGAATGACAAAAACAGCTTATTTTCTCGATAAAAACTACACTGTAGAAATATTTTAAAATAACTACATGAACGATTCAGGGAGGTTTTTATTTAAAAAAAAAATAATAATAAACTCCCTTAAGCGTAACGTTTTTCGTACCATCTCGCCGAAGTTACTTTTCAAACAGAACGTGGGACTTTTCGTTCTTATCTTATCGAGGAGATTGAAAGGTTTTGTGTTTACACAAGGTGGCAACGGTTCGTGAATATCTTGAAGCCAGGGCAGCCGTTAGCGCGTTCGCACACGCACCGATAACAGCGGTGGCGTCTCCTCCCTCGATATCTTCAGCACTAAAAACCAACGTTCCTGGAAGGGACACCGAAGTCATATCGGACTCACCTTTGCCTTTTATGGTAAGGCCCTTCGGTCCGTAGTTTGGGCGGCCCTGGCATACCGTAAATGTCCTAGTCCCACGATTTTATTTGCGCCGATATATCCCTTGGGTATAAACTGGAAGACTGGAAACTAGACAACTTGGATGTGCTCTCTTTAGTGATGCTAATGCTAAGAATGGTCAAATTAGATGTGTCGGTTTTGAGATTACGCTTCTGAAATGGGTTCCAATGTGTGAACTAAATTTTGGGGAAGGGGGTTAAGGACATGGGGAAATAAATATGTCTGCTGTAGCACATGTCTGTCGATCAGGTACAACGTTTCGTTCCAGGTAGGTTTCACCCACATGGAAATTGTTCACCATAAAGTTGTATTGTCAGCGCATGCGGGTGAAAGATCAGAATGGGTGTAGCCATGTTTTTTAAATTTTAACCGTCATATTATGAGAAACAAAGTGCGCAATCCTGATTACTGGGTATGCTACAATGTAACCTGTATGTGGGCTCTTTCTGTGTATTACAAAGGAATAGATAATGAAGGTATAACCGCTAACGTATTCAGAATTAAATTGACAGTTCAATTGGCAAGTTAGTGCCTAATTCCGCATTCTTGTGAGGCCCTACTAATTAGTTACTAGATTACAGCTGGCAGGAGATCCAGGGACGGCAGAAGGGTTGGACGACCTGACCGCCGAAATGCCAAAACAATAATGCAAAGGGCGAGATAAAGTTGAAATCGGAACTACCTGAACACAAGAGAAATCAGTATAGACTACCGTATCTAATGTGCAAAGTTCGGGAAAATTACTCCAAACACCCGGTTGGTTGACAAAAATCAGTAGCCAATGTCGGAATGGTGTATTTTGCGGGGAAAATTAAGATACCAAAAAAATTACACAAGAAACTGCGATTTCTACTCCGATAAGGTTCCCCGAGGTCAGTAATTGCGTGAACTGAGGTGATTTTCATCTGTATGACAACTCGTGCACATTTCCACTACACCTCGTTTGTCATTGACTTAAACCTATTTGCAGCAGCACCACCACTTTCCTTACGTCTTTCCCTGTATTTTAGATGGTAAAATAGTTTATTTGCACTACAATTTTCTATACCTAACAATACCATCTAATGTAGTCAACTTGCCTGTGTCGCCAAAGTTAAATGACTCATTTTTTTTTAAAGCTACACTGTATAAGAAAACACCGATGTCTCCATGACGTCGACTGAAAAAGTTCTGTTCAAGAAAACTTTAAGAGACTTAATGTATTTCTAAAGTATTATAAAATGGAGTTTAGTTTTGGAGAGCTATCATCCGTTTACTCAGTGTATGTAAACAAAGAGGTCACCAGATACCTAGGTTTATCCTCTCAAGAGGAAATTTGTAGGGATAAGAGAACCATGCACACATTATGCTCTAGCAAATGCACTGGTCTTACCTGTGGTTTATGTGGAAAACAGAACTAAGGCACCACCGAACAAATCCACCCACTCTTTGAATAACACAACTGAAGATAAAGCAGAAAACTTTCAGAGGTCTGTAACTGCTAAATTAACTGCGGCACATTTCCCCCCCTATTATGTACACAAGCAAACGTCTGTGTCCCACATAGCCACCTTCCTTAGCACATGTCGCGGCAGCATGTGCTTGTTACAAGCAGTTATGCACGCATGTTTTCCATGTGTACGCACACATTGCGGTGATTTGTGAGTTTTGTTAGCTAACAGGAAAAGTCAAGAACTAAGAGGTTAGAATTTAGGAATGAAAGGAACGAACAAGAGCACATAGCTTTAGCAACTCTGAGTTTGGTAATTCAATTATGCCCGAAAATAAATTTAGCCCCTCCCCCTTTCCACTTTTCTCACCCCTGCAACCTCCCATAAAATCCAATATCTCTTCCTCCTCACCCACTATAAAAGAAAACTATTACGGGTGACACATTTGAGTTATAGGGCTAACTAGGGTCCGGCTAGTTTTGCAAACATGCACCAAAAAGTGCAAAATATGGAAATAAATATGTACTTTAGAAAAACTCATTAGGTTTTTTTAATGCCTTCTATCAGTTACCTCAGAAAAGCCTCCACGTAAATAGATATTTGTTCTTTTTCTCAACTAACACGATTTAGCATGTAATAAACGTAAAAGTTACAGTTCTAAATTCTTCCACACACTCTTGTTTACTTTACAATGCTGTTTTATAAATGAAGGAAAAGTCACAATCCTTACAGATCATGTTAGTACTTGATTACATCATATCTCAACTCTGAAACTCCTATTTTTGGCAATTTTTTTTTGTACTAAAAAAATGTCGCTCTACTTCACAAGATACAGTTGAACAATATTTTAAGGCAACGTAGAGTTACCAGACGTCCTCCTTTCCCCGGACATACCCTACATTTTAGCCTTATGTCCGGCGTCCGGGAGGAATTTGATATATTATATAAAGGTAAAAAAAAGGTAAAGCTCTCCCCTGTGCTTAGCACTACGCCATGAAGGCGTATAGGGGGTGTGGGGGTAACGCCCCACACTTTCTTGATCCGGTCGTGAGTGGGGGTGATGTGATCAGCATCATGCCCCTGACCGCCTTTACCCCCCAGGGTTTCCCCCAGGTACCCATGTTATTCGACGCTGGGTGGGCGCCGGAGCCGCTTCCAACGTTAGAAAAGTTCCCGGATTTGAACCGGCCGGGGATCGAACCCGGGACCTTTAGCATGGTAGTCAGACGCGTTACCGACTGAGCCACCGCGGCCAATATATATATATCAAACATTTTATGTCGCATAATTTGAATTAAAAAATACGTGTTTCAGTCGAACAAAGAGAAATCACAGGGAAATATCATGCAAGTTACAAGTGTATGGACTGCATTCCCAACTCAATAATGCAATTTATTTTGATTCAGAGATTACAAATAATAACCTAAAAAATACGTTGCGTTGTGCTACAAAAAGGCTGAAGCTCTTAATCAACAAAGTTTGGGAGCTACATTCTGTTGATGTTACTGTTTTGGGATGTCTATGCAAATTATCCTACAGCTGGGGATATGTTTTATGAAAATTTTCTTAACTGAGAGGATAACATTTCTCCACGTTACCCCCACCTTCCCCCATTCCGAGCATCTCTGATTTATCTAAATTGCGATGGTGAAGGCTGAAAGAAAGAAATATACTCGTCATAGAAATTGGGAGATCAGAGGAAATGATAGGGAAATGGATATAATGCAGTTCGGAAAATCAATGAGGAGGAAGATTTGAATAACTGAACGAAAGTTTTCAGGGTGAGGGAGGGCGGGGTAACACGAACACAGAAAAAATTCTGGAAATAAGTAAATAAGAAAACATGGCCAGAAAAGGGAAAGAAACACGACGAACATCGGTATGGGGAGCATGCCTATTGTACAGCCACTACACTTCTGGGTTGTAATAACACCATTGACTCAATGGAATAAATACAACACAGAAATGTCCGTAACTGTACCTGTCCACCTTAACTTGTCCTGCCCTCCCGGTCAAAATTTTCTGGTGCCACCCCAAGTTCAGAGGTCACCGCAGGTCAGTGTGTAGTAGTGAAGTCATATCCGGGCTGGTGAGAATATTCTCAAAATTCACGTTCTCGTTTCCCACAGTTCCTGAAACAGACGATGCTCTTTTCTTCATTTATCGCAGGTCTTCCTATCAAAAAGCAAACACAGGCGGGAAAGATAGATATTTGCACTATGGAAAACTCCGCCTCTCGAGGTAAATAAAACCGTCTGCCTATGCCAAAGAGACGAAGAGCGAATATGGCAATGCTACCAACCGTACGAATTTATTTCTCCATTTACAGATTTCTCTGTAAAGTCAAACTGTAGGGACTTCTTCATCATGATTATAATATTAGGGTCATTCCACGCCATTTTAATGAGGTTATGTCAATCTCCTTTCACACTACCGTATCATTCTATAAGGAGTGTGATTAGCTTATACATAACATTATTTGACAAAATAAAGCTTTCCACCTCGTTGGAACTCCAATTCTACTAAGTGGCGTTCCCACTTTCGTAAGGGTTGCGGCTGTTCTTTTTAGGGGAAGAGGGGGAAGCCGGTCCTATAGATATTGCCAAATTTTCCTGCACACTCAATTCCTAGGTTAATAGTCAATTCCTAGGTTAATAGAGCCAGGTCATATAGTCAGTCTTCCGTCAGAATTTGTTAGAGAAACTTCTCTTTCTGATACTTAATAGGAATTCATAAGCAGCTTCCAAATATTGAGTGTTTGATGCCCCTTCCCCCCCCACCTTCACACACGTGCGCGATTGCGTGTAACGACGCCAGAGAAAATGGTGTACGTCTCACAGAATAATATGTACATAAAAAATTAATACATATTTGAAATTGGCATGTACACTCACTAATCCGATTGAATTACCACGTTAACTATATTTACCATTCTGTTCTGGGTTATAGAATTAAACACAAGACTAGACTAGATTGGTAACAGTTATGGAAGTATAGGGCAAAATCGCTATGTTTGCCTGCAATTCAACTAGTCACACCTGGTAGCATGGCGGGGTAAGATATTTCTAAAATGCACCTTCGACTTTCCAGGCCGTTAATTAACATCAGAGGTATCCTGTAAAATGAGTACACAGTAGCCTTTTCGAAATTTCTAGCCATATGCGTAACTTGGTGGGGGCAAGGTGGAACTTGCTCCTCCCAATTTGCAGGTGTATTATAATTTACAAGTAGGTGGTACTTTTGTTAACCAACTCAAACCTGAGAAGTGAGTATTTTTTTATGATTTCGAAAATTTATCAGTTATTTAGCAAAATAACGCTGGATGGTGTCTATGTTACCTTCATCTTTTTGTTCTTCTCGTTTGTACTTTTTATTTGTTAATTGCTATTATTTGTTCTGTCTTTTGCATTCGATTGATATGACAGAGGTATCCTCCTTCAGAAGATATTTACACAAATTATGTTCTTTCATACTTTCGTCTATAATATTCTCCCTGATTAACGAAACTGTATAAAGTGGGCTTGTCATCTTAAATCAAACTCAAATTAAATCGTTCATACGGCATGCTCTTTATATTTCTGATGTAAATATTCTAATATGAACTATTATTAATTTTAATACAGCACGCCATGGTATTAGTCGTTAACCTTGTCACTACAGTACTCTGAAACAAAAAAAAAGAAACAAAAAAAGACCACCATGTGAACTAGAAGTAAAGCGTTCCGCCTCGTGAAAATTTTCATTTCGAGCCCTGCTAAGCAGTATTAGACGTATAGTGTGAAATGGGATAATCAACACTGTTGCAATGTGCCATCAGGAATCGAGCCGGATCCGATTGCAAAATGACAGCATTAGACTGACTTAGCATATTCGAATATAAGGTGTGTGAAAGTTTTGTCTACACCAAGCCTTATTCAGGCATATGAAGTAGTTCACTGTCTGCTTGCTTATCCACAGGTTATACGTACATGATTTGTAATGTGTAAGAATGTAAATTTATTGATTGTAGGTTCATTATTATTATTATTACTACATTTTTGTAAGTATTGGTAGGAGACGTGCTCGAAACTTTTCATTCGATTTGTATTTTTACTATTTTGAATATTTTTTTTTCTGCCAGCTAATCGTGATGATAGGATGAATGATGATTAGATGAAATTAATCAAAGGGCGTTAAGAAAGAAACGCCCATGTACATGTCAAGGATTTGATCCCACACATCACCTCAGTTAACTGAAATAGAGAAACGTTTGTTGCGGAATGTAACATTGCATTTTTTGCGAGGACAACTTATGAATGATATCAAAATGTGACGGAGGACACTTTAGGTGGTTGTCGTTGGTGTTAAGCCTCTAGAGAAATACTAATTCAATAATCAATGTACTTTTCCTGTGTTTTCTCCAATTGCGTCCACATGGCCCAAAGAAGTATTTCGGACTGATTAGTTACAGAATCTACCGGTAGATGTCATATCGATAGCTTAGTTCGCAAAATTCCCGCTTGTTTGGACATCTTTATCACACTGTTTATCTCTGCATATATTGCACAACATCCGACGATTCCAGGCACAGATTCCAGGCTTGAGTCAAATATAAGAGAAATCCTTAATTTCTTCACGATGTTGGTTCGTAGAAAAGGTCGAGGGGAAGTCACTTGAGCCCCCCCCCCCCCTGAATAATGAAAAATTGCTTTATTTATGGTGGCCTTCTCCTTTCTGGTCTCATTTCCTTATTTCTTTACTTGTATCTTCTCCTCAGTTTTAGTACTCCTTCGTTGTTCTCACTTTCTCCACCCCCCCCCCCCCCGTTTTCGGTCGCACTTTCTTTCTTTCTCGTTCCTTCATTTCTCTCTCTCCTTGTTGCTTAACATTTTCCCCTCTTCCTCTCCCTCTCTCTCTCTCTTTCAATACTGATACTGAGAACGAATTGCGGCAGCGCTAACCAAAGTAGGAACGGTATAAAAGCTTTTTTTAACTGGTTCTCGGCGGTTTGGACGTACACTGCAACTTTAGTTCTACACATAATTGCGTAACATCCGGCGGAAGCCGGAGGAAAACGAAGAGTGAAAAATCCATGTGAAATGTGCCACCGTAGAGGGCCTTGTTCTTAGTCGGGCCGGGCCTCCCGTGTCCGAAATATGCATGTATAAAATGTTATAAATTAGTTTATTTCCTGTGAAAGAGCAATCACGGTCCAAAAGAAAGAAGAAAACAACGTATCAGCATACACAATGCAGAAAAAGGAAATCAAAAGATCTAAATGGGGACCACAAGACATGCTAACAATATAATATACAATATTTATTTATTTATTTAAGAAATTGAACGCAACAGGTATATTACCATTTATGGCGTTCATTATACAATAATTTTGTGATAATATTATTGATTAGTTGCACAGATCAATGTAGTATATAGACAGAAAACATTTAACAAACATACAAGTCTTAGGTTCTATCGTAATTTATGTAATTTTAGTATATTCCTTTTCAAAATTGCGGTCGGGAAAAATAAGTCCACACAGTTTTCACTTTTGATGGTATAATTAGATGTTTAACATATTCCAAATTGGGGATATTGCCAGAGCTTTGGTTCCATTACGACGGAGGCTGAAGATTTGCCTTCTTGGTCGTAATTTGCTTGAGGGGACGTAGAAGTCGAGCTGTGACAGTGCGAAACGAGCTTCAAAGAGATTATTTAAAATTTTGTGGAGGAAAATGAACTCATGCATGATGCGTCTGTTGTTGTGAGTTGTTAGGTTAAAATATCTGAGAAGGCTCTCACGGGATTCCATTTGAGGGTAAATACCACCTAGTTTGTACTTTAGCTGTATTAAGAATTTACTTTGAATTTGTTCTAGTTTGTTTATATCTTGCTGGGTTTGAGGGTGCCACACTATGCTTGCGTATTCAATTTTCGCTCTAACGTAAGCATTATAGAGCATCATTAAGCTTCCGAGATTTTTTAACTCTTTGCATGTACGCATTATAAATCCTACAAGTCTGTAAACCTCGTTTGTTATGAAGTTAACGTGCCCGTGAAATGTAAGTTTAGAATCAAACAGAACTCCTAGATCTTTGATTGTTTCTACCCGTTTTAATTTTTGTTTATTTATGCAATATTGGTATTTTTTTTGATGTAGTGTTTCGAGTATATGACATTTGGTAACTTTTTCGCTATTTAAGATTAGTTTGTTGCTCTCGCACCATTTATGTCCGCTTGTAACTCGGTGCAGTCACTGTAACTGCAAATTATTTTGTATATTTTTAAATCGTCCGCAAAAAGTAATTTACCCGATTGATTCAGATGTTCATGAAGATCATTTATGTACAAGAGAAAGAATAAGGGACCAAGGTTAGAGCCTTGGGGAACTCCAGATGTAGCTTTAAATTCATCGGAAGTATTTCCCTGAAACATGACGTACTGTTTGCGGTTTGTTAAGTAGGATTCACACACAATTGTAACATCGGATTCGATAGATTGTATGATTTCAGTTATTCTATTAAGATTCTATGGTTTACGGCAGGGGTTTCCAACTGGCGGCCCCCGTTACCTTTTTCTGCGGCCCTCGAAGCCAGTTTGCAAAATACGTTAATTTTATTTATTTTTATTAAAATACGTTATATTTTTACTGAAGGAACGGAAGCTCTGTGAAGAAAGACAATATCACAGGTAGAACTGATTTTGCAGTCAATAATGATCATCAGAAGAATCTAAAGTGACGTAACTTTCTCTTCACACCATGCATTCCACCCCTTCGCTGTGTGGAATGAACTCGCCCGCTTCCGCGAAGGCTTCACTCTTTGTGTTTAGAAACAAACTCCAGAGCGGCGCTATGGAGATCTGTTTTATAGTACTACGTACGAAGGGATTTCCAGTGTTCCAACTCGGATTGTACTGTGACTGATTGTTAAAGTTGTGCAAATATCGAAATGAGCAATATCTCCAAAAAACGTAAGATTGAAAATGAAAATAGCTTCTCTCGAACCTGAATTGCGTGATTTGCAAGGCGATGTTCCTTCAAACTAGGCAAGAAAAAGACCCAGAGTTTTTCAAATACCTTATAAAGGAACGCTTTCCAAACCTTCGTAGTTTTGGGCAAAGAATGACATCAATGTTCGGCAGCACATACACGTGTGAAAGTGTTTTTTCTGCAATGAAGTTTATCAAGAACCGCTACAGAAGCAGACTGGCAGATTCTTCACTCCTTCACCTTCTGAGACTTTCAAATACAGAAATTCAAATACAACTTTAATAAAAGAAGCAGATCGGGCTCAATTTTCACATTGAACACTTACTATGAAGTATTCTTACTTGTATGGTGTGTCCTTAATTTCTTTTAATTCATCAATAAGTAAGTATTGGGTTTTTGTGAAATAAATTGTAATTATACAATTTTGATTTGTAATTCCATTGTTTTATTGCCTCATTTTAGAAATTTAGGTCATGCGAAAGTACTACATTTTCAGTTCAGTACTTGTAATTTTTAATCCCCCGCCCAAAAAAAAAATGCGGCCCGCCTATCAACTGCTGGATATAATTTTGGCCCTCGGACCTTTTGAAGTTGGAAACCACTGGTTTATGGTATCAAACGCTTTCGAAAAATCTGTATATATTACATCTACTTGAGCTCCGCTATCCATCGTGGTTGTGATAAAATGAGTGATTTCTGATAGGTTGGTACAGACAGACTTTTGCTGTAAAACATAATGTGGAAGAAACATTTCCGCCGTAACACAGTCGAAATACTTGCTAGGAAAACAAAGTATCCGTTTGTCATGCAACCATTTCATGAAGTGTTGTTATCTTTCCTCATTCTCATCCCAACATCCACTTATGGGTTGGATTAACTGTGAAATTATACTTGTGCTGCTAAATTACGCTACGGCTTATTATTTGACGATCTTGTTTTAAAATATGTGCATGCATCTAGTTTGGGGTTTTTGACCTGTAAAATAAATGCAGCAAAGTCTTGTGGAGTATTTCTCCCATTTAAATTAATCGCAAGGGAAAATATCAAAAAATTAACGTGAATCAATCCACGGTAAAGCAAGAAATCGTCCTTAGCTACCATTATTTCAATTATAGAAGAGGATCCACCCACCGCCGTTATGCTCGTAAAGGAAGGACTTCTGAACAAGATGTATCAATTTGCACCTGGTAGTAAAACATTGCCCTAAGTAGTACCACTCGATCTTTCCACCGAAGGTTCCAAGTTCGAGTCCAGTCTTTGGTGTTTGTTTTTGTAAATTCATCAATTTTATCTAAAGATCTCTTATACTCATCGTTGCGATTAACCTGAAGACGTAAAAATATGTAAGATAAACAAATCAACATACGATGCAGATATTAGAATTGTTTTACCAGTGCTTTAGGTTAATCTGGAGGAGAAATGAGAGACACAATGAATCACTTCCCTATTCTGATATTGAACCAAGAATCTTCGAAGAGGAGTTCTCGGGACCTAACCACCACTTTTTTTCATCACTACTCCCACTTTTGTATCGTAGTAGAAATATTTGCGGTCACTGTTTCCCCAAATTTACACTTTTGCCCTTCCAGAAACAATATCACGCCTCTAGTGTCGAAATTCAGAACGAAGAAATTTCCCTTCCCACAAGATATTGCGTAAGTTCTCAACTCGAATCCTGTAGTACTATGCAATATGGGTTTACAAAAAAAGTTTCATTCCAGTGGCGCCGTAATGTTTCTAGCAGGAGGTAAGATAAATTTTAGGTCACATGACTATAAATAATTCTATTGCGTAATAAAGTTACGAGAGCGTCGTGAAAATTTTGAGGAATTAGTTCACCAACGCCAGACGTTTCCTATTGGCAGCCATGTTATTCCCAGGAGGAAATTTTCCAAGGAACAGGTCTTTATGAATGATTGAGGACAGTAAAATTAAAACTACATTTAATTTAAAATGTTATACACTAGACTCTCGCTAATCCGGCCCTCAATAGTCCGCCCTCTCAGTAGTCCGGCTCACATCCGGCCTGTAGTCATCAAGCAGAAATGACGTGCACAACAATGAATTATCGTGTTCAACAATGTTGTTAGTTAAAAATGTTAAACAATGCTATACATACGTACAGTATTTGAAATTGTGACTTTCTTACAGTAAAGTTCAGTACATACTATGGCTTCTAAAAGGAAACACGTAAAGTACAGCCTGTATAGTCCCTATGTGTTTAAACTACATAGAAATACGTAATTTCCGACCCTCTCAATAATCCGGCACCCATATGTGCAAGGAATGGCCGGATTAGCGAGATTATAGTGTATTTTTGTTCTGTTTCGGTTATCTTGCGTCGCCTTTCTACCTCCAGGATTAATTGCGACGATGAGAATGAATGAAAGCGTTGCTCGTACACGTCTCCGTATACAGTGACATGTCATATTTTCCTATTTCTTGTTTCTGAAAAGTTTCCATTTAATTTAATTAATTTATTTATTTATTTTGCACACAGAGTTCAGAAAAGGTGTACTTTTCCTGTCTCGTTCACGGTGTCGTATCGGTTTAAAAACAACATGCAGCTATCTCCTGTCTTTTGGTAGACGGTATACTTTTGGTTGGCAGCGCAGGTTTAATTTTAAATCAACGGAAAATACAGTCATGCGTTGCTCTGCTTCCACATATCTTTGAATGTTAAATTTCGCAATTTGTACGTGTGTTACGTTATTCACTGATAAAGCCTTTCCTATCTACGACAGTGTTGGTACACACCGGAATAAAAGCGGGCCTCTGTTACTGTTTAATATGAGAGCGAAGATTCCACGACAAATCAACGGCTCTAATAATCATAGAGATTTACGTATTTATAATCATACTAAATTCTCATTCCAAAGGAACGAAACCGTCACAGCTTAAAGAACCAATCAAAAAAGAAAACCGCACACACACGCAATAAACCAATTAACACTCACGGAACCCTATTGACGAACTTTTGCCTGAATATTCACTGCCCTCTTTCCCCCTTCCAAGCTAGTGTTTGTAGCACGTGGCAAACAGCCATGAGGGATCAGGCTGCTATATTCTGGCCCCAAATCGAGCTTAACACCAGAAAGGAAAATGTCTTTGTAAGAAAATCGAGATTGTATGAGCAAGGGTAGACAACCAAAACCTTACATTCCCTATCCTTCTCTTCGATTACTGGTTTTCCTTTCTAACAAGAACACACTTTATTTGGGTGTGGAGCATAAAAGTAGCATATTTCTCGTATTAGTTCAGCAAACCAGTTATCTCTGCCGCATAAGATTATTTGATCATTTTGTAAAAATCCCGTGGGAAAAATATTGGAGGAAAAAGATGAAGAAAATATACAAAACTTCAAATCCTAGATTTTACACGAAGGGCGTCCACACTTAATGTAGAAATGCTGTCTTATATATTTCTTTCATCTCCCCTTTATTTTTACATTTTCTTGTATCTTCTCTCCCCGATGGCGCAGTGGTATCGTCGTCGCCTTGTAATCAAGGTGTTCGGATCCCACCTTAAACTGTAGGTCCAGTTCCGATTAGCCTTACTGTGCATAAAGTGGACTTAAAACACCAACTCAACAACAACTCTAAACCTTTCGACCTTATTTTTTTCAGTGTTAGTACCTTTTGTGCTCACTTTTTATCTACTTGATCTCTTAAACGTTTTCTTCCAGTTCGTCTCATTTTCTTGTTTATTCTATATCTTCGCTCCTTTCGTTTCTGTACTTCTCTCTATCCCCTGGCGCTTAGTAATCTATTTTCATATTTCACCCCCTCTACCTCTCTCGAGCACGTGAATTCTGTAATATTGTTATTTATCGTCACTTTCCTGTCACTTTTGACTAATTCCGATGATGATGATTTGATTAGGGATGACAAAATGAAATTGATGAAGCGACATTCACAAACAATACCAATGGCCAGGCCGGGATTCGAACCCGGGAACTTCCATTGCGAGATCGAAGGTAGACAATGTAAAGTTCTAGAGTTCGCGTCAAATCTCCTGCATTTGGCCTTCAACGGCTGAACAGCACCAGCGAATCACAGACGTGCGGCGTTGCCCAGTTCCGTGACAAGGCATTTCGCTCAACTACGCTGTATCTTTTCCGTGTGAGATTTCGACATGGCACCGCTGCAGTGCGCTGCTATTGGCTATCACCATATGCAGGAGATTTGACGCGCACTCTCTCTATATATATATTTTCAATTCTCTTTTCAATTTCTACTTCTTTGATTCAGACATTGCAAAAAAAAAAAAAAAAAAAAGGGGGGGGGCAGTTGTGCTAGAACAAAGACTGAAGCCATAATCAGCAAAGTTATGGGATCACGTTCTGTTGATATCACTGTTCAATGCCCGAGAGAAATTTCTTGTTTTGGCGTTCATAACGATGGAAGTAATCCTACAAGGTGCTTCCCATTCTTAATTCAATATTTTGATCGTAACGCAGGGGGGTATACAGAATGAAGTTATTGGACAAAACACGCCCCAAATGAAACTTCTGAAATCATTTCAAGTTACGTTAAGGACAGTATGTTTCATATTAGTTAAAGTTACATTAATTGCTGAACATTGGTTTGCTATTTCACGTCATAATGCAAATGATGTTTTCCTTTAATGTTAGCACAATGAACTCACGATAGATTTTTTTTTCATATAGTAGTATGTAAAAGGTTTGGGGATGGTTCAGTATAATTTCAAAGAGTTTGACTGTTCAGTTTCATAAGTTGATTTTGACTAAACCCAGTGTCCGAATTAACGAAGGGATGCCAGACTTCCACTCACAAGAAAAAATATCCCCGGCAAAATATATATATATATTTTTTTGTCCCTGTCAGGAATGTTTGTATCCCCATCAAAGTAAATTGAATTGAAAGCATACACGAGGTAGCATATCATTTCTTAACTATGTAATAAACAATTGAAAATCGTTCGTGTCCATTAATGGTCCAGTAATCACATACTTTCATGCTTAAAAGTATGCAGGTTTGTGGATTAAAGAAAACGCCATTCTGCAACTGATCAACTAGCCCAGACAACAACATGCTCTCTTCCACTTAAGTTTTCATCGTATAGTGTTCGTATTTGACATGTATTATTAAAGTGTTCACAAGAAACTTGTAGGTAGGTTAAATGGAAATTAGGATAGAAATTTGATCAAGTTTTTGGTGTTATTAGTTCGATAGCTCTTTTTGCGAATGAGTTTGGGTTCTCTTACATTGTAAATGTAGTAAGTGTTTCCAAATTACATGTAAATTTTATCAAAAGATCTAATGACCCAGGCTTCAACCAATGTTCTAAGGTACGTAGAACCGCAAGGAAATAGTTTAATTTACTGATTGGTAACATCAATGCAAATTTGCATGCCCAAGAAAACCTACTCCTTACAATGAAATCATTAATACGCCACTGAGTGAGCATCTCCCCAAAGCAAAAAGCTTAATTCCAACAGTGACTAAATATGATTTTTTTTTTTCAGAAAAAATGGCTTCTCTGAGAAGTAGGACTGAAAACATGTGTAGTAAGAAGTGTATTGTTTATAGTACTACTGATTACAAGTTTGGGAATTATGTACATAAGAAATCATGAAAAAAAAAATTACATTTCTTAAGCTGAAAATATGTTAGTTTTACATTACTGGCAAACATGTTATAGTAATATGTATTATCTACTGTGAATGATTTGTGTACTACATTTTGACTAAAAGTCCCACATATTGAGACAGCTTGTCCTACATTTCCATTAGAGTGATCCGGTAACCCTGTGCAATATTACAATGAGGGGAAGGCTTTATCCAAAGAGAATGGGATTTATCTTTACACTTCAGTGTTTACATTACGTCCAAGTAAAATATTGGGAAATTGCGCTTATCATGAATCATTTCTAAAGCTATTATTGGCTGGCGTTGCGAGGTAAAAGAAAGGTCCTTGAACCGAGGCAATATTGCTGGAGTCGGATGCAGTTAAACCGGGAATTTTCTCTCTTGAAGAGCTCTGCAAACAAGGCCATCTGCTACAGAGGAAAAACTCTTAAAGTTAAGTTATTGACCTTTAGATAGCCGCGCCCACATTCTGATAACGGGGAACAAAGAACAGAGCCTTTAACCATATGGAACGCCGGGGAACTTTTTAGACCCCTTGGATGTGGGACATTTCATGCACACGCTTTCTGGGTGGCGACGGTAAAAATGGTCGCGTTTTACAGGTTCAGTTTTTGCAAGTAACTTTTCCCGTTCGTAAGAAAACAATTTTGATTGATTGAGTTTTCTTTTAAGTCCATTTTGAGCACAGATAGGCTAATTAGGACTGGACCTACAGTTAAAAGTTACTTAAAAGTTGCATCCGAACCACCATGTGCTTCCACCGGATATCGAAGGCGATGATGTTACCACAACGGCCGTAGGGGAGCTCGCAAGAAAACAACAGTATACGGGGTGTCCAAAAAGTAACGTACCCGAGATATTCATGTACGTAACTGTTGTACAAAAAGCAAGAGAGACACGAAACTTACACATTAACTTTGTCTATGTGGACATTATTTTAAACATTAAATAAGAAAACCATGTTCTACATGAACGTTCGGTCTGCGGTAAAAGTTACTAAGGTGTAAAAAAATGTTGTAAAGTGAGATCCATGAGTATTACCTTGCAAATCGTCCATGACTATTTTCATTAAGTTTTCTCTTACATCTTATGCGTTTTTAAGCGACGGACTTTTATGTATGCTGGTGCACAAGTTGTCAACAGCTTGTTATGATTTTCCTTTCATTCTTGAAGCTCTTATTGTGTCATATAAAGCGCACGAACATGGTGATGGGACTATTTGCACGGTAATACTCGTGGATCACACTGTACGAAGTAAAAACAAACATGACAGCTCTGGAGTCCCATGCAATAATTCTCGATGTTTATCCATGGTCTCTGTCGGTATTTACCGAAATGATAAAATAACAATAAATGTTTACGCATTTTATGCATTACAGACGATTTATAGGGTTAAATATGGCATATTCATAGAAAGCCCGTTTTCCGAATTTACGAGGTGTACTGGCAAGGTATTTTTTTCAAGGGGGCAAATGAAGCACATTTTCCCCCATAATAGTATCGTCCCCTCAAAAAAACATTGCTTCAGTTCGAAGTTATCACGTTCCTGAAACGTCCTTGCAATAATTAACGCATATCACTATGACTGAAATGAAACTATGTGTGAAATATATAAAATTTTGGGTCACTTTCATTTTCCACGGGAGGTGGCTCCCCTTTGCCCCCCACCTTCAGGACGTCCACGAACCTAATATGCAAAAAATGATCTTCCTCTAGTTAAACTGATGTTTTCTACATGTACGAGGGTCACTATTTATATTTTGAGCCTAACAATGAAAAAACAGGAATTTGGCATTGAAAACTGCTTTATTGTTTTTCGAAGTATTCTCCTTTATGGTCAATACACTTTTGCATTCGTTCGAACCATTTGTCAAAGCAGTTTTTCCAATATTCTTGAGACACCTCCATAATATGGTTTTTGAACGCATCAACGGCGTCTTCCGCCGACGAAAATCGTTGTCCACGCAATTTATTCTTGACATTCGGGAACAAGAAGAAGTCATTGGGTGCCAAATCAGGACTGTACGGCGGATGACCCATCAATTCGATTTTTTGACTGTTCATAAAGTCGGTTGTTAGACGAGATGTGTGACAGCTGGCATTGTCTTGATGAAGAATGATCCGACGGCGTTTGTTTGTTTTCCGTATTTGACCGAAGACCTCTGGCAAACAAATTGTTGTGTACCATTCAGAGTTGACCGTTCTACGTTCCTCTAAAGGCACAGTTGCCACATGATCAGTTTTCCCGAAAAAACAGGCGACCATTTGTTTCGATGTGCTTCGAGCGCGAACAACTTTTGTTGGATTGGGTTCATCTTGAAACACCCATACAGTCGACTGCTGTTTACGTTCCGGCTCATATGCATATATCCAAGATTCGTCACCTGTTACAATCTTATATACGTCTTTTGAAGCACCACGATCGTATTTATTGAGCATTTGTTTGCACCAATTGACGCGAGCGTCTTTTTGAGTTTTTGTCAAATTGTGTGGGATCCAACGAGAACATACCTTTCTCACAGCTAAATGATAATGTAATATTTTATATATGCTGGTGGAACTAATGCCTATGGTTGCCTCAATCTCACAGTATGTCACATGACGATCTTGCAGTATTAGGTTTTGCACAGCATCAATGTTTTCTTGAACAACAACTGATTTTGGACGACCTTCGCGAATCTCGTCGGTGAGCGAATGGCGGCCACGATTAAATTCGTTATACCAGCGTTTCACAGTGGCAAAGGATGGGGCTTCATCGCCAAATGTGGAAGTAAGTTGATCGATGCACTCTTGTCTTGATAATCCACGTCGAAAATCGTAAAAAATCATCGCACGAAAATGTTCACGAGTTAATTCCAATTTATTGTTGTCGCGCAATCTCCAAGGCAACATAAACAACACAAATGAAGCTATTGACAAAACATTTGAAGTACGTTATGGTCAATAATGCCAGAAGATTCCGTGCAAACGTCAAATCACGCCTAACTTCAATCAGTGTTGCCAAGGCTCAAAATATAAATAGTGACCCTCGTATTCAGGTCAACGACAATAAAATTGTATTGATATTGTAGTCCGGGGAACTTGACAATGACGGTCAAGACAAAAAAAATCTCAGCTCATTCCTGTCTTCTGCTCTTACATCCCGTTTAAAAGTTTCGTTGCTCTGGTCTACCGGGACATTGCAAGGAAGTGAAATAAGTGCAAATACAGGGTCCGTGAAGAGTTTCCCCCTTCTCCGTTGAAGTCTGTCTCAGACTCCCAGCCCCTTTTCTGCGAAGGGCGGAGATCGTAAACTTGTGACATCACTGCGGAAGTCAATATTTTCCAATAGTTACAACAGAATATTTGACTCATTATATCGTTTATTTTATTTCTGGGGCATGGCATGAACGTTGGGAATTATCTTGAAATATATTTCGGGAAGAGTTCTCGCTAGTCATTGTATCACATGTAATAATAATAGCAAAATTGTATTGCTATTACAATATCTACTAAAACTACTATATTATAAGGCCGAGCGCGTTGAGTGGTCGACTTTCGATCTTACCACCGTGAGTGTCCCTTCATTAAGTTCATCCAATCACTCATCGTCGCGATTAGCTACAAGTACCAGAAAAGCGACGTAAAATAATGAAATAGAAATAAATAGATAAAGAATAGGTAATGCTTGTAATAATTATCGATTATTACATGAAAAGTGGCAGGGAGCCGCGGTGATCTAGTCGGTAGGACGTCTGACTGCTAGGATTTTTTTGGTTTGGTTTGAGTTGGTGTTTTAAGTCCACTTTATGCACAGTAAGGCTAATCGGGACTGGACCTACAGTTTAAAGTGGAATCCGAACCACTTGTACCTCCAACGGGTATCGAACCCGGGACCCCTTGATTACAAGGCGAGGACGCTACCACTGCGCCTGACTGCTAGGAGACGGGAGTTCGATCCCGGGTGGGTGATCTAAGGTCGGAATTTCGTCCGGCCTTGTTCCTGCATGAAGTGGCTCTGGGCTCACCCAGACTCAAGTAAATAGGTTCTTGGGAGGTAAAGTAAAAAAAGGTGACATGAAAGTTTTGATTATATATGCTATTGTAAACGAGCATCAGAAATTCCCGCAACTTGAAAATTATCAACAATTATCTTCCTTCGCATACTAAAAAAAATGCTTTAAAAAGTGGTAGAATATATATAAGAATAAGAAATAGCTGTTGGTCTGCACACAAACACAAACTACAACATTCATAAAAAAAACAAAGCGTCAGAAAATATTAAACATATTTGTCTTTTGACATCGAAAGTATCCTATTGTTTATCCAGTTATTTCTATTCACTTTTGTTGTGTTCTTTATACGGCCCTTTTCTACTTGGTCTAATCGCGACGATGACGATGAAAGGACGAGCCGGACAAACCCGACGATACATCCACGCTTTGACCCGAGTTCAACGTTAGGACCTCTGGCTTACCAACGCTTAACGGTGCCAACTCCGCCATGAAGCCTGCTGTTATTTAGCTGTCTTCTATTACATAAATCGTTAAATGCAAGCCTACCACAGATAAACAATACGTTTTTCTGTGTGAACATACGGTCCAGAAGGCAAGAAAGAATGTGGTCACTTTCACATGCGTGAGGTTAGCAACTCTGGAAATTTGTAGCAAGTTGCAATTCAAACCACCCGACGCCCATACATTGGAAACGCGTGTAAAAAGATACGGCCTCAATGGGTCATTCCATGTCAAATCAACCAATAAAAGAATATTTTTGAACCTTTAGGATTCAGATTTTGAAGATTTCTTGTTTGTTCATTGCACCTATCAAGAGAACAAAAACTACCAAATCTCATATTTTTTGGGCTCTTAGCTTTTGAGTTACTGATTTTCAAAAAAGCAAAAAATCCCAAAATTTTACATTTTTAAATCTTTAAATATCTGTAGATCAAAAACTATTTGACCTAGAGAGCTCAAATTGGTGTTATTCTCTTTTGCTTTTAATGAGATTTAATTTGAAATGCAACATGACTGTGCTGTTTGAATTTTCTAATTTTCCAAAAACTAGAAAAAGGGTATTTTCTGAAGACATCAATTGACTATTTGTGTACAGAATTTCATAATGGTACGACAATGGGTTCCTATGGAAATTAATTTGCTTGTATTGTAATGTGTGTGAAATTTGCTAAATTTGTGAATTCCCATGTTAAAAGCATAAGTATAAGGTGATTGGTTTCAGTTGGTGTTTTAAGTCCACTTTACACAGTACGGCTAATCGGGACTGGACCTACAGTTTAAAGTAGGATCCGAACCACTATATGCCTCCAGCGGGTATCGAACCCGGGACCCCTTGAGTACAAGGCGACGACGCTACCACTGCGCCATCGGAGAGGCCCAACTATAAGGTGAGTGGTTGATGTTGAAGTCTTCATATTAGGTCTATTTTATAATTTTTGGACTACAAATAATATGAAAATACCTAAATACTTTTAATATCAGGTAAGCAAATTGAAAAATGTACGAGGGGAAGTCATTAAATAACAGGAATTTTATTCTAAACTTCATGGAGATTTATGCACAAAAAAAAATTGTATTTCTGGACTCAAAATGGTTCCTTAGCAACACGTCACAAGTGTTATTAGTTTCTTGAGGTCAGAGGGAGTGAAACCTTCTGAAACATATTATTCTCTCTCTCTCTAAAAAAGTAACAATTATCTATGTAAATCCAGAAATATGTGGTTGTTACGCAACTTTGCCTTCTAGCCAACTACGTAGCAGCCGCCGCTGACATAAACAAATGCATCAATTTCAATGTGACGAGGTATAAATTTATCTCGTTTGCCGTACATGACACTGCCTGTAGCTTATATTAGCTTATTGCGCTTGGTACGAAAGACGAAACCCTCCCTGGATAATAAACCTTTCGAGCAGGCCTCATCTCCAGGAAACTATCAACTCATGGCAAGCCCCGGCACCTAACGACCTATTGGGTGAGATGAGTCAAGGCAAATGGATAATAAACCTCTTCCTGCTCCCAGAAAAGTAGGCAATAGTTAGGCTGGAGAGTTCAATGAACTCCGATCTCTAACTACGCACTGGTAATGATCAGGCTGGAAATGTCATACGAAACTCTCCTTCGTTGAACCTCGCGCCTTGGATAGCAGAAATCATAGTTCCCCTAGCGGGATTGGATAGATACCCCTGCTCGCAGGGGAAACGCGGACGATAGCGGCCACAGATCAGATATCACCGTCCAATCACCGTTTGAACGCCAAAATGGAAGCAAATGAATCAAGGTTCTTTTCCTTGCCAAACTTCCGATAAGGAAAGGCCTTGTGTAAACTCCGAAATTCTGCTAAATTGTGCTTGGATATATTATTATTTTCGGATGACTGTAGTTTTAACATCAATTTATATGTATCTACTTTTGGAGTTTTGAACTTGCATTATTAATTATTTACCATAGTTAAGTATTATTGGCAATTTCTCCCATTAATTCTCTGTTAGGCGCGTGTCCTCCTTCGATATTCATTGCGAGATTGCAACACTGTGAACTATACAGCACAGGGGTGTGAACATAGGTGATTTAGTGTAGCTGAACGTTCTTTATCTTTGTTCTAAACTCAGATGTCTATTGCACTTCTAATAGTAATAATAATAACCCATGGCTCGACAGCCCTCGAAAGGGCCTGAGCCTATCTCCCGGCTGCAGTCTCCCTCCCACAATCCTACCTAGAGGTGTGGAGATCTTCAACCGGTAATGGGGTGACGTGGGGTTAGGAGACGTAGGAGATTTCCGAGACCGGGTTACGCTACTCCCCAATTTCCTCACGAGTCTTACGTGCCAGAACGGCAAACACAATCAAGTCGCAAGATGAAGTAGTTCGCGGGAGCGACAACAGCTGTCAGTGCGCTGTAGGACGAAGGCGGAAACAGATTGTAGAGATAAGAAGAGAAGACTGATGATTGTGTATATATAATAATAATTAGGAAACAAATGATAAACTATTAAGATAAAGTACATATTAACATGAATGAAATTTAGGAAAGTTGATAACCGAGGAAACGATTATGAAAATGTGTCCTTTTCTGATTTGAGAATCAGAATCGTATCGTTTTACTTACCTCTGGCAAGGAGAAAGTTGTCAGTTTTTATTATTGGTTGTCTGTCCCCGGGGGCGCTATTATAAGTTAGTCGCCCCGAAGCACTTTCCGGCTGCGCTTTCCGTTAGTGTAACTGGGCCAGTGTGAGCGCTTCATGTTGGCGATCCGCGGTATATTCCCTTTGGTTTGGCCTAGGAGGCTAGTTCTAAGATTAGACGCCCCTAAAATTTTATTTTTCGAGTATAGTTCTTTGACTAGGTCGTTATGCCAAAGAAAAGAAGGAAGAGAGCTGGCAAAGGAGTACGTGAATTCATCTTGGAACGCAGACGACAAGAAGGCGGAGAGACGATTCAACCTCCTGTTATTAGCCGAGATCCGCTAGGTCTCCAATATGACATATCAAGGAGAGAGAAGGAGTTTAAGCTTGTAGCTATAGAAGAATCAACGTCAGCACAGGGCATTTTTGACAATAGTAAAGGAAGCAATGATGAAGACCCAAGAAGAAAAGAAAGAAAAGAGACTCATATTTAGGAGATAATATAAAGATGACATGATTGCAAGTTACATGCCCATAACAGAAATTTCCCAATGATTGATTGTAAATAGAAATTAAGAAGAAGTTTCCAATGATTGTTTGAAATAAGAAGAAGCCTTTCAACATTATAAGAAGTTTCCAATGATTGATTGAAAGAAGAAGCCTTTCAATGTTGTAAGAAGAAGTTTCCAATGATTGATTGAAAGAAGAAAAAGCCTTTCACAATAGAAGAAGTTTCCAATGATTGATTGAAAGAAGAAGAAGCCTTTCACAAAGAAGTAGTAGTTTCCAATTATTGATTGAAAGAAGAAGAAGCCTTCGACAATAGAAGAAGAAATTTCCAAATATTAATTGAAAGAAGAAGAAGCCTTTCACAATAGAAGAAGTAGTTTCCAATGATTGATTGAAAGAAGAAGAAGCCTTTCAGAATCGTAAAAATCCTAAAGTAGAAGCATGTGAAATGTGAGAAGCAGCAGCATAATCCATAGAATCATTTCAACGTAGAAGGAAAGATAAATTTATTAACAATTAAAGGAAATTGTATAATAAAAAGAATACTATTCAGCATATAAATTGTATAGATGTTTTTCCAGAATATATTTTCGGTTTAGACCTTCCGTAGTGGGTAAACCTTGTGTTTTCTTTCAAGTACAAACGTTATTACTCAATCCTAATAGCCCTAGGCTATGCGTACTGTCAGAAAAAAAAACACTGCTATCAAAGTATACCAAATCCATTGATTGGTTTGGTTTATTTTACTTCGCTTTTATGCCAGATTTGGCTAATCGTGAAGACGAGGCTGAGTGATGATATGTTGAAATTGATAAAGCGAAACTCACAAAGAACATCCATGCTCAGGCTGGGAATCGAACCCGGGACCCCTGGCATCGTAGCAAACCTTAAAAGGAAACAGACGATAATGGTGGAGCCTTGGAATTTACAGTTAATCTTTTACTGGATGTAAATGTTTCAAACAGAATCCTAACCAGCAATACATACGAAAACAAATTGATTCCAGGTAGCTGGGTCAAGAAATAAACACACGTGAACTACAGTTGGGCAAAGGTTTAGGCCCCTTTTCATTTCGTTATTGTCCAGTTCATATGGATCTACACCGCAGAACTTCGCTTTTTCTCCATATTTTTTATGTCGATCGCGCAGAAAAGTTTGAACATATGAAAATTAGTGCTATTCCCAGATGACACGACATTGTCATTAATTTTACGCAATGTTACCTACATTTTTCACAGTACTAACAAACGTTCAGTTGGCGCAAGTGTAACGAACGCTACGTGGTGGGCAGTGCCGGATCTACACGCTGCAAAACCCCCGCAGTGCGGGGGAGGCAGACAATTAAGCCTTTAGGGGGCCCTCACCCTCAGCCACTGACATAGTAGAGTGTTCGCGTATGTAAAAAATTAATATAGTTATTCAGGGGTACAGAAACGAATACAATATATACAGGTAAAGATAAAGTTCTCTGTGCATATAGCACCGTGCAATGAAGGCACATTTGGGGAAGGGGGGTGTAGGGCCCCACACGTTTTCGATGCCTCACATCTTGCACCTTGGAGCTGATGTGATCAGCAACACGCTCCGGCCGCCTTTACCCCCCCACCTGGTACAATTTGATTTGAGGCTGGGTGGACCCTGGAGCCGCTTTATGTGGGGGACATAGCCGGATAAATATCAGACCTCAGATCGCCCATCCCGGGTCTCCCGCATGGCAATCAGACTAGAATGAAATCAGGCTAGAATTTCACGAGAAATGCCCTGGTGAAGGTTTCTTCAACCTATCTTTAATCAGGAAATCATTATGACTGCATGATTGTAACATATGTATCATTTTCCAAGTGTGAGAAAACAGTGTCATATATTATATAGCACATCACCACGGGCACCGGAACCGGGGGGTTAGGGAGGCCCGTGCCCCTCCAGTTCTCGTTTGGTCCACTCTTCCTATAGGGGGCTCAATATACATTCAACATATTGCATAACTTTGCACATAGAAACTTCGCACACGACAGGTGAGAATTTACGCAAGATTCTGCTCTGAAATGGACAGAATCAATAATGTGGGACTATCACTCCGTTTGAGTGTCTTTCTTGGGATTGTGCGTTTACTAATTCAATACGAGGGTCACTATTTATATTTTGAGCCTTGGCAACACTGATTGAAGTTAGGCGCGATTTGACGTTTGCACGGAATCGTCTGGCATAATTGACCATAACGTACTTCAAATATTTTGTCAATAGCTTCATTTGTGTTGTTTATGTTGCCTTGGAGATTGCGCGACAACAATAAAATGGAATTAACTCGTGAACATTTTCGTGCGATGATTTTTTTACGATTTTCGACGTGGATTATCAAGACAAGAGTGCATCGATCAACTTACTTCCACATTTGGCGATGAAGCCCCATCCTTTGCCACTGTGAAACGCTGGTATAACGAATTTAATCGTGGCCGCCATTCGCTCACCGACGAGATTCGCGAAGGTCGTCCAAAATCAGTTGTTGTTCAAGAAAACATTGATGCTGTGCAAAACCTAATACTGCAAGATCGTCATGTCACATACTGTGAGATTGAGGCAACCATAGGCATTAGTTCCACCAGCATATATAAAATATTACATTATCATTTAGCTGTGAGAAAGGTATGTTCTCGTTGGATCCCACACAATTTGACTAAAACTCAAAAAGACGCTCGCGTCAATTGGTGCAAACAAATTCTCAATAAATACAATCGTGGTGCTTCAAAAGACGTATATAAGATTGTAACAGGTGACGAATCATGGATATATGCATATGAGCCGGAACGTTAACAGCAGTCGACTGTATGGGTGTTTCAAGATGAACCCAATCCAACAAAAGTTGTTCGCGCTCGAAGCACATCGAAACAAATGGTCGCCTGTTTTTTCGGGAAAACTGGTCATGTGGCAACTGTGCCTTTAGAGGAACGTAGAACGGTCAACTCTGAATGGTACACAACAATTTGTTTGCCAGAGGTCTTCGGTCAAATACGGAAAACAAACAAACGCCGTCGGATCATTCTTCATCAAGACAATGCCAGCTGGCACACATCTCGTCTAACAACCGACTTTATGAACAGTCAAAAAATCGAATTAATGGATCATCCGCCGTACAGTCCTGATTTGGCACCCAATGACTTCTTGTTCCCGAATGTCAAGAATAAATTGCGTGGACAACGATTTTCGTCGGCGGAAGACGCCGTTGATGCGTTCAAAAACCATATTATGGAGGTGTCTCAAGAAGATTGGAAAAACTGCTTTGACAAATGGTTCGAACGAATGCAAAAGTGTATTGACCATAAAGGAGAATACTTCGAAAAACAATAAAGCAGTTTTCAATGCCAAATTCCTGTTTTTTTATTGTTAGGCTCAAAATATAAATAGTGACCCTCGTATTTCCTTTTTCAAACCGGCAATGAATTAAGGAAAACCCATGGTATATTATGAATGAATATGTGCGAGAATAGAGAAAGAAGCATGGGGATACTGTAGTCTTCATGCTCTTGAATGAGCTAGTCCATTGCAAAACAGGCACCTTTGTTTCCCTTCGGAAAAGTCAAACAGAAGTTGAAAATGCGACCAAGCGATTGCCTGGTGCACCGCCCTCGACGGTGCCAGACCGGGAAGTCTCGATTTAGTAAAGCCAAATCCTTATTTCTGATTACATAAATGTAGATATCTTGTTTTATAAAGATTAGGATTTGCGTAGAAAATAATTGATTGAAGTTACTTCACAATGACAAATGTATATTGCAAAATCATGTAGCAATTTAAACTAAGAGGCAACTCTTATTTTGATATCAACCTACAATATACGCGTTCTTTGACATTAAGGCATTGAAAAAACAAGGCTATTATTTATCGTCGTTAAAACCGTAAATATACAACACGGTCATGTTTTTTATTGGCTGAAGGTAGGAAGTAGTGGGACCTGGGTAGAACGTTGAGGCGGGGGGTGACAGGGTGGACAGTTTGGATGCCAAAAATCGACCTCGCCTGGATGAATATTTTATCTTGGGGTCTTCCGTTTTTATGTAAATATATGCGTGAAGATATTAAACTTCTATAAAGGATTGTAGAAATAAGTATTATAAACGGAATATGATAATCAAATTCTCAGTCAAAAGTTACATGTAAAGAATTATGTTGTATAATTATATAATCACAGTAGTCCAGCTAATAAAGATCGATGTACCATGATATAGACCTATATACGAGGGTTGGCGAGTAAGTCACGGCAACCCAGTAATAATTCGACAATCGAAGGATGTATTAAAAATTTGTTATATACAACTGAAAGAGTATCCATTATGGATATTTTGTGGGTAGGCATCATGAAAGAAAACCCAAGCAACCCTGTGACATACACATGTATTAATGTACAAGTTACAAAAACCTGTCTGACCCTGAGACATACACATGTGCACATGTTACAAGAACTTGTCTTATTATGACAAACCTTCGAAATAATCTCCCGCATTGTCCACAGCACGCTGCCATCGATGTGGAAGAGTTCCTGCAGCGACATCTACGACGTGCCGTTAGGGAGAAGCGTCCAGATCTTCTGCATAATGCATCATACTGCACGATAATGCAAGGCCACATAAGGCAGCTTGTGTACGGGATCTACTGTGCAGCGTGCTGTGGACAATGCGGGAGAATATTTCGAAGGTTTGTCATAATCAGACAAGTTTTTGTAACATGTGTATGTCTTAGGGTTGTTTGGGTTTTCTTTCATGATTCATCCCAACAAAATATCCATAATGGACACTCTTTCAGTTGTATATAACAAATTTTTAATACATCCTTCGATTGTCGAATTATTACTGGGTTGCCATGACTTACTCCCCAACCCTCGTGTGTGTGTGTGTGTGTGTGTGTGTGTGTGTGTGTGTGTGTGTGTGTGTGTGTGTGTGTGTGTGTGTGTGTATATATAATGTGTATGTGTGTTGTTTGGAAGTAGGGATGTAGAGGGGGGCCTTTGGTAATATTTTGGGCCCAAGATTTGCAGACGACAAGCAACTTCGCCGTAAACATGGCGGCGGTGCGAATCCTGACGTCACATGAAACCCACCTATACACAGGCCGAGAACCCAGACACTGAACCCAGGTGGACTCGAACCCATACCGTACCGCAGTCGGAGCCCAAAGCACAGCGCCTTAGACCGCACGGCCACGGAGGCACTTCTAAGCTACATAAAATTACACAAAGTTAACGTTAGTCGCATGCTTGTGTGACTAAATACTCGTACATAACAAGAATAATATCAAAGCGAGCAAAACAAAGCACACAGCAGATTCAGGGGAGGACACGTAGGTATGGGTTAGTGACGGCAGTGAACATGAAAATGACCATGTGACCGAAAGTGAACACGTCACTACTTCGGTTGTTACGTATTTAGGCGGTTGTGCGATTCAAGCATGCCATTGACGCAGTGGCGTAGCGCAGTTCTCTTGGCCCCCCCTGCAAGTAAATTACTGGGAGACCCCTTAGTGAAAAAAATATCCACATGATGCCAGAGTGGGACAGAAGCACAATAGTTAGATAGCCCCTCCCCCCAAGTTGTAAAATAAATTAACTTTTACCGCAAATACCCTGCATTCCCAATTTTGTCATCGACTTAGGATAGTAGTTTCTCGAGGTGATCTGAATCTCTGATAAATAACTGGAAGAAGAAATTAGAAATAGTTTCTCTTACTTCAACGCACTGGCAGAGCCAGGATTTTTAGAAGAGGAGGAAAGCTTCACACAGCCAAACATTTTCTTCGCGATCCTTCGTATTTTTTTCGAAACTTTTTTTTAAAAAATTACGTTACATACAATACACACACATTAAAAATAATACTGTTTGGGGAAATTGTTTGAAGGATAGCAAATACTCCTTTGGACTTTGAAGTGGATGCACCTTCAGCCCCAAAAGTCATTCCCTGGCTGCGCCACGCCAAGATTCAACGAATGAGCCAGTCACATTATGCTTCTAATACGAATAGTGAGTTAAATGCTCAAGCAAACTTATCATTTCAGTTATGGGGGTTGAACCAGACCTCTAGATTGTCGATGGTGACCTAACATCATAAGGTCAATTGCAATCTGCTAAGAAGAAATTGCAGCGGACTCCAGTCTTCAGAGAGAGAATAAAGTGGCGATGGGATTCTATTCACTGAAAATGCACTACTCAATGAAATGCCGATTGGATGGACTGGACCTTCCCCCCCCGCCCAAAAAGAGTTGTTGCCACACGTGCACGGTGTTTAATTTTCGTGTTAGTGCACCTCAGTATTATTATTAACGATGCCATTTATTTTCGATAGACCACTGATCTTTCTTAAAAACTTTTTCATGAAACAAGAACCATTATGTTAACAGATCATCAGTGCTCGTAGTGCTATAAAGGTATGAGATGAGAAAATTTTCCTATCGATTACCATCTATGTGCAAGTAAGATAATTCTGCACTTCGGAGGAGATCCATATGCCAAGTTGTCCAGGCACCACTATTTATTATCGCAGACGTCGTCACATAGGCTATGCTACTGGGAAAGAGATTTCTGTTTTCTAAGTTCGTTTTTTTAAAATAAGCAACACTATATGTTGAATTTCCGGGATTATATAAAATTTCATGAGAACATAGGGGGGCCGGGGGGCCGCTACGCCACTGGATTGACGTCAACTTTATAATGTTACGTCACTTAGAAAATGCAGCAGAAAAATTGCAGCTGATCTTAGAAGAAAGTGAAAGAAAGAACGTTCAGCATGCGTAAGCAGTATACTGCCTTACCTTAAAGATAGTTAAAGGGTTGGGGGACATGTGAATAGACGTAATTGCACGCTTGCCCCCCCCCCCAAATTTTCAGGTTAATAAATTTCTACCTTACTTTTGTTAACCTCCTGGGACCTTGGGAGCAAAGTATTGAAAAGTATATTTTTATAATTGCGCAAATGTAAGCTATTTAGCAAAATAGATCTGGACGTTATATTTGTGGGATGGAAAACTTATCAATTCTGCCCCCAAAGTTAAGTTCCATGTTTGATTCTGGCCCCAAAATTAAGGCCGAAGTTTGATTCTACCCCCAAAGTTGAGTCCCAAGATAGTTTGATTCTACGCTCCAAGTTAAGTTCCACGTTTGATTCTGCCACCCCAAGGTTCCAATTTGATTCTGACCCCCCTCCCAAAAGTTATGTGACAAGTTTGATTCTGCCCACCCCAAAGTTAAGTCGAAAGTTTGATTCTGTCCCTACCCACAAAAGTTAAGTTTCAAGGTCGATTTGTCCCCCCCCCCCCCAAGTTAGGACCCAAGTTACGCCCATGGACAGGTGTACCCCACGCCCCTATGCATGTTACAGAAAATGATGGGCTTAACGCAGGGTTAAATTCATTACAATGGATCAAGAAACGAAATGGTTCAACAATCAACACTGTACTTGAAAAAGTTGAGAAAATTCGGAACCTACAAACAGCAACCCGCTTGTTTAACGTTTGACCCCAACTTTCTACCAACTTCCTCCCATAAAATGTTATTCGCGTACGAAACGGGGGAGGATAAAGAAAAGATTATAAGAGGATGGACATAGGAATATATGTAAAAATATTGTCCCTGGCTCGGCATACTCACTTTGGTTTGAAACATGTCCATTATTGAAGTAGATATGAAATCTAGACACAATTTTATTTTTATTTCCTCAAAATTTCTTCCCTTTCAATTCAATTTCTCTGTCCCAGAGACGCGCGTAGCAAATTACGTTAGATTTACCATTTTGACAAACACGGGGGGAAAATGTCAACGATAGTTGTGATAGTTAATTACGCTAGAGTACAGTGCTAGAGTTTGCATCACCGTTTTTCGGCCTTTCCTGCAAAAAATGTTTGAAGATCTTCGGTGAACGAAGTGAACTTAGGAGTGTCCTGCCATCTATACGCAGACAAACGAATCATTGCAGGTGTGGTGCCATCTAACGGAGGTTCGATCAACTGTGAGATCACTACTGTCGGATTAAAAATTATAGATACTATAGTGCGCGTCAAATCTCCTGCATATGGCGATAGCCAATAGCAGCGCACTGCAGCGGTGCCATGTCGAAATCTCACACGGAAAAGAGACAGCGTGGTTGAGCGAAACGCCTTGTCACGGAGAGCACGGAACATTAGATAATATAACATATAATAAACTTAATGGGAGAAAAAAAACATACCTGATTATGCCAGAGGGACTGCATAATTGTTTCAATATTCTCAAGGTGGAAGTTGTATAGCCTTTGTAAGATATTTTGTCCCGTAAAGAGTACGTTATCTTTTTGGCAGTAGAAAATTCGCCACAATCGTAAATTTCAAAGACGGTTCTACGAACTACGTCTTTTTCAAAGTTATGTAAGTTTGTCGTTCTTTTTTGGTACGTTAATGTGCTTTCTAGGTGATTGAAACATTTGAGCAGGCCCCGATCCACATTGTTTTGCCCCCGAACATATCCGAGAAACGGTAGCTTGATTCACACCACACGCTTGAGCTGTTAGAGCCTGGCACTTCTTAAAGTCAATTTTACTGATCTCTTCTTCACTCGAACATTTTTTTTTTTTTAAAATTGTACACCTGAAAAATCACCTGTCGTGCCTGGCTTCGTACAACACTGTATTGTTCTCTCTTCTCTCGCTATCACTACCACTTGGTTTACTCAACGACATGCTGCACACACACACTAAAGACGTGGGAAAAACGAACAGTGACGGTATCCTCTTCGTCAATTTCTTCTTCTACCATCACTGGAAACGAACCTGCCCTGTTCCCTTCGCTAATCGGAAAGTTTCGGAATGCAACAGGAACGAAGGGAGAACAAAAACGATACAATGCAAATACGTTTATAATAACATTGCTTCTACAGAGGGAACGGTATAAGCTACAATCACGCTTGTTTTTCGTACATACTCGCAAATTCATTATCTTTCCATCTGTTGAACTACTGATACTTGAAATAATATATTTATATCCGAGCGCCAGGTACACGATTTAGTAGCGAGGTGAAACAGGTTCTGAACTAGGCAACGCCGCACGTCTGCGATTCGCTGGTGCTGTTCAGCAGTTCAAGGCCATATGCAGGAGATTTGACGCGCACTCTAGAGTTTGGACTCCAATTAAAAATTAATCAGTAATAATAAGAAATAAAAAAAGATCAAAATTTAGCTTATTCAATTCTGCGTTAATCTATGCTAACCAATTTTTTTTTCGAGTTGGCCTTATATTTTTTATCGTCGTGAGAACAAAAAAAGGTCATTTTCTTGGAATTTTGCAAACGATCGCTCTCTTTGAAATTCTGTAAATCAAAAACAGTTTGTCCGATCGTTGTGAAATTTTAGTACAGTGGAGGCAGAAAGGTTTTAAACACATTTCTTAATTATCAAGTTTTCAAAATTTGTCAAAAAACAGTTTTCTTCAATTTTGCGAAACAACTCTTTCTTAGTATTGGGTAGTCCTACAAATACAATATTCGTCTGTAAATTACGCACACACAGGAGATGTAGTCAGGCTCGACCAGGCTCGGTAGCTCAGTGGCATGCCATAGGCGTGCGCACGGGGGGGGGGAGGGGGAGCAAATGGACCCCTTAATCATGGACATCTGCAGATTTTTTCCACGGAGGGACAAGCCAGGGATTTTAACATGGGGTAAAATTTTTACCGATAATAGTGTTGCCCCTCAAAAAACACCTCTTCAATTTGAATTTATCGCATTCCTGCATCCCCATTATAATAATTAATGTAAATTATGATGACTGAAATCAAATTATACGTGTGAAAATGCACTTTTAGTTTCACATTAATTTTCTAAGGGGAAGATATGGCCATCCTTGCCCCCCCTCCAGACGTCCATGTTCCTATATTATCATACTTTCACCTAGAAATTTAGTATAGATTAATCTTATCGCCGTTATTAAACGATATTATACTGTTAAAGAAAATGAAGTATTTTCAAGCCGGTGAAAATTCAAAGCAACTACGGGGGAGGGAGAGCAGTGCCGCAACCTCAGGGGGACAGGGGACATTGCCCCCAAACCTTGGACGAAATCAATTTTAGGGGGACAAACATGGATGTAAAGGAAAGCAAGAATAGCAGAATCTAAGAGTAGCAGAACAAAATGATACTCAAGATGGAAGTAATTTTCACGTCTTTCTTGCATTATTTCTTCCAGACTGGCGAGAGCACCTGCAAAAGGGGGGGGGGGGGGCACAGAACTGCAATTGCCCCTCGATTTCAAATTTTATACAAATAAAAGTACATTTCGTAAAACTTTCTTGCTCGCTTCGCTCGTAATGTCTGCTTTTTTTGGAGTCTTGTCAAGTTCAGAGCTGTAGCTAGGAGTTAGCGGGAGTTGGCCCTGGACGCCGTAAATGTAAATGACAAAATATTGTAAAACAGAATGCCATGGCGCTCCATGAAAATTTTTGCGCCATATTAAATCTATATGCAAAAACTTGGATCTGAAAATTTTCTCGCTCGCAGTTTGTTGTCTGTAATGCATTGTAAATTACCAGTGAGAAAAGTAACTGCTGCTAAACGGTTTTTACTTAAATGCATGAAATATTGTTTGGAGGAAAAGGAGCGCGCACATTTGAGAGACAATTTATATGATTTTTGCTGTTGGTTTGTTATGGGGCGGATGAATTGATTATGTATGTATTATATATATATATATATATATATATATATATATATATATATATATATATATGTGTGTGTGTGTGTGGGGGGGGGGGGGTATACAAACACACATCCATCGATGCAATCAAACTTAAACAGTGAGAAGATAAAATTAGGTTCTTCCTTCCCGACTGAACTTTCATCAAGACTTTTGCCCCCCCCCCCCCTAATCAGAGGGTCTGCGCACGCCTACGCCAAAGACCCGGGTTCCAGTCCTGCATTTTTCGCTGAAAAATTCTACGAATATTCGTCTTGTTTTGAAGCTCTTTGCATCTGTTTTTAAAATGCATTATTATTGTCAATTCACATTGCGAAACAGATTTTTATTCATCAGAGTAAACGTGTACGATACGTGGCAATACGGCACACAGCGATGTCCGTTGAACCGTGAAAACTACGGGCTCGCGCTGAGAGTCAGTGCTTGCAGTGTTGCCACGTTCCACGTACATCTTTACTCCGATGAATAAAAATCTGTATAAAATCTGTTTCGCAATGTGAATTGACAATAATAATGCATTTTAAAAACAGATGCAAAGAGCTTGAAAACAAGACCAATATTGTATTTGTAGGACTATCCAATTCTAAGAAAAAGTTACGTAGAAATTTTTCAGCAAAAAATGCAGGCTCGACCAGGACTCGAACCCGGGTCTCTGGCATACCGTGCCATTGCTCTAACCACTCTAGCCTCACCTGATTTTTCGCTATAGCTGTTTTACCTGCGTGGAATCGTCTCATTCTTCAATAAGAAAAAGTTGTTTCGCAAAATTGAAGAAAACTGTTTTTTGACAAATTTTGAAAACTTGAAAATTAAGAATTGTGTTTAAAACCTTTCTGCCTCCACTGTACTAAAATTTCACAACGATCGGACAAATCGTTTTTGATTTACAAAATTTCAAAGAGAGCGACCGTTTGCAAAACTAAAAAAACGGCCCTCTTTTTGTTTTCACGACGATAAAAAATATAAGGCCTACTCGAAAAAAAATTCGTTAGCATTAGTGTTGCACACGAGACGAGACATGTCCCGTCTCGTCTCGAAAACGAGACGGGACAGGCTTTTTAAAATTCGAGACGGGACGAGACTGAGCACCTGTCTCGTCTCGTTTTCGAAACGAGACGGGACGAGACGGCTCCTGAAAAGTCTCGTCTCGTCTCGAAAGTCTCGAAAAAATACAAACAAAATAACTTATCAATTGCAAATATTTATTTATTCGGAATAAAGCATTTTCTTTGGAAACCCAAAACAGCTTCTATTACAAGAATAGAGATCTGTAAGATTCCCCCTCAAAAAATCCTAATTCGTCACACGTTGTCCGTAACGAATTTGCCCAGACTTTAGCCTCGTGTCCCTGTATCTTCCTACTGAAATTTCCTCAGAATACCATAAATCTGGAAACTATCTGCTACCCCAAGAGCTCTCTTCCATTCATCCTTGCGCAAAACGATCCGGAGGTAGTCACTGCCATTGTTTTCTACGGCCCTGTTCCAGCCATACTGGTGACAATCGTCATAAAATTTATCGCCGAAACAGACCCTTCTTTCATTTGCGACCTTCTTCTCAAAATCCACAGCAGCCTCGAGTGCTGGTTGCAAACTCCAAAGATTTCGCACTAAAAACCTAGCTAAAGGTAAAGTTCCAGAAGCGACTAGACCGGAAAGCGGCACGTGTTGCTTTGTCGCTTGCGTGTCGTTCGGACTGGGCCGTTTTGTTAATAGCTTGCATTGTGTCGCCTCTGTCTGTTGGAAGTGAATTCACAGTGAAAGCTTGCTTATAGACTAAGGGAGATTTCACATCAAAGCGACACGCGACCCGTAACATGTGTCGCTTCAGGATTTCACCAATCGAATGCAGGTTTGTGCGGCCTGATATACTCCTACGCTGTGAAACGTTGCTGTTGATTGGCTCGTTCCAAAGCAACATGTGTCGTGTGTCGCTCCGGTCTGAAATCTCCCTAAAGGAGCGTGTCGCTTCTGGCTTTGGTGCGAAAACCCTGTGTCGCTTGTTGCTTCAACCTGAAAGCTATCTTGTGGAAATTTTACACCGAAGCGACACGTACAATTCACACCCAAGCGACAAGCGACACAATCCTCTTCAGTCTGAAGGAAAACATTCACCCCGCATCCGTGAACAACGGACCGAGGCTACAAGAGACACGTACAGCTTTTCGTGTGTATTCTGTTCGAAAGGTTGCATTGACTACTGAAAGTTCGCTTCCAAGCGACTCGTGTCGCTTGTCGCCTGTAACTTTGGTGTGAAGAAATCTTCCTCACAGCAAACTCTTCGAACCGAAGCTGCACGTCTCGCTTGTCGCTTGCTTGTTGTTCTGCTTAGGCCATTTTCTGGATACCGTATAGACAGTATAGTCGCGAGGGTTGTTATCCGCGCATGCATGATGAATGCTTGCTTATATAAACTGAAGTGTCCCTGTCGTTCGTTGCTTCAGTGTGATACTTCCGTGTCGCTTGTCACATTGAACAAGTTACAGGAGAGAAGCGACAAGCAACATGTTTCGCTTGGATACGAACCCTCAGTAAAAGTAACCTTCCGAACCGAAGCACCACGTGTCTCTTGTCGCTTGCGTGTCGCTCAAATTGGGTCGTTTTCTTAATATCGAGCGTAGAATCGCCTCGATCTGTTGGTACTTCCCGTGCGGTGAATACTTTTATCATAGATGGAACGGAAGGGGATCCTGTCGCTTGTCACTTCAGTGTAAACCCCCGTGTGGCTTGTCGCCTGTCGCGTGTTCCTTCCATCTGAAAGCTCCCTGCGTGTACGATGGATAAAGAGTGGATGGAAGCTAGAAAAGCAAGGCAGATTCTATACATTATCTAGCTATTAATAATCAACAAACTTTATTTGATATACTCATGTTCTTATGATTAAGGAATCATATTTTTCTCACTATAGCTACAGTGAGCAAAGTGATTACAGGTTTAACCAATTTTCGAGAATAATATTTGTGATGTCTCCCAGTTATAACTTTTGTTGGCATAATATCCTGCATTACTTTCACGAGACGAGACGGGACGAGACGAGACAAACGAATATTTTCGAGATGAGACACGAGACGAGACAGCATTTTCACGAGACGAGACAGACCAAAGTCTCATCTCGTTTCGTCTCGTGGGCAACACTAGTTAGCATAGATCAACACAGAACTGAATAAGCTAAATTTATATGTAACACTTTTTTACTATATAGGTCTGTAATTTGCTGGCTGTAAGTTACAGCAATTAAAACTGCAATGTCCAAAATAATAATGAGAGAACGTTTTCACTAGACTTAGAATCATGTTGACTGTCCTAACTAGGAGTGTACGCAACACAAAATTTTTGGTCGGGACGGGATTGGAAAGTGACATTTTTGTGATCTCCACGTTCAGGACTGAAAAATTTGCAGAATTTTTCCAATGTGGTGAAAACTTCGAATTCTACACACTCTATCCCCCTGAAGTGATTTCTTCCGGAACAAAAACTGTTATTTTTTTAAACATTCACACTCAATAGTCAAGGTGTGAGTGAAATCCTGCAGAGGAATATTTCCCCTTCACCAATAGTCTTGTCCTAACAAATTACCCACTATAAATTTGTAGGTGTCGGGAAGTTTTTGCTATAACAACGGAGATAAGCAATTAGTTTTGACTTCAGGTAAACTAAGGATAATAATGAAAACACAAAGTACTGTGTTTGTGAGTGCTGCATGCTTTCTCTTTCTCTCCTTTTCGAGAGACCAGCAACAATAACAATATATTCACGATAAAAGTAAAAGAAATTACAAGGCAAATATAGCTGTGAAATATAATTAAACATTAAAGCAAAATCTCAACAAAAACTTTTATATAATAAAACATTTTCAATTACTTTCGACTTTAGTGGCATTTAAACCAGTTGCTAAAGAAATTGTTTCATACAATATAAATATCTGATACACACACTATGGATACTGCATATAAGTAACAAATGAAGGTCATTCTCCCCACCACCAGTCCTCAATGATGTCACACTCTTTCTATACTGCAGAAAATACCAAGAACAAATTATGAGTACATTTAAATATGATCCCTAAGAATTTTTCGACTGTTCGGGATACAGAAACGTTGTGAAATCATTTCCCTAAGTGGGAGTCTGACATTGGCAATTCATACAGCGTCTCCCATGACCAATTTGTCTGATTATTAAAAAAAGGGCGTGACAATCAATCTTCAGTAATACAGTGCCTTTCATGGTTACGTCCTCTGCGAAGCAGCAGCTAGTGCGCTGAGCAGTGAGATTTAGGTCTGTTCTTGATAAGAAGCGAAAGGTGAAACAGCGTGTGCTTACTGAGGAGATAGTAGACGATGACGGAGCACGATTGGAACATACTCCTCAAAAATCCCTCTGGTACCTTCTACAAGAAACAAACATTTCCATGATGTCTGTGTGGCGAGCTACCAAGCTTTGAAACCTGAAGCCATACATTAGAAGAATCGAACGAAAATATCAGGAGAGAAACTGAAGCGATTTCGGAAGAGGAACCGATACGTGTTAGTGAAAATTTCCTAAAAAGATGTCGTAAATGTGCGGATGCAGGAGGACAACATTTCCAACACCTCTTGTAACAAGGTACCTGCTCATTTTAATAGTAAATGTCAATGTCATTACATAGCTAGCAATTCCAGTTATGCAGATATTGCATCCAGTTTGCCGGCCGACATGCTCTTGCTGCCCAGCATGCTAGCCCCTGTTCTATGGATGACTTGACCATGAAAACCACTGTATTATACTTTAGCAAGTGAGAGCCTGTTCCTCCTGCAAATCTCTCACAAAGGGAGGTTTTCAAACAAGTGCTTTTCAAATGTGCAGTGTTGATCTCAAAAAAGAAAAAAAAACACCTAAGAAGGAAAACAGTTACAGCTGTTTTTCCCCTTTGGATTGATTGATTGATTTGATTTTTTTTACTTCGCTTTTGTGCCATTTTTGGTTAAATGAGGATGAGTGATGATATGATCAAATTCATGAATGGACACTCACAAACATCCATGCCCAGGCCAGGATTTGAATGATGATATGATCAAATTCATGAATGGACACTCACAAACATCCATGCCCAGGCCAGGATTTGAATCCATGACCCCTGGCATCGTAGCATGGTGTGCTAAACACTTTGCCATGGGGGGCGGCTTTCCCTTTGGAGAATCATTTTTTTGTGGGAATGGCAATTATGGTAACCTATTAACAAAGAAACAGAATTCGAAGATACAAATTAAAATTTAGAACAAAAAAAAATCCTATTTCAAGAGCCTCTGTCTCAAGCTGAGATGATTGCTGTCCCAGACATTTGCTAAACATTAAGAGATGCAATCAAAGAACAAAGTATTTTTTATTTTTGTTATTTAGCATCACTTTTCTGCCCCTATTGGCTAATTGTAATGATGAGGATGAGTAATGATTAGATGAAACTGATGAAGAGACACTCAGGAAATGACCATGCCCAGTTCGAGACTCAAATCTGAGAACTTCGGTGCAAAGAGAAAAGCCATGGAATGTAGTTCAAGCAGGCGTCATTATTCCACCCGCTTACACTGTGATTCCAACAACGGATGGTGCCCCACAGACTGAAATATGACAATTTTCTAAACCTGCCATATTCACCTAATTCTGCATTTTGACTTCCTCCTCTTTCAGGAACTGAAATAAGGTCTATTGTTACGCACCCAAGTGCCATGACCAGTTGTATATAGCGGACGATAGATGGCAGTGTGCGGCAAAAGTCGGAAGGACTTGATTAAAGCAACAATGCAAAAGGAAATCATATGAATGTGATTGTAAATAGTGAAATTAATTGTGAATGTTTAATTTGTGAACTTATAACAACAATGAATTGGATCAAGGCAGCAGAGATAAAAGATCGCTATACATGTCATATGTGGCCATATAAGGAAAGTAAAAAAAAACAAATAACGATTATGATTTCATGTCTTTAATGTTTAGCAGAAACGAGTTTTTCTGTTAGGCCTTTGGTTGTTTGTCCCGTAGTGGTGCCAAGTTCTTGGCAGCCCACAAGCACCCCCGAGTTGCGCATACATTGCAGCACCGAATCAAGGTTGAGTGCGGGATCGGCGGTGCACCTTGATTACCCCTTTTGGAATGGTTTAGGTGGTGGCCCAGCGTGTCAAGCAGCAACGCGATGGAGGGACGATAGATATCTTTGGGGGCAGATGCCTAAGAAAAGAGGCAAAAGAGCTGGGAAAAAGACCCGTGAAGCCTATAGCTAGAAGAATAAGTTCATATATGTATAAGAAGAAATTTGCTGTAGAAGAATAAGTCCATATATGTATAAGAAGAAGCCTATAGCTAGAAGAATAAGAAGTTTGCTGTAGAAGAATAAGTCCATATATGTAGAAGAAGCCTACAGCTAGACGAATAAGTCCATATACAGGGTGACAATTAATTAACTATATGAAAGAAAACAGTCATAATTTAACGGTTCAAGTGATGACGTCCAAACAGCGTGGTTGGCCACAGGGCATGATGGGAATTCGTATGCGCATGCGCACGCAACGTGTTGATGTCGGCCATTTGCAAGTGAAAATGTCATTTGGGGGACTGAGAATCCGCATTTCACAATCGAGAAGTCTCTCCACCCTCAACGGGTGATGGTGTGGTGTGCAATGTCCAGTCATGGAATAATCGGTGCGATATTCCTTGACGGCACTGTGACTACTGCACGATACGTGATGGTTTTGGAAAATGATTTCATACCCATTATCCAAAGTGACCCTGACTTTGACAAGATGTGGTTCATGCAAGACGGAGCTCGACCCCATCGGACCATGAGAGTGTTTGACATCCTGGAGGAGTATTTTGGGGACCGCATTCTGGCTCTGGGATACCCAGAGGCCACTGGAAGGGGACTTGCTTGGCCACCATATTCCCCGGATCTGAACACATGTGACTCATTTTTGTGGGGCTATGTTAAGGATAAGATGTACAGAAATAACCCCAAAACCATTGCCGAGCTGAAAACTGTCATTCAGGAGGTCATCGACAGCATCGATGTTTCGACACTTCAGCGGGTCATGCAGAATTTTGCTGTTCGTCTACGCCACGTCATCGTCAGAGATGGCAGACATATCGAACATGTCATAACCTAAATCCGAATGTCTGTAGTGCCGTTTACATGTGCAATACAGTTTGTGTACTACGTGGTTTGTCACTAATTTCAGTTTTATTTCATATAGTTCATTAATTGTCACCCTGTATGTATAAGAAGAAAGAGGAAGAATTCGGAAATATAAAACTTTATATGGAGATTGTAGGAAATTACTCATGTGTATTGAATGTATTGATAACCTGTTTTTCAGAATATATGTTGGTTTATTTCCTTCCATAGTGGGTAAACATTGTGTTTCTTTTTATCAACCTCAAACTTTTGTTGCTCATGTTTAACAGCCCTAGGTATCTCATGTATCTATCCCTGTTCTAAGCTGGCAAGTGATCAAGTCTCAAGACTGGGACGTGGTACTATGTTATAAATGCTTCCACAATGACCAGGCAGTGATACATACAGTGTAAGTATAGTTCCAGATGCAGGATGGCATCTTTTATTTATTTGTCTTATTTTCCATGGCAAAGTTAAGGCTGTGGAAGCCTTCTCTCCCGCTTAACCATAGTTACATCTATACATTTCTAATTGATAGAGGTATGTACACAAACGTACTGACAAGGAAATTCCACATAACATAATGCAAAGTAATTTCATAAATCAGAAAATAAAAATAAACACAAAAAACCTAAACCTATACAAAGACATTCACACAAACCCGTTATCGGGTGCATCGAAACTTGTGAATAACAGAGTATCTGTCGACCACCGCGTCGTATCATTATTAACATATCAAATGTACTTCTGAAACTGTGGTTGCAGGGGAAGAGTGAAGGAACAACCAACCAGCACAAAAGACGTATTCTTGGAGCGGCCAGTCAAGTGGAACAAGATGGGATCTCAGTAATGCTGTGGCGGCAGGCGATTGGCCTCTTCCGAGCTGCTTGGCGTTCAGGTTCCCAAGGAAAGGTAGATAGTGATTTTCAGAGAAATACGTGCTATGTCGCAATATGGATTGGTGGTGTTAACGCTATTTCTTATAGGCGGAATTGAGCAGAACCCAGGTCCACGTAACAATGTTGATGTCCAGAGCAAACTTTCCGAACTGAAGCAAGTTATGCTCGTAAAAAGCTCGAATGAAACTAAGTGAAGCAACTATCTGTCACTGTGAGCAGACTGGTAGGAAGAATAGATAAAATCGAGGCCGAAACAGACCAACTCAAGTTAGATGTAAGTGAAGTGCAATCCTATGTTCGATCTCTGGAGGATCACATAGATGACATTGAGAACAGGTCACGGCGGCAGATCCTTGTTTTGCATGGTGTTCCGGAAAAAGCACGCAAAACGTAGGATGAATCAGCAAACGCGGTGCGAGATTTAATAACAAACAGACTCCATCTCTCCTTACCGTCGGACTCCATCCAAAGAGTACATCGTACAGGGAGCGCGCACTCAGGAAAACCCCGGCCGATCTTGTGTAAGTTTCTGCGGGATACAACCAAGGAGGAAGTTCTAAAACATAGCAACAAAGTCAAAGGCACCAACATTTATATCGAACAGGACTACTCCTTTGTTGTTCGTCAACAGAGGCAGCGATTAAAGAAGCATCTCTTTGAAGCCAGGCAACAAGGATGCAAAGCCCATCTCACGTACAAGTACCTCAATGTGAACGGTAAAAAGTATACCATATGGGACCTGGAAGACAGAGAGATTATGTAAGAGTTCCTGTAACACAAAATTCTTCGGCCACTTCATTTTCCAAGAACCAGGCTCTTCCCTCAGTATTGGAAATCTGACATCGAAGGAAGCAAGACCGACAGCGTCCACACTTTCGTCCGAAAAACCAGTGCAAGCAACAGGCTCCCCCCTCCACTATCACCCACCTGTGACAAGAAAGGAAGAGGACAATGGCCATCTTCCACAAATAGGTCAAGATTCCACCTCTCCTCTAGCTCAATGGTACCCCAGGCACCAAGGCAACAACCTACAGAGAATTTGAAGCGAGGAACGTGGACTCGAGAAATATAAAGAAGGAAGTGCACGTGCCTATTTGGAACAGGTAGGATGTTTTGACATAGTGTATCAAAATGTTAGGGGGCTGCACACTAAAATGCAGTTATATTGTGTAACGACTATAATGCCGTGGCTATTACTGAAACATGGCTCACCAACAAACATGCCAATACTGAAATATTTGACGATCATTACAATGTGTTTAGAAGCGATAGAAGTGCTTGTAACTCAGGGAAAAATTTGGGTGGGGGCATGCTCTTGGTTGTTCAAAAGCAATACACGGCAACGGTTATATGCAAGTATGATGAAAATCCAGATATTGATTCTGTGATCGTGAAAATTAAAATTCAGGGACTGCCATCGCTATACGTCTGTGTAAAAATTATTGCTTTATCTACATTAAGACAACTCGGATTAATTTTTTTACATCACTCCATGATGCAATAGTAATTCGTACAATTTATTCTATGCTTTTATTGAAAGACATTGCGGACCCACGCATAACATTCTCCTTATAGGTGATTTTAACATTTCCTGCATAACAAACAATAATTACAATCTTATTGAGTCAACTCCCATTTGTCGCGACCTGTATAATTTTATGTCATTCCATGAATTGCGTAGTATAAACAATATTCAAAATTGCAACAACAAAACCCTAGATCTCGTTCCCAAAATGCAACTTACATGAGAGACGGACCCCCCTGGTACCCGAGGACAAACACCACCCGTGTCTCATTTTAGAAGCGAAACATGTAAAGCAAACATGCTGTAAACACTTGCAGGGCAATTTCTCTTACAACTTTAAAAAGGCTGATTTTCAGAAACTGTACCATAAATTATCTGCTGTTAACTGGGAGATCTTAAAGCTTTCCAATGATGTTAATACATGGTAGACATGTTTTATGATGTAATGTACGAATCTCTCGATGAATGCATCCCTTTAAGACAAGTTAAAGCACCAAAATATCCTAGGTGGTTTACAACTAGTATAATTAAGAAAATTAAATCAAAGGCGTACCACCACAAAAAAAAAGAAACAAAGTGTAAGCGACCCAACTTATCATGCTAATAAATTTAGAGAAATTAGATCACTAGGAAAAAAAGAAATATCAGCTGCATATGATAACTATGTATTAAATGTTGAAAATAATATGTAGGCCTTCTCTCTTTTGGACGTATAAATAGTAAAAAATGCGACAAACCAAAACACCCTGTTTCTGAGGATGGTGAGCCCCTACCAAACGTAAACGCGGTTGCAGAAGAATTTGCGAAACACTCTCAGTCTGTGTACACAGGCAATGGGTCCACGTATAATATTGAAATTATGACAGAGCATTCACAAAGTAGAGTGCTAGACATACTGAATATTCAAGAAATCAGTATAAATTAAATTGAAAATGCTATCAAAAAGTTAAAACCAAAAAAGTCTGCTGGACCTGATAAAATCCCACCGTACATTTTCAAAGGTTACGTGGATGTTTTAAAGGTTCCTCTGTCTATCATCTTCAACTTTGTCCTATCATCTATGCAGTTTCCAGATAGATGGAAAGTGACTCCTATATGTCCAATTCAAAAGTCGGGTGAAAACAATACGATACAAAACTACCATCCTATTTCTATTTTATCCATTCCTGCGAAAATACTTGAACAAATACTATAAGTTACATGTATATTTTTAACCATGTGAAAAATTCCATATCCGAATTTCAACATACCTAACAGCTCAATTGAAACAAATCTTGGAGAGAAATTGCATTATACAAGTACAGTATTATTAGATGAAGGGGGGCAAGTAGATGTGATATATACTGATTTCTCAAAAGCTTTGGACACAGTAGACCATGACGTAGTACTGAGTAAACTAGGTAGCTTTAATTTGTCACACTCCCTAAGAAAACTCATGGCGTTGTACCTAATGAACAGGCGACAGTATGTCACCTACAAAGGCTCCTCATCTGATGAATTTTTGGTGAGCTCGGGCATCCCTCAGGGATCCAATATAGGGTCTCTTCGATTTTAGTTGTTAATTAATGATTTACCTGAACATCTGATTGATTCTCACAAACTCTTGTCCGCTGACGATTTAAAGTTCTACAAACAAATAACAAGTGCAGACGATTTTGTCTCCTTACAATGCGACATAAATAGGTTGAGTCTGTGGTGTTCATATAACAAACAAAGTGGAAAAGGTAAGAGATCTAGGAATACTTTTTGATTCTAAATTAACGTTCGCCTACCATCTGGACAAAGTAATAAGCGAAGTCTACAAGCTTGTAGGATTTATTATTCGCACGGGCAGGGGCTTCAGAAGTACACAAACTCTAAAAATATTGTATTATTCTCTAGTGCATACAAAACTCGAATTTGGCTCTGTCATTCGAATTTGGCTCTGTCATATGGAACACAGAAGTTCAAAAACATACCGCAAATTTAGAACGTGTACAGTCAAAATTATTGTGATACATGAAATTCAAACTGGAAGGCGAATACCCCAGGTTCAAATCATATACTAACTTAATAGAGCAATTCCATATGGACAGACTTGACCACAGAAGAATGGCCCGAGACCTTATGCTACTTTGGAAAATTTTTAATGGGAAACTTCGATCTCCTCTGTGGCTTTCACAATTCAAAATACGCATTCCAAAAATATGACCCAAGCATTTGCTCACATATATCATGAAAAGGTCACCTATTTGGAGAATGAGTGCAGTCTACAATGCTATGGAGAAAGAGAATAGAAGCATCGATTTGTTCACAATGTCATATTCACAATTCAAGAAAATAGTTATGAATACATTGGCTAGAAAAATAGATGGAAATATGTCATGAAACTCTACAGTATTGTTATTCTATGTATTGTATAAGAAATTGTACTATTACAATATGAACTCTGTAAATTGGTGTAAACCTGTTGAGTTCAATAATAAATAAATAAATAAACACACATGTACGTGTGTCTGATTTTGTAAAAATTCGAGTAAATATTGCAGTTTAGTGTGTTATGACAAATGGTTGACAGATTTCAGTGTCATTTTTTGAAGTTGGTATGTATATTAGATTTAAATTGATGGGTTGTTGCTTGATAAAAAACTTCTTACTTGCCTCTTAAAAATAGATATTGAGGATGCACTCAGAATTTCGAGGGGTAGTTTGTTCCACAGAAGGGCAGTGGACACCATGAAGGATTTTGTGTAGAAGTTAGAGTTGTGAAGCGGAATGGGCAGCTGAGATCTCTCGTGCGATCTGGTGTTGAGGCTATGGGAGTTGGAAAAGACTGAGAATCTGCTTGAGAGATAGAGATAAGCAGGTTCTTTTAAGGTCATTTATAGAATATGGTAAGATTGTGTACATTTTGTCAATCGGTAAGTTCAAAAAAGTTTAGATGTTCATAGAAGGGGATTAAGTGATCTTTGTAATTGAGTTCAAATATAAACAGGATGCAGGCGTTATGAACTCTTTTCACACGCTGAGCTAGATTATCTGATAAATCAGAGTATACACAGTCACCCTACGCAAGATGCAGGAAAATGAGCTTTTGGACGAGCTTGATTTTAATGCTAGGTGGTAGAAAATTGTTACGCCTACAAAGGGAGTGTATCATTCCAAAAGAACTTTTAGTCGCTGCGTTAATGTGGTCAAACCAGGAGATATGATGATGATCGAATATCATGCTGTTATTATTGTTTCTATATCTATGTCTAACATATTTATGGGAGAGAGGGGGCAGATTTGCAACAATGAAAGCAGCTTTTCCCTTTTATAAACACAGGATCCACAAGTGTCAGGGTATGTGGGAGAACTGTGAAACTCGACAAGGTGAATAGGTAGAGAGGGACTAACATGTGTGCAACATATGAACTTCCTATGTACTCTGCATCATAGGAGAAAAACCTTTTTGATGGCCTCCAAATAAATTTTAAAAAGAGTCGCTTCCATCACTTACTTGAGTATCATCTGCAGGCCACAATTCTCTTGAAACGGGACCCTGTGGATGACTGCATTCCAATTCCTCTCCTTCAGGACCTAAACATAAAAGAAGATAAATAATAAGAAATAATAAACATCTTTTCCAATATTACAAAGCCTGTCTATTATTAAACTTTCATGGCTCTTCACTAATACTGTGAACAAAGTTAAATAGAGAGACATTTGTGAGGTGGATTAAGAGGAAAAGAACTTTAACCCTTAGACACCGACCGTTACACCCATGTCACAAGAAGTGTTGTGCGACTTTGGGAAGACCCCGCAAAGATAATGTTTGGAAACACATGTTTTGACAGTCAAGAGACAGATGTGTGTCATTACTTACTAGCAAAGTTTAATTTCATTCTGACTATATTTGGGGGAGGGGGGGGGGGCAATTCCCAGCTGAAAAAAAAATCAGGGCCTTTACATTAGAACTTATTCCTTTTTCTCTGAGAGTATCAGCAGCAAGTGTGCAATTCTTGCCACGAGAATGAAACACATATCAGGCAATTTTGGATCCTCATGTCACAACGTTGCATACGTGGGGGCCTGACGAAGTTCATATTTCATTTTTAAAAAACACATTTCTTTAAATTTTGTCTTCTTCTTTTCTTGATAAATGAAAATTGGGTTTTTCGACCACACTTTATAACCTAGTCTGTACTTAAGAAAACAAGGAATAGTTTGTAACTCTAGTGAACCTAGTTTTTAAAATATAATATAGGCACGGATTTTACAATAGAATATTTTCCCCTGTAAATTATCAGCAGCAAGCGTACAATTCTTGCAACGAAAATTAAACACATATCAGACAATATGCAGGTACCGTTTTGAACAATCACGTCCAGGCTTTGCCTACATTGGAGCCAGCTTAGTTCAAATTGCAAAATTTGTCTTCTTCTACTTGATAAATAAAATTGATTCTAAGCAAATTTCTAAGAAATGGAGCCATGTAAAATCACAAATTATTATGACCATGAAGTAACAACAGAACAAATTAGGTTTAGGAATTCAAATCAAAGCATGGATGCACATTTTCATCCACAAAACAGAGCTTTATGGACAAAATAGGAAGCCTAAACACAATAACAACATTCACCATGTAGGGGATACCAGTCTCGCAAACCAGAAAATGGGACTTGAAGTGCTTACTAAGCATCGCCCAATAAAACACCACTTTGCAGGCCTTGACCCTAAAAAATCTGTCGCACCATTGAGTTATTTAAGCACAAAAGGGCCAATAAATAATATTGACAAAACATGTAGCATTACAGTCACAAAAAGTCACCACCTAGAGCTGCAAAATGCAATAAGTAAACCTGGAAACATGTACAAAATTAATAAACAATTTTACATTCAAATGTAAATAAATAAAACACGATTAATACAATAACTTTTGCATGCACTAAGAAGGATTAAAGTAATTCTACATGAAGATAACAGTAAATTAATTGGTAAACATAATAATGATCATCATCCTTTAAAAATCATGTGAGGGGAAATGTCAACACTTGTAAAAAATATTTTAAATAAGTGCCAGTTAAGTTGAAACTTGAGATTAAAAAGTTGACTTACATAACAGCCCCACTAAAGTTGCTGACCAAGGTAATTTATTAAAATTAAAAACACTTTACACATAACATTTCTACCCTATATCAGGGTCTTCGTCAGATGAAGAACTAAACTAAACTAACTTGTCTGAGGAAGATCCTGATATAGGGTAGAAAGGTTATGTGTAAAGTGCTTTTCATTTTTAATAAACTGCCTTGGTCAGCAACGTTAGTGTATTTAATATGGAAACAAGGCTTGTGTTACAACTGCCCCACATACACTGAAAAATGGAACATAATTAAAGGGTTAAACTTAAAATCAGTTAACAACTGATGGGTACAATATAGTACTTTCTTGTGATATTGAATTGATCATTCAGATTCATGTGAACCTTATTTCTAATATACATATACAATAAAACAGATCCTGTCCATAACAGGCCTATCATTAGGAACCAAAATATTCCAGACATTTTCAAGTAAAGCAAGAAATAGCAAATTTCAACTTCAATTTTTATTTTGGTAATGGTTCCGAATTTAATGTTTTCCCTCAAATTTCATAGGAGTACTAGGAAGTGCATTAGAATACTGGAAATGGTTGTGTGAATAAGTTCAATGCTTGGGGAAACGAAAGGCCCAAGTTCTTTTTGTTTTATTGCAATTTCATCATGCTATGAATTGCAATTTTTACATGGTGCAATTTTTATTTACGTCTCTGAACACATACTGCAGAGTTTTAGCGATTACTTAAGATTTTGTTCACTATATTCTTTCGTGGTTAGGTTAGGCAGGTCAGGTTTGGTTCTCTAAGCATTAAAATAAAGTCCCTAAATGCATTCTAATAAGGTTTTGATTAACTCCTACATTCATTCTCAATAGTCTACGATACTTAATGTCGCTTGTCCATGGGAGGATGCACATATTCTTACGTAAGGTAATTTTTAAGTTGTTTTTTTTTCAGCATAAATAACTTTTTTTCAAATCCAAACAGTGCTCATTACTTTAAGGAAGGTTCAAATTTCCTGTGACAATGATTTCCAAAATTCTACGATAATTTACTCTTCTTGCTAGGAGAATTTGAAAAAAAATCATAAAACAATCGGAACCGTTACCAAACTAATTAGCACAGTTAAAAGCATCACTAAGTATTAGTTATCACAAAAATTATGATTTGAACTGTAGCTTAGGCGAACATGCATCCCTGGTTTCCTGACTGGGTCATGCATTTTCGTGAATTTTCATGCAAGGCTCGAAGGCCCGAGACCAGATATTATGTGATCAGTAGACCTTGGATTTTAGGTTTTTAACCTATTTTTTCCTTTACAGGTATGTAAGAAATAATATGTTATGTGAGTGTTTCATTAAAAAAACACAACTGATGAAGTTTTATAGTGGCTAAAAAAAACTACTTTGCTTGTTAGAACCTATTTTAGGTTTATGCTCCTAAATCAAACCTTTTTATTCTAGGGTTTTATATATTTTTAAAGGTTTTACAGGATTTTTATGTCACACACAGGCATTTGCTTTGTTTGGTCACGAAAAAATCAATAATGAACGTGTTTGAAATGTGCTCTCTGTCGATTTCCCTTCCTCCAAGTCCATGGTGATTTTTCAAAGTTCAAAAGAAAGCAAAATGTCTGGTGCCACTGTTACCTGTACAACCCAAAGTGGTCTGACCTGTGTTGTGTTGCTCAGTTTCGCATCACTTGCACACATGTTTTGCAAACTAACATTTCTGCATTGAAGTTTGCACCACTGACTATGTTTTTGTTGAAAGATTATTTTCAGCATATACGATGATTCCCACAGACAAAATTGCGGAGTTTGACTGTGGATAACATGAAAAAAGATTCTTGCCTAACTATACGGCGAAGAGTGGATTTTAATAGCAAATTTCCAATGGTAAGTTCTGCCATCGCCATAGGGTTAGGCAACGCACATAATGTTATGCAAGATAGTGCGTATTTCAGGATATAGGTGTTCCATTTTCATTGCTGGTGACTATAGCTAATCAGCATTTATCAGAAAATTTTGAACTATTTTAGGTTTTCTTGAACCTACTTCAGAATTTTTCATGCCTAACTTATGATTTTTAGGACCTTTCTTAGGATTTTTCGAACCTATTTTAGGATTTTTAGAGCCTATTTTTGGAACCTAAAAGCACACTTTTTAGAACCTATAAATCCGAGGTCTGGTGATCAGTTATTTCAAGCATTTAAAGTGTAAATCACCAACCCTGAGACCTTCTGTAAACAAACCGTCTCACCGATTTGATGTATCACTGAACATGGAGACCTTCCCACACACATAAAACTCACCATGTTGAAAGTGGCACTACTTCCTTGCTGTTCACATGATTATTTTTAGAAAATAACCAATGTTATAAAATATCAATATGTAGACAAATCTCTAAGCTCATTGAAAGTTACAATGCATATGCGTACAAAATGTTCAGTTATCTTCCTTTGCCATGTCACCAAGTTATTTTCTGAAGTGCACAATATTTGGTGAAACAAAAATCGTTATTAGGATGCTTGTCAAAGTTTCCAACCACAATAAATTTATGAACATTCTTTGTCTTGTTTTGATCATCATCATCAATATATTTATTGGACTTACAGCATTGCATATGGCTGTTTATGCCCATTATATATTTTATTTACATAAGATACAATTTACATAAAATCTAAAAACAAACTTCAAATACACTCCTATATCAAACCTTAGAAATATACATATATTACCATGTTATATCATTTTGTCTAAAAGATGCAAGTAAAATATATTCAATTCGCATGCAAGAAAGAAGCCAAAATTATGGGAAATGATTACTGGTGCAAAGAGTTAACCATAAAGGATAAAGGTGAAGCAATAAGTACAAAAGAAAGAGAACTGGGTTTAAAGTGAGACATCATTTGCGACAGCGTATCCCATACTACAAATTGGCCGTTGTTTTGCCTTACGTAATGAATCCTGTAACAACGCTGGATTTTCGTGTGGATTAATTTACTTCTATGAGTTTGCAATGCTTTCTGCATGCATGTGGTTTTGTTTACAGAAGGTCTCAGGGTTGGTGATTTGAACTTTAGGAGCGTCATTTTAATGGTTAGAGCCTTAAAACTGACCCACCTAATCGGATAACTAAAGGCTTTACGGATATTTTACTAACGCTAAGAGCATAAAAAAAACTAAAAAAAAATAAAGACACCTTAAAGAATGTTCCACAAAGCAGATAGGTAAGTAGGAATGTTAAAAATGACGAAACGAAGAAGTGAGATGTGTTTGTGCAATAGTAAATATTTAATAAAATCAGAGGTAAAACTTCGTTAGCGTCCCAACGGATCTATTCTTTTTTACTCAAGAAACTACTTACCGAAATGAGTTTCTGTAGCATTTAAAAGTTCTTGTTGGTATTTTCTTTCATCAAGAAAAACCAATGTTGTCCGTATATGCAAAATTGAACGAAATGAGTGCTAATGGAACCTAACCTAACCTCGTAGGCATACCTTGTCCCCGTGATGGTTCGTAGGGCTACCTGTGGATGGTTTTTGGGGTTAAAGTTAATGGTTTGTGGGGCTAACGTCAATGGTTTGTGGGGCTAACATCAATGGTTTTGGGGGCTAATGTCAATGGTTTAAAAATTACTCTTTATGTCAAAAATTGAACTCTTTTTCCCCGAAAAAAGCAAAATAGCACCTTGAAGAATCTTTCGCAATGCAGAAGAGGTAAGTACGAATGTTAAAAATGACTAAATAAACGAGTGAGAGATGTTGAGACGCTATCAAAGTTTTACCAAATCAGAATTAAATAATTGAAACTTGGCCTCGTGGTAACAGTTTCATATAGGCAAAACACATTTCTTCAATTTTACAGGAGAAAGTACTTACGGAACAGAGTTTCTGTAGACTTTTGAAAGGTCGTGGAAGTGTTTTCTCCCCTCGTTCAATTTATTCGGCCAGTAAAACATGTATTTTTCGACATTAACACTGCATACTGACAGACGATAGACAACCCTAGTCAAGATTTGCCCGCCATATTGTAACGTGAAGCGAAGAAGCAACGAAGGTACTAATCTGATATTCCCCGGACATATTTCTTCATTTTTACAGAAAAAACTACTTACAGTAATAAGTTCCTGTAGCATTGTCTAACATTTGGAAGGTGTTTTGTGTGATGTGGGAATGTTTCATAGCGGAAATTCATGTTCTTTGTTGAGAATTAATTCTCTGACAGACAATAGCCTTTGGCGCGTACACCTTCGTACATCATCACACATCGTGATTGTGTTTTGTTCATGTTCATTGGGCATCTAGTGTTTCGAACTGTGTGTTTGCAACGAAAGCTAGAAACATGACGTGTTGTGGATGCATGGTGAAATTCGTACCAGGTGTGGAAGATCCAGTGGATTTCTTAATTTAATTGAACACAGGATCGTGAAGAAAGGAAAGGAATGATGAAAATGTGGCAGTGAATGTAAGCTACTCGTTACAAGGAATGGGCTGTGGGTATATGCCTAATATGACGTGTCGTGGATGCATGGTGAAATTCAGGTATGTTTTCCATATCCTGGAAACTAATTTCTTCAAATTTAAAAGTTTGGAGCTCATTTGGGGGCAGGTGACACCGGCCAATTTCTAACATGCCTTGAACAGGGACTCTATAGAGAAAGCTGGTTGGCCGGAGCGGAGCGGAGGCGGGCCACGGTAGGTCAATTACCCCACGGGCAGAGCCCGGAATCTGTGGGAAATTTGGACTCAAAAATTTCAAACGAAAATAATTTTTTAGTTTAAATTTCCCATCGATTCCGGGACGGATAGCCCCAAAAACCATTCACGGATAGTGCCACGAAACATTACAATTTTCTTCGTAAAACAATGTGAAAAAGTTTTTTTAAAAAAAATTGGATCTGATGAGCTTTGTCCATGGGTATTTCTTGGGTTCCGAAGGTTGGAACACTGCATAACGAATGAAAATCGACAAAACACAATCACGATGCGCGATTATGTAGGAAGGTGTATGCGCCATATTGTGTCTTAGGCAAGCGAAAAGACTACGAGAAAGAAGTACTCAGGTAACAGTTCACTATGGGGGTGACGGATTTCTTCAAATTTACAGGAGGAAGTGCTTATGGAAATCATTTTCTGTAGCATTGTGGAAGTTCGTGAATGTAGTTTTGATCCATTTTAATGCGAATACATGTTGTTTTCTGCAAAAATCTCGGTCACACACGCTGTCTCTGCTGCCGCCATTTGCTTTCTGCACGAGAGCACAATGTTCCATGTGTTAGATAACGTAAACCCCGTTGTGGTACTAGTTTAATATCCTTCGGACAGATTTTTTCATTTCTACAGAAGAAACTACTTACCGTAATATGTTCCTGTAGTATTGTCTAACATCTGGAAGGTGTTTTGTGTGATGTGGGAATGTTTCATAGCGGAAATTCAACCATTGACGCATAGCCCCATGAACCATTCATACAAAGCCCCACGAACCATTTCCGGTAAGGTTAGGTTAGGTAGGGTCACAATAGGTTACAATAGTTAAAAATTGGTTTCAAAAAAAAATATGCGTAGCCCCACACACCATTCTCGCATAGCCCCACGAACCATTGACACATAGCCCCACAAACCATTTGCGGAAACGTACGTTCTTCAGTTACAAAAACACTTTCTTCAAAAAAAACGTGAATACACGTTAAAAAATGATCCGCGAAGCAGATAGGTAAGTAGAAATGTCAATAATTGACGAAACTCAGAAGTTATGTCCGAAGGATAGTAAACATTTACCAATCCCACTTTAAATAATGTTTCGCAATGCACAATAGGTAAGTACGAATGTAAAGAATGACGAAATGGACGAGTGAAATGTGTTTTGCCTATATCAAACTGTTAACTTTCTCACTTTTCAGAAGTAAAGTATACATCAATTCTAACAGGTTAGGCAACAAAATAAATATACCTAGTTAGAGTACGAACTGTATTTTGTCCAAACAAAAAGTAATCGTAAAATTACAGGTACTGATACTAATATCTTATTAACTGTAAATGTATGATCCTTCAATGCAGGCGAACATGCATAAGTAACTGTCATAGTTTCCTCAATATGTTGGAGCAATTCAATCAAGAAAGTTAATGTCAGCCTCTTACCATTGACTTCTTGTCTTCCTTCTGCTAGAACTTCTTTAGTAAAACTAGTTATTTGATCCTTGAGGGAAGATAAACTTTCTCCAAACCATGCCATGATTTATGCGTAAACTCATATACTCTTATAAAGTTGTAATATACATATAACAAATATTGTAATATCATCTCCCATATAATACATAAGCAGAAGCAGCCATCCACAACAGCAACACCCTCATATTTCTTCTACGAAAGAAATTAAATATATTCTGTGACTTTTCCGTCCGGCACGAGCTTAAAGAGATATCTTAACATATCGTTCAGAAAGAGAGTGAAGAGTTGCACCACACTGTGGTTGCACAAGCATTTGGTGAGTTGAGCAGCATCTGCTAAGTTTTCCAGGATGGTAGGAAATGATTGTGTTTTGCCTAGATAATCGAAATTCACATCTCAGCAATGTCCCAGTGCTCTGGAAATCTCGAATTTTACATGTCCGCACACACCTACTTTTTTGTGCTGTTTATTTTTTCGGTGGCTATGGTGTTAAGTGGGGGATAAGACGTTAAGCGGAGATGGTGCAACCGGCCCTCAGATCGATAAACATAAGCCTCGGTATTTCCCTAAACAGTTGGTTGGGAAATTGATTATTCCTCAATTCAATTTCCCTATTATTCTGGATCCAAAAATTGGAAAGTATTTTCTAAGTGTGTCCCCAAAAGTCGGTACCGAATTCGGGAAAAAAATGCCATCCTGATTTCGGGTAATGATTTCCCAACTTTTCGGAATCTAGTATAGTCGGGATATTCCAAGTGGTCATGTTTAAAAGTATGTTTTTTACACCCTAGTTATTTTCCTCCCTACAAATACAAACTTTTAATTTTCGTTCGGGATCCGGTACACGCTTCTATGATGTTGATATGGTCATTGTGCTCAATATTTGTTGTCTCTTTGGACTGGGCTTCGAACGTACACCGCATACGTAAATAGAAGAAAAAGATAGAGAATTCTTAATTCTTTACACTGTGTTTCTTGTCGTAGGTGAATGAATGCATCTCTACGATTCCATTCCACGTCACCAGCATTTGGCCAGTCTTTTTTTCGTGACATGTTAAAAAGTGTTACTTCAATTCTAATTTAATACTGTGTGAAGCATCAAAAGCGTAGGACAATGGTAAAATTTCAGTTGTATTACATATAATATCAGAGTATATGTAGGAAGAATGTTGACACGCATTCATACCAGCAGGCATCAAAATATTTGCCTTATCAAAATTAATGTTTATCGTTGCAATTTTTTATAATAACCACTTCATTTTATTAATAAGTTAAGGAATCGGTAGTTCCAATAAATCTATTTGAAGCTATTGCAACTTTAGTGTCAGAATGAAGTTCGTCTCGCATAGATAACATAATTTTGTTATTTACCGGAAAAAAAGCAGTGGTTTTATGAACCTAACTGAAATTATGAAGCTAAAATTGCACGCATGAAAGTTGTAAAAATCAACTCATTTAATACATATTCGGATGTAAAGCGTCGGCTGACACAATTAATTGTTCTAATTTTGGAAATATCATATTTAAAAGGGGAGTGGGGACAATAGTTAACAAGCCTTTTTTTGACGTTGTAATCTTGAAATTGCTTATGTAGACTATTTTAATACCCAAATAAAGTTAAATTACCAAGCCCGTGTTGTTAATATGATGCTGTACATGTATCGTAGATTTTGTCATCAAATGTATCATCAATGTATTAGTATCAGTATTCAGCTTCAAAAAGAAAGATAATATACAAAATGCATTGGTCACACAATTTGTTACACTATTTATGTACCATTTGTTGAAATGTTGCATAAATAGATTTGTGACGTGCAGTGTATTAGAAAAAATCCGTCACTTCATAAATAGCTGCAGGAGAGCAAAAAATATTTATTAAAGAATTAGTTTTGTGTCACTCTAACAATATCTTATACATATTACATGTTCTAAAGAGGCATAATGAATACTTCTGCATGTTTCTTGCATAAAGGTTACTCTACTTGCAGTGTATAATATTATTCTCATACTAAAATGTTTACATGTGTAGGTTAGACAGTTCAGTTACTTCGCTTTAGTACATTTTCCTTCTGTACGTAAATATTTGTTTTTTTATGTATTTTTATTGAATTTACTAGTCTTATACTTGAATAAACGCTATGGTCTCACTGCAGAACATGGGCTGCTTTTTTCTTCTACATAGACAAACAAAATTTATGTCCCCTGAAAGTATGTACATTCTGCTTCCATTTTCCGGTGTTATTTTTCCGATTACTATTATATTTTTGTGCGAAAAAATATTTTTCCTGCTACTAAAAGCAATGCATTTCTCGGCTCATTTCTCCATTCGTTCTCGTCCATATTGTTTACGAACAGTTTCTTTCATTATTTGAGACGAGGAGTGCCTACAAGGTTAGGTTAGGCCTGTTAGGTTCCAATAGCATAAATACAATGAAAAATGTTTTTCAAGCTATGCATTTCTCCATTTGTTCTCGTCCATATTGTTTATGCACAGTTTCTTTCATTATTTTGACGAGGAATGCCTACAAGGTTAGGTTAGGTTTCACTGACAATGACAAATTATTATTCAGGCTAACAGAACTAAACTAGGCATTTTTTTTTTTTTTTCACTAGATTTGTCCGGTGCCACAATTTCAAGAGCACGCAACCTGAACTCCTATTTCTCCTAACCTGAACTCGTATTTCTCATTTTTTTCGAAAATTACACATTTCCGCACCTTGAAAGTTACTTTTCCCGATTAATAACTTCAAACCATTACCATAAAATTAGGGATCACATTTCTCCTAAGCAGCCCATATTCTGCAGTCTTACCACTATCTCTGGTAGTAATAATATCAACATGCCCATATAATTACACTGATAATACTATACCGGTGTTGCTTGTTTAGCTTACTTTTAACCTATTAATTTTAAAAACCCACTGTCTGCAACATTGGTACAGTATGTTTACTCAAATTTGTAACATTTTTTTAAAGAGAAAAAACTCTTCAAGCAGATAAAATTTGCAGGTAACAACATGAGAAAAAGACCAATAAATAAAGTTTTGCAACCTCCATTGCGGTACATAATTTTTACATTTACTGCTTTTTTTCAACTTAGAAATTACATAGACACATTGTAGAACTTCCACACATTAATTCACTTCCAAACTCATCCTATGCACCTTACAAAAATTATCCAACACGTGGATGTGAGACCCATTTTTTATTTTTAGAATAAGTGATCATTTTGGATTATTACAAGGAAGTATTTTTCAAAGGTTATATTGAATGTGTAAGTGTTGCCTGAAAAGCTACTCTGTGTTAACATATGTGTATTTTTTCTAGGTCCTAATAGCAGCTGCAGTTTGTACCAAAGCTGGGAAAGGTAAGAATGAGCTTATTAAAGTACCTTTATTGAAGATAAACCCTCACTAAACTCATTACATTAGTATGTAGGCTGAATACAGTATATCCGTGTTATGGTACAAATTTCACATTAGTTACACATCATAACATTCTAAACATATTCACTATTTACTATAGTCAAAAGAGAACTTTATAACATAAATATTTACATTACTCATTTGTTTTGTTCAAACAAGTGTGCTCGGGTCCCCAGCCAGGTTAAATCGGCATTAGCTTCCAACGTTTCAGGCGCATACCGTGCTCTCATCATCAAGGAATGTAAAAAACGGAGCCCAGTGTGGGGTTAAATACACAACTATGATGTAATGCCGGTCGTTCATGTGGCCAAATGATGAAAGTGTCATCCACTTGGTTGGTAGCGTCTTTCAGTGCTTCATGTTCAAGATGTTCCATGTAGAAATTTGCAACCGCCGGTGAGAGTGGTGAATCCATGGCAACTCTGTCAGTTTGTTCATAGAATTTCTAGTTGTAGCAGAAGAGATTAACTATGGCTGGTGGAAATTGGTTTCCCAGAAGTTCCAATGTGTCTTCCACCGGGACTCTGGTGAACAGGGAAACTACATCAAAACTGAGGATAATGTCATTTTGGGAGATCTTGAGTTTCTTCAGTTCCTGGACGAATTCAGTGGAGTTCTTGACGTGATGTCCACATTGTCAGACTCCATTTTTTACATTCCCAGATGATGAGAGCAATGTATGAGCTCGAAACATAGGAAGCTAACGCCGATTTAACCTGGCTGGTAACCTGAGAATACTTGTTCAAATCACATCGCCAGGAAAGCTACAATTCTTATTTTCATTTGTTTTGCTAGGTGGCCGCGGTGGCTCAGTCGGTAACGCGTCTGACTACCATGCTCAAGGTCCCGGGTTCGATCCCCGGCCGGTTCAAATCCTGGAACTTTTCTAACGGTGGAAGCGTCCCCGGCACCCACCCAGCGTCGAATAACATGGGTACCTGGGGGAAACCCTGGGGGGTAAAGGCGGTCAGGGGCGTGATGCTGATCACATCACCCCCACTCACGACCGGATCAAGAAAGTGTGGGGCGTTACCCCCACACCCCCTATACGCCTTCATGGCGTGGTGCTATGCACAGGGGAACACTTTACCTTTTTTGTGTGTAGGCTTAAGTTAATTTGATAGCTATAATTGTAATGTATATTATCAATTGCTTTGCTTGCAGCAATCGTTTCCCGGCAATTTGTGGAGATGACAAAAGCACGAATTGAAGGATTGCTTGCAGCATTTCCAAAGTTGATGTCGACAGGAAAGCAGCATACGTTTGTCGAGACAGAGTCCGTCAGATATGTTTATCAGCCACTGGAGAAGTTGTATATGTTGTTAATAACAACTAAAGCCAGTAACATTTTGGAGGATCTTGAAACATTAAGGTTGTTCTCCAGAGTGGTATGTAAATTTTGTAGTATTTTTTTGTTTGTAATACACAAGGTGTTCATAAAAATATTAGAATATCTCAAGTATATAAACTTGTAGTGCTAACAAAATTCCCTGAAAGCAAAATTGGCCCCAATCACATTTACATGTAAATGTATTAGTAGGATCCATTTGCGAATAACGTGAAAATGATTCATTTTCAGCTCAGAAATTATTTTTTTTAAAAATGAATGCTTGAGTTCAACATTCGAATAATAATCAATAGCACTACTGAAGTATAGGTGTGCAGGATGGAACTTTTTGGTCAGGATGGGATCAGGGTGGGAAATAGAACAATCCAGATATTTGGGATGGGAAAAGTACAATGCTTCCAAACAATATTTGTAAGTTTTCAATATGAGAACTGTCGGAGAATGGAAAAATTTCGACTTATACATGTTATTTCTCCATGAAATTATTGTTTTCAAAATTTCTGGAATGAAACTTGCCCTTTGCAAGAAATTTTCAACACTTACAGTGTCAAAAAATATTGAGAATTTATCAGTTTTTATGTACAACCATTTAATATTTCCAGACTGTCATTTTCCAAAGGCTAGATCAGAATCAGAAATGTTTCCATGTACCAGTAACAACCTAAGATGTCTCTAGTTTCAATCGTACTTCTTCAAGCAGCTTTTCCCCCATATTTTCCTTTGATTTTGTTTTTCTTGTGCTGAAAGATGTTTTTTCTATTGCATATTATGTGATGCTCAAAATATGGGATGTTTAAGTTTCTTCTAATTTCATCACATGCTGGTTGTAAGTCTAAAATGTAGGACATTCTGGGAAAAAGACCTCATCTTCTAGGTCTAGATATTCACCTAGTGATTTACCAATTCTTTCATTAATTTCATTACATTTCTCTTAAATATATTTAGCCTATTTAGAACATTCTTTGAGTAATTTCTAAAGTTCTTTAAATTAAAATTAAGCATTGATTAACTTAGATGCTAGGCTTAAACATATTTTTTCTGTTCCAGATACCTGAGTATTGCCGTACCATGGATGAATCGGAAATAATTGAAAATGCCTTCAATTTAATATTTGCTTTTGATGAAATTGTAGCATTGGGTTACAGAGAAAGTGTCAATCTTGCCCAAATAAGAACATTTGTTGAAATGGACTCCCATGAGGAAAAGGTGTATCAAGCTGTACGACAGGTAAGGTGAATTAAATAAATTATGATGTATAAAACTATCTCATAGGTTCTAAAATATTATATAAACTGATAAATCCACACAAGAATCATGCACAAATTTCTGACATTCCTAGAACTGAATATTTATATTTGCTGCAAGGCAAACTTTTTCTGTCTGTATCTCGAATCATAGTGCTCCGGAGACGATGAAAATTGTCTTTGTATTTCTTTGTAAAAGGTTGTTAAACTCAGGTTTTCAATAAGTTATGATCTTAATATTGTTGTTATCTAAAGCTATTTCAAAGTAAAATTTGATGGAAGTGACATGGCAGCCGAGTTACATTTACTTCTAAACATATGCATATCTCATATCTTTGTCTTAACTTATTTTGTTTTTAATGTGTGTTGATCATTGCATTTCTCATGCACTTGAGATAATGCTGCAAAGGGATACGAATATGCTCAAATTTAGTTTCAACCATCAGTTTGTTCTTGCACATTCATCTGAATATATAATTTTACAACTTATGTCTTCTTTTGGAAGTAAGCCCTTTATTTTTCATTAGTCTCTTATGCTACTGATAAGGTAAAATCTCTGTTGTGTGTTCATCAGAGGTCTGCATCAGTAATAATAATAGTGATAACATCAATAAATTTCAGATAAAACATTGTAAAATATCATTGTTCAAGAATGAGAAATGTAAATGTATGTGAAAAGATCCCAACATGTAATGCCTCAACAAGGGATGATACATTAATTGGTACATTTTTGCTCAATATAGACTTATCAGTTTATTGGTGCAACTACAGATAATTTTGCTTATAAGCATTTAATTAATATGCCCTAATTTTGTAAAGTAAACGTCTAATGTCCTTTTCAGTTTCTTATTGGATCAGTCGAATATTGGTGTAGTTTAAATTATTGGTCTATCCCTAATTTCTGTACAGTGTAGATTTTGAGGTTCTTAATTCTATTTAAGCATTTCACCCAGCTAGATGTTTTCTTTTTTTTTTCAGACGCAAGAAAGAGAAGCTAAAAATAAGATGCGAGAAAAGGCAAAAGAACTGCAGCGACAGAGAATGGAAGCTGCAAAGAAAGGTGTGAAAAGCCCAGGGTTTGGTGGTGGAGGGTTTGGCAGTAACACTGGCTATACCCCTGCACCTGTCATAGGCGATGTAGCATCGATTCCATCGGAACTGCCAAAGACAACCTATTCATCTTTGCCGTACGTTTTAATATTGATGTTGACTCTCACTTTTATACATGGCCTTTTTTTGGTATTCTTATATTTTGTAGTCAAGTATTTTTGGAATTCAGGGATTTTACACATTCACTGTTGCATTCAAAACTGATAAAATAAATTGTATTATACAGGGTGTATCTAAATTCCCATCACAGACTTTGAGGGCTTGTAGTGGGGTTCATATTTTGGATGTATGCGACTTACTCACTATCATATATAAGCATAAACTCAAAATTTGTTATTTACTTACTTACCGTGACTATATACTTGTCAAAGACAATGTTTCGGTGGCAACTGCCCCCTTCTTCAGGTCAAGAAGTCTGCTTTACAGAAATCCATAAAGCTTTGTCATTTAGAAAGGACATAGGTTTTTACCTGGACAGGTTGAATGCTAGGATAACAAATTACTAAAACAGGACCATTCCCACATTTTGAAATCCCTTAAAACTCTTATAAAAACTGTTAAAATCTGTGTTACTATCCGATAACAATTCACATGTTGACTGGAACTCTTGTTAAAACCCATGTTACTATCCAATAATAATTCACATGTTGACTGGGTCACGGGTTTGCACAGGTTTCTTTTCTTGTGGTTCCACTATAGTCCAACATCTGCCGCTGCCATAACCCGTGCCAGCAGGTCCTCTGCTGACACCTGCTTTCCCAAATCAGTGGCCTGCATGTTCGCCGGACTTGACTTCGCTCTATTATTTCCTGTGGGGCCACATGAAGAGCCTGATTTACGAGACCCCGGTGGAATTGGCAGAAGACCTGCTGGCTCGGGTTATGGCAGCGGCTGATGTTGGACTAGCAGTTGTTGGTGATCGTGTGTACCAGAGCATGATACATAGGTACGGTGTTTGTGTTGAAGTCAATGGTCGCCACATCGAGCCCTTCTTGTAAGTGGATGCAGCAGCTATGCAAATACAACATACAGTCAGCAGCAGAAGTGGGAGAGTTCAACGTGTGTTGTGGTGGTGTTTTGCATTTCCGGACATCAGTTCCTATGCAAAACTTAACCGTTTTGGTCCCCACTACAAGCCTTGAAAGTGTGTGATGGGAATTTAGGTAAACCCTGTATACAGGGATAGAAAAATACAGGTTGCCATACCTCTTGAAAATTCTCAAATCCATTTCTAAAGAAAATGGTTTTTTTTTTAGTTTGCTTATGGAAATTTTCATTACCTTTTTTTTTAAAAATAAATATTACAGTGTGTGTTTTCTGTATCACATGTGTCATTAGAGCAGAATAATAAACTGACAGTTATAAATTTTTGCAGTGTTTCTAGCCAAATTTTAAAATCTGTGGCGATATCTTAGTTATTCATGCTGTTACCGGTTGAACTTTCTTTAGGAGAATCCTTCTGGTGCAAGAATTCATTACTTTTAATCCAATCTTGTATTCATTAATAAATTAAATGTTTTATGATCATACTTCAAAATGTGTAGATTTGTCGTAATTGGATTTATGGCTTTCTTGGACCATGTTTACCAAAAACAAAAAGGCTGGTGCCTGAATTATCTTAAGTTTTTGCTACCCGTGATTATATACACACATATATATACAACAAATATTCAATATCCATTTCCTGCACCAACTTAATATCTTATTTTCCTGTAGTTTACGGTTATTACAAGCATAAGAAAACAGTTTTTTTTCTTTGTGACGTTTCAGGAGAACACACGCTCCTTTCATCAGACATTTATTTTCATTTTGACTAAAGATACAGTTATAACAATGGTTAGTAATTTTTAAACAAAAAGAATCTGTTATATAATGGATGTTGTCAATGTTACATTGTTGTAATATAGCAGCTTAACTGTGAAAAAAGCAGTCTATTTTATTTTTATTTTAGAATTTTTTTTAAATTATGAATCCCAAATATCATCAGGTAATTCAAATTCATCATTGTTTTCACAAAGTCTCTTGATGTTTTCTGTTACATTAAATTTTAAAGATGGTGGCTTACTCCATTTGTGAAAAAGAAAACTCCACACTGGATCTATGTTACCATTTTCATTATTTAATTTATTCCAGTGTTCTTCTGCAATGAACGAGGCTTCCCAGACATTCAACTCTGTGTTTCCCGTTAATCTTTTTAAAACCCTTCTCTTTTTAATCAAATGCTTCTCTTCGATGATATGAGTTGACAAACCTGTTCTTGGGTTTAGATTTATAATGTCCAAATCATGTTCGTGCCATCTTATTGCCATTTTCCTTGCTGTTTGTCCCACATAATCTTTTGAACATGAACAACTTATATTATATATTCCTGTGGTTTCCACATCTGGTAGCGAGTTTCTCATTTTGAATTCATTAAATGTACATTCCAAACTTCTTGGTGCTTTAAAAACAATTTTGAAATTAAAACTTTTAAAAATTTTTGCAATTTTATGTGAGAATCCCTTGTGGAATGGAATGCACACAAATTTCTTTTCAACAGATTTTTAATCTTTGTCTGTATTTCTCTTTTCCTTTAGTTTTCTTGCAACTTGTTTTTTGATTTGGTTTATTCTGTTGCAAAAAACAAGTTGCAAGAAAACTAAAGGAAAAGAGAAATACAGACAAAGATGAAAAATCTGTTGAAAAGAAATTTGTGTGCATTCCATTCCACAAGGGATTCTCACATAAAATTGCAAAAATTTTTAAAAGTTTTAATTTCAAAATTGTTTTTAAAGCACCAAGAAGTTTGGAATGTACATTTAATGAATTCAAAATGAGAAACTCGCTACCAGATGTGGAAACCACAGGAATATATAATATAAGTTGTTCATGTTCAAAAGATTATGTGGGACAAACAGCAAGGAAAATGGCAATAAGATGGCACGAACATGATTTGGACATTATAAATCTAAACCCAAGAACAGGTTTGTCAACTCATATCATCGAAGAGAAGCATTTGATTAAAAAGAGAAGGGTTTTAAAAAGATTAACGGGAAACACAGAGTTGAATGTCTGGGAAGCCTCGTTCATTGCAGAAGAACACTGGAATAAATTAAATAATGAAAATGGTAACATAGATCCAGTGTGGAGTTTTCTTTTTCACAAATGGAGTAAGCCACCATCTTTAAAATTTAATGTAACAGAAAACATCAAGAGACTTTGTGAAAACAATGATGAATTTGAATTTCCTGATGATATTTGGGATTCATAATTTAAAAAATTCTAAAATAAAAATAAAATAGACTGCTTTTTTCACAGTTAAGCTGCTATATTACAACAATGTAACATTGACAACATCCATTATATAACAGATTCTTTTTGTTTAAAAATTACTAACCATTGTTATAACTGTATCTTTAGTCAAAATGAAAATAAATGTCTGATGAAAGGAGCGTGTGTTCTCCTGAAACGTCACAAAGAAAAAAACTGTTTTCTTATGCTTGTAATAACCGTAAACTACAGGAAAATAATTCTATCATGCAAGCAATGCGTACATACAAGAAAAACTTAATATCTAATGTTGTTTTTCTAATTTCAATTTTATGCACTGAAGCTTACTAGAGCTAGATTTCATTAACTACATGCTGCAGGGAATTTAGCTTTCAACCTCATGATTATCATGAAATGTAAACATTTTTCAGCTGTAGAACTACTTCGAATAATATGATTGTCTTAATGCATCTAATATGGGATCATTACTGTATTTAAACTTTGCAGAATTTTAAAGTATTACGCTTTTTAAGTTTGAACAAATTTTATGTGTTTGATATATTCTCTACTCAGTGTATACATAATTTTTCCAGAAAACCTGCAGGATCAAACAAGGCAATGAAACTTGGCAGCAAATCAAGAGATGTGGAGTCTTTTGTTGATCAGTTGAAATCTGAAGGAGAGAATGTTCAGACTCCAAGTTCAAATAAACAAGCTACAACAAAATTACCTTCACCATTGGAAAATACTGAAGAGTAAGTAAAATGTTTGAATATAACATTTATTCATGTTGAGGGGAATAAACAACACGGTTGATAATATAAGACGTAAGTGAGTTACTAAAGATATATCTGCGAAACTTACTTGTAAATGTTCTATTAATTTCGGTGGCCTCTGCCACCATCCGCTTGGAAACCTAACAGTAAAGCATAGAGTTCCCAAGTGGATGGTGGCAGAGGCCACCGAAATTAATAGAACAATTTACAAGTAAGTTTCGCGGATATATCTTTAGTAACTCGCTTACATCTTATATAACATTTATGTAAAGGAAATTAGTTTAAATGGTGTTCTGGAGTTATAGTAGAGGAAATAAACGATTTCACCCGGAAATAATTGCAAGACAAATGTTTTTTTTGTGCAAGATTGTACAGAATGGTATAGTGAATGATACATTAAAAATCCACCATCCGAATGTTTGGGGAAAATCCACTAGCTTGGAAAATGGCGGCAAAAATTCACCTTTAAAATTAAAAAAAAAAAATATCTCCAAAATGGTGCATTCTACACAAAAAGTGAAGATAACCAAAATGAAAGAGCAGAAAATTTGCTAAATTAGGAGTTTTGTTTGATAGAGCTACCATAAATATTAATTGAATTAGAAAGGTTCAAATATTTTCTTTATTTTTAAAATTAGCATAAAAGTTTGTTTCCTACACAAAAAATAGTAAATATTAAAGATACTATGTAATTTACGTCCTCAAGTCACTGAACCAAATTCATAGCTTGTGATTTCCTCTAGAGATAGGTTTTTGCTTAATGCCTTTAGAGTCGGGGGTTGAGGAGATATGTAGTTTAATATGTGTTTCCCTAAATTTGAGTGTCCAATTTCTTATGATATTGGTGAGAACATAATATATTGTTTTCTGCAGTGTTTTGTTCACTTGCGTTTGTTACATGTTGTTTAAAAAGATATGCACACAGTAGCGGTCTAAACTGAGTGAGAGAGGGGGGAGGGGCAAGAACAGTTTACTTTCTACTTACTGTAATTAGAATCTTATTTAAAATGGGATTCGGGCAGATGATTTTGGGTCAAATCCACTGGTAGACAAGGCTTAGCATTAAGAGACCATAGTGAGTGGACAAAACATGTGTATAGGGGGGACACTGCTCCCATGCTCCCCCTCACACCTATTCACCGCCACTGTCAATACATTGCCTTAAGAGTCCATTGCAGAATTTTTCGTAGATACCTGGTGCTAACATGTTAAATGTCATCATTTCCTCTACATACAGACGTGCACTTGCCCCTGATACAGCAGAAGGAGAACAGATGCATAACTGATTGAAGATGTAAATTCCAACAAGATGAGTTTCCTGAGATGTGTTGGTTATCTAATGGAAGATTCAGGCCTTCAACAAATCATTGAAATCATTTACGATTGAGATCATTTACGGGGGTAATACGGTTAAACCTATGATCACCGGAAAAGCCACTCTCTTCCAAGTAGCACACCTTGGACTGCATTTTGAAGACTAGCGAGGATCTGGCGTCTGGACTGTCAGTATAATCCTCTGTGGGGCTCGTGTTGTCGCCCATATTGTCCCTTCATGCAATTAGCCAAAAGTGGCAAAAAAACGACGTAATATAAACAAACAAATCAAATCAATCCGAAAAAAGCCATAACCAGAGGCATAACTTAGGCGTAGATGAACTGAGAATACACACTTTTAAGAAATACAACAGCTTGAGAGTGAATATGAAAAAGGAACGGCATTCACTTCACAAGTATACTATCACTTTTTTTTTCTGTCTGAGGATGTAGCTTGTGCTATTGATGACAATGTGCCACTGTGGACTTTGTTTTTTAAACCTAGTATAGTAACTTACCAGACAGCATGACATGTTGACTTATAAATGTATATTTAGAGGTTTCTCTACTACTTGTATATGTCGCTCTCTCTCGTTTAATCTTCCAATTTTTTTTTCAAGTGTGCATCTGAGAGAAGAAGAACGTTTGCAAGTTCGAGTGGGGCGTGATGGTGGCTTGCAGAACTTTGAACTACATGGAATGGTTACACTTCGAATATCTGATGAGAAATGTGGCCGTATCAGAGTCCAACTGGAAAATAGTGATTCTCGTGGAATTCAGCTGCAGGTATCTTATTTGTGTTAAGGATAATGCATGCTTTTCAGCATTAAAGTGCCACTGGACCTTCAGTCTACCTCGGTGTAGAATTTTTAAAAAAAATCTGCTACAATATTCCACATTCGTGTGAAATTTCTTCTGAAGCATTCAGGTGAATTTTCATGTGTTTGTTTCCGCTGGTGTTGAGATGCTGTAATCTATTTTCTGTCACAGATATCGAGAAAGTTAAGAGATAAATGCATAAAATTTCATTTGACTGTTCTAGAAGGAATTCTAAGCAAATGTAGTTTTTTAGAATTTATTTTATTGTAGCTGTTTTTCAGAATAGAATCTTGGTTGAGGCTCGCCAAAGGTAATGATTATTTGAATACACTCAAAATCCTTTTTCTGTTATCATTGTCATATTCTGTGAGAAAAGCAGTATGTTGATGAAAGAAAATATTACAGCATAGTAAGACACATTCTGAAATAGGCACATCATGCCTTTCAACTTTCAACATAGATCAGTGATAACATGTGTATTGATAAATATCTGTAAGTAATTTGTACTCCATTTCAGACACATCCTAATGTCGATAAAGAACTTTTTAAGATGAAATCACAGATTGGATTAAAGAATCCAGCAAAGCCATTTCCTCTCCACACAGATGTTGGTGTTTTGAAATGGCGATTCCAGACTCAGGATGAAAGTTATATTCCATTATCAAGTGAGTGTGTTATGTAATTCAATATATTTTAGGATTACAGTATATCTGATAAACAGTACAGAATCATAATTTCACTTTATTAATGTGATTTTTAAAGCCATATAGTTAGAGATAATAGGCAGGTCTTAAGATTGAATTAGTTCCCTCAATTTCAGTAATATTGCCCAAGAAATTGCAATGCACCTGTGCTATAGATGTAAAACATTTTAAGTTGTGGGAATTTGAGGAAGGCAGAAGATTCTAGCATGGAATGCCAAAAACCTAGGTTCGATCTCTAGTTAAACCATAATTTCCACATAACCTTACAATTGTAAATTTTTGTGCCAATATATGGATCAGACATTAAATGAGTAAATTGTGTGCCTGCTAGGTTCGGGCTCAGGGGAAACCACTGCTTTGTTTTGAATTAGCTCACTATTTATCTTAACAATAGCAAGTAAACACCAAAATATTTGATCTCTAACTGAGATTCGAACCTGAGATCGCTCATATCAAAGGCCTGAGCACTATTCCTGTAACTACACAGGAGTTTGATCATTAAACAGATTTAAGGAAATTGTGTCTTTCATAATGTTTTTTGAATACTTAACTCTTAGTGGCCGGATGGCCAGTATTTCGTCCATGCCTGTATTTCCGTTGAGATATTGACCAGTAGCTCACACCAGCAATTAACGTGCCATTTCTTAAAAACAACACACAATATTTCAGTTCTATTTTATTTGATCTTTAGTATAAATGTGAAGGTTTGACGTACTTGAGTTACAAAACAATGTATCCATTGTTACTATTAATAACAAGTGACATTTGAGAAAGTCCTTTGTTTCCCTTCATTACCCCCACAATAATATTATGGGTAAGATTTATAGAAACAGCTATAACTTCTAAACTACTGCATCTTTTTTTAAAAAAAATCTACCTGTAAGAATGAGTAAAAAGCAACATTTTAAGCAATGTCCCAAAATTAAGGGTCCACGGGGGAGATGCGGGGTCAAATCCCAGATGTTTGAAATTTGCCTGGACCATGTGGCAGAATGAACATGCCATATTTTGAAAACTATACACTACATTTCAGTTCTGTCTTTTTTGGTCATTAGCGTACCTCTGAAGGTATTACATACTCGAACTTCAAAACAATATATATCGCCGGCCCCCATGGTGGAGTGGTTAGCATATCACACTATGACACCATGGGTCTTGGTTGGGTTTGAATCCCAGCCTGGGCATGGATGTTTGTGAGTATCCATTCATCAATTTCATCATATCATCACTAGGGACATGCATATTTCGTTTTTGACAAAAACACGAAATGTGAAATAACACACTCTAATGTTAATTTTTAATGCTTTTGAAAGGTGTGAGGTGCATTTTCCTACCCTGTTTTGTCACGAAATGATGCGAAATGAACTGCAAAATGCGAAAAAGACTCTTATACACGAAATTTAGAGTTTATTTACCGACGCAACACTTACTGAAATTTGAATTATCCTGTGAGCTATGCAATTCACGGAAAATTGATTAATTATGCTGTAAATATTTGAGAAACAAAAATGGACCTCTTTATAAAAGAATAAACTTAAAACTCTTAAACTTAAAACTACAAAAATGCGCTATAAGAAGGGTTATGTTTATCATTTATATATTCAAATTTTGGATTATGTTCACAATTTTAAAACCAAAATGTCATTTTATATACTGCTTTGATCCGTTTTTTCACCGCTATAACACCGAAATTTTATTTTATTTACCGCTTTTGAACCCGAAATTGACTGTTTTTGTACCGAAATTTTGCTTTTTTATTTACCAAAAATATGTGCCTCTAATCATCACTCATCTCCATCTTCGCAAATGAGCCAAAAGTGGCACAAAAGCGAAGTAAAATAAAGCAAATTAAAACAATATATCCATTGGCATAGTGGTGTGCTCTATGCCATTTTTTTAAAAAAATTATATTTCTACTTCCTTTAACACTAATTTTTGGGAGACACAATGTATAAATTTTACCTCTCCTAAAAGTCCTGTCTTGAAGAAAGAAAACAAAACCAATTTCATCTCTCTACGACAATTAGTTCTCAAGCTATGATTTATTTTGTACATTGTGGCAAGTTTGGAAAGCACCCACTTGAAACGGCACTGGCTTCCACGAGAATACAGGCAGGAGAGGCTCCAACGTATAAATGTTAATAAGGGATGTAGAAATACATTAGCATTGAATAATTTGTGTAATATTCTTGCCAAAAGATATTTTATTTTCGACACAACTGAATCATGCAGTGTGAGTTTTGCTTTATTTATAAATGTTAAGAAAATATGCTAATTTATTAAAGTTAGGAATATTCACTATATTTCTTCTATGTAGTTCTGCAAATAACTTACAATTGTTGTTACAGTTAATTGCTGGCCATCAGAAAATGGGCAAGGTGGTTGTGACGTGAACATTGAATATGAATTGGAACATGATCATATGGAATTGAATGATGTCTGCATTACTATTCCTTTGCCGTGAGTATTTAGTACATTTGATTTATGTAATATGTTTTATGAGTTCAACATCTGTGATGCAAACAGATCTAGAATGTTAGATCACTAAATTGTGGGGAAAAAATGATCCCATGAAATGTAATCATGTTAACTGATTTTGAAGCTGCCTGCATGTGTGCGTGCAGATATGCACAAACAGAGAGAGAGGCAAGAGATATTAGAGATTGGATAAAAAAAAAATTGCCACATATTGCCATCAGCTGATTATAATAATTTTTGCTGAAGTAATGTTTGTTGAGTCTTCAATTTATTCTGCAAAAAATCTGACATTTTGTTGTGAATAATCTTGTGCCCTAATCTTGTAAAGTAAATTTCTAATATACACTTTTTCTAAAGCAAAATCCACAATTGTTGTGGTTATGTACACTAAATAGACTCTCTACTAAATATTTAATTTTTATATCTGCTCAGTATTTCTGAATGATCACGAAAGCTGATCTTCTCTAACAGTTACACTCACTGAAAGTAAGATTTTGAAGCAAACTTAATGTTTTTCTTTTTCTTTTCAGAATTGGTGCAACACCTATTGTAAATGAATGTGATGGAGAATATCTGCATGAAGCCCGTAAAAATATGCTCCTGTGGCAGTTGCCATTGATTGATGCATCCAACAAATCTGGAACTCTGGAATTCAGTGCTAATGGGATTCCAAATGACTTCTTCCCCCTTCAAGTGTCCTTCGTTTCAAAGAAACCATATGCTGATCTAAAGGTAAGTATCTTTGATATTAAGTGTGCATGAAGAAATTGTTTTAATGTAATTTGTAATTTACGAATGGAATATACAGGGTGTTTGAAAAAGAACTCCCTAGTTTTAAGTATATATTTAATAGGGAAAGTAATGAAAACTGACATCAATGAGTACATATCATGAAAGAGGATTCCTTCAAGTTTTGTTCAATGTTAGTACACCTCAACGTGGGATCCATTTGTTGCCCTGCACACGTCGAGACGATATTCCACTTCTCGCCACGTATTCACCAACATTTCAGGTGTAACTGTCCCAACCGCAGCGACGATTCTTTCCTGTAAATGATTGATGACTCTGATTCTAGCACTGTAAACAACATTTTTTATGTGGCAACGAAAGAAAAAGTCCAGTGGGGTTAAGTCTGGGCTTCGTGGTGTCCAAGGTATTGGCCCAGCCCTGCCTATCCACCTTCCTGGAAAGCGAGTGTTCAGAACCGCACGCACCTGTTTACTGCAATGAGGTGGGGCGCCATCTTGTTGGAAAAACACAAGCCCCTTTTCCGCCTCAATATCGTCCATTTGGGGAAAGACGTACTCTGTCAACATGTCATGGTAAACACCCCGGTTTATTGTTTTTTCTACAAAAATGAAAGGACCAACCACACGATCTTCCATCAAACCGCACCAGACATTAAGTTTGGGAGAGTCACGTTGATGCTGAATAACTTCATGTGGATGCTCTGCCCCCCAAATTCTACAATTATGACATTCCACTGACATGAAATGTAGCCTCGTCAGAAAAGAGAATGTTTGGTAAAAAATTGTCATCATCAATTCTGTGTAGAAAGTCAACAGTAAACTAATACCTTTGGATGTTATCAGTAGGTTTCACTTCATGTAACAGTTGCAATTTGTAGGTGCGCAACTTTAGTCTTTTACGAACATCATCATACACTGTACCTTTAGGCACTCCTAATTGTAGACTACGTCTGGCCAATGACTTCTTCGGGCTCCGAACACACGAAACACGGATCTGTTCAACAACATCTTCGGAAGTTCTCGGTCTACCTGGTGATTTACCTTTTAAAACACTACCAGTTTCCTTGAAAGACTTTAGCCAATGACGGATAGTTTTTGCTGTAGGTGGTTCACCACCATACTGACGTCTAAAATTACGTTGCACTGTTATAACTGACTCAGTTTTCAAAAACCAAATAACACACTGCACTTTCTGTTGTGGAGTTGCTCTGCACTACACGAACGATGGAACTGAACTGAGGGAACAAAGGAAAAAACACAGCACTGGTGCCGTCTCAAGGTCAAGCAGACCTACCAACTGCAAGGGTGCCAAACTTGGAGAGTTGATGAATCAAACACCACAAACGAGAATACTGTATGTCACTTTGTACAGATTCTAGGACACATTAAAACTAGGGAGTTCTTTTTCAAACACGCTGATGGGACATTTCATTTTCACGGGTGGGACACGTGGACTACATATTTGATATTAAAATAACTATTCTACCGATAGTTAAGCAACATTTTCCTTGCAGTTTCTATGCAATGAAATATGAAACTTAACATTGTTGATTAAACATAACTACCCTTAAAATACTTTCCCAGATTTGTTAGCTTTAAGTGAACAATTTTGTGTCCCAGGTGGGACAGACGAAACACTGCCTCTTCACTTAATAAGAAATTGATTTTAATTGCTGTGAATTATGAAATGATGAAAATTAAATTCTAAGACAGGGAAGGTAATTGACCTTTGAATATTCTAGTGGAGTTGAGGGGAAAATGTAACAGTTAAAGGAGAAATTAACTGTTTTTGGTGTCATGGGTGGACAATAGAAAACAAAGGTAAATCAAAAAGTTAAAATAAACTAACAATATGTAAAATACCTACTCCTTTCTAACTTAATTATATAAAATACTTGAATTTCTATGCAAATGACAATTATAGATTGCTCATTCAAGTGATAGGATAAAGTTACAACATTGCATTTAATTTTAAAAATTGAGGTTCAGGGGCACTTACTTTCACATGGAATGCCCCCATATGAATCATAAAAATAAGCAATCACCAGGCTAGTAGGGGTTGTCAGGGTCCTTGATTTGAGTCCTGGGTAAATCAACATTTCTGTGGCCCATTTTGTAAATTAGCCATCCATGAGATAGTGTTCAGCTATTCAGGAGACCTGGGTTTGATTCCCAGAGTGTGATCCGAGTTGGAAATGTTTGCAACAGATTACCTATTGATAAAAATATTTCCAGTACAATACATCATTATTTTAGATATTCCAGGGATATTGTACTGGAAAAAAGAAGAGAGGATGGGAGAGAGATTTCTTCAGTGAACTATGGTTGAATATCTTAAAAATGTAAGATGTGGGTTATAATTCTAAAATGTTGTGTTGGGAGTAATGTAGAAAACTGAAAACAGGGTTCAAGGTAAGGTGCAAGTACTGATTGTGAATATTTTCACTATTGGGTTTATATTCATGATTTTAGCCGTTACTTATCTTGTATATTAGCACACGATAAGACACTTATGATAAAATCAAAGCATTTTGATGTCAAAGATGATCAAGGGCCTGCTGACTATGAAATCCAGATTCAACAAATGTGAAACTGTCAGTTGTTATTGTCAGGTTGGCGAGATCCATGGTCATAATGTCCTGAGAGAGGGGCTGGATCAGACAATCAAATGAAATTCATAAGAATGATATGCTTTGTGGTCAATGAAGATTTCCTATACAGAATCATTGAAAATGTTGCAGCAGGTGGTTTGCAATTTCATTGATTTTCCCCAAATTTCAAGACTGTTCTTTATTATGTAGTACTTCAACAGTGGTGGCAAGGGTGCAGACAGTCTTATACCAGGAGGGGAAAGAGAAATTGATACTCCTTTACGATTATTACGGAAATTATGCAGAAATGTAGGTTCTGATAACAAAGATCTTTGAAAGTAAATTGTTGTATTTTTTAAAATAAATAGCCTGATGTTGCTTCAATTTTGAAGTGTACCTCATATTTTGAAGAATGTATAAGCATTTCCTCTATAAGTTCATGAATGATTTGAATATTCATTACTATACATGTAACAGCATGTGTACCTTTTTTTTTTCAGATTTCTGAAGTATTAACAGTTGATGAAGAAGCTCCTATGAAATTCTCCGTGGAAACCGTATTTTTTGCAGACAAGTATGAAGTTGTGTAAGAAAATGTGTGCAATGTATTTATGAAAATTAAAAAAAGAATTGTAAATGGTAGATGCAGCATTTGAACGATAGACACTTTAAAACCATTGTTATGTGGTAATATTGATATAAAATTGATTACAGTAATTATGAGGAAAAAATATTCACATGTCATTCCATCTGACCATATTTATATCACTGAGACATCTATTATGTTTTCCCATAAGTTGTGGAACTGTGATTGAACATGAAATGTGGAGCAGCACCAGACACTATGGAAACTGTTCCTTTGATTTGAATGATTTAGACACCCATGTAATGAATTTTGGGAGTTATTTATGTGGAACCCTGTCTGTTGCTTTTCTTTAGAAAAATGCAGGGGGTAAGGGTATCAGTAAGCATTCATCTGCATGAAACGGATTATAAACCAATATTTTACTTTGTTATGTAAAGCACAATATTTTGATGATCCAGTGAAGTTCTAAAGTTTGTAAAAATATATAGGAATGTCAAAGGTCATCTTACTAAAGCAAATAAAATATTTGTATGTACTGTTACAAAAGAACTTTGGTTTTCAATCATTTTCAGGAACCTTTGGGGAAGAAAATACCATAGTTTTCAATGGCAAAAACTTTTGATCAAGGTTAGGGACCTGAAATTTTAGTATTACTTTCCAAAAACTTATGGTTTTCAAACACCTATGCTCAACGTTAAAATAAGAAAATTCCAAAATTAATCAACAAAGAAACTACTTGAGGGTCATGTTCATTACAAAAATAATGTCAAAATGTTTCTTAAACCTGGTTTGTATTATATATGACATTTTCTCTTCCTTTGAGAAAGGGATTTCAAATAGTCAGCTAAGGCATTTTAAATTCTTTGAACAATTCCTTGTAAACTCCCAATAATTTTGATATTGCACATATGAGATTTTGGCTTGGAAAGCTGATCAAAGTCTTGCATGGTAAGATGATAGTGCCAGGAACCCTATTACACATACAGTGGTTGTCCCAAAAGTTGTACGATCTTCTGAAAACTCCAAGTTACTCTTGCATCATTTGGGGAATATTCACCAAAATTTGAACATCCTTGTACTAACAGTTTGCCAGATTGGAGAAACATTTAGGTATTCCAAAAACTGCATTCTGGTAGAGTACCTAGAGTTCATAAACAAATGTTGACTACAGGTCAAAAGGCACTGAGGATGTGGGTATCTACAGACAATATCTCTTTCCAGCCAAACCAGTAACTTTGTTCCACGATTTGTGACAATGTATGACACCTGGGTCCACCACTTTACCGTGACTCAATGCGGTGGAAGGATTCCAGTTATTTCCCTGTAAAGAAGGCCAAGGCTGTTCCTTCTGCAGGGAAAGTGGAGTTTTTTTTTGTTTTTTTTTAGATACTGAGAAGGTATTGCTTGTAGATTTCCTGGAAAAGGGGTTGCACCATAATGGGTAAAAAGTAAAAGAAGTTGTTTCATCAGGATAATGCTACAAATCATAGATCTCTTGTTGCCATAGCTGCAGTTTGTGTGTGTGGATTTCAGTTTGTACAACACCACCCTACTCACCTGATCTGGCCTCCTCCAGACTTCCATACATTACCAAACTTAAAAAAAAGTACCTGTCTCGCATTCATTTCAAATCAGACAAGGACATCACTTCATATTTTGACACCCTTGATAAAACCTTTTATGCACAGGGATTAAATGCAGGAAGTGTGTGGAACTTGAATGGGAATGCATTGAAAATAAAGCATTTTTTAAAATCTCATGTGCATAATTAGAAAAACTTGGCATTCACATTTTCCAGTAAAACTGTTTTTAGTTACTCTTATTAATTTTGGTGGTCACAGCCATTAAATTTTAGGACAACCCTCGTGGAGTGGAAAATCAATTTTGTGTTTTCCAGGGAACCAAGGTGAAAAATTCTTGTACAGGAAAATGTAAAAAAAAAATTGCTTTGTTGGGATCATCAATGTCTATATTGCAGCAGGTTCCCATTGTATATGCTTTCAGCATGGTTTGACAAGTTCTGTTAGCAAAACAAAGTGGCCTACATGGTACAACAATCTTCACAGTTAGCCAAAAGTGGAAGAAAAGCAAAGTAAAATAAAACAAATCACCCAAGTATAACAATCTGACAGAAGAAAATATAAAACAATCCTGACGTTGTCTTTATGAGGGTGGCCACTCTAGCACCATGATAAAATTGAAGTATAATTCCCAGTTTTCAAGGCAAACTTTCCAAAAATTCAAGGGTACAAGCAGATGTTTTCTCTTTTTCATCATTATATATCACCTCTCACCACCCCCCCCCCCCACATACATACACAAATATATTAACAATATAAAGGGTCTGTGCGATTCCAATGTATCCAAAAATTCTAATTCAATTCAGTTAAAGAGTATGTATACGTATTTAAGGTGCGGAGTGTACATTTGCCATTTCACGTACTCTGAGTAGAAATACATCTATAAACACAAGTCACAAATATTACGGGATATAGTAATCTACGAAAAATTGTTAATTGTATAATTGAAAATTTACCTAATCAACTTTTATCTTGCAATAATCTTCCATCTATCAGATACAATTGTAGATTGTTCTGAAAAGGACATTACAAAGCAAACGGATTGAGATAATTCTCTTTTATTTTCCACGGGTCTTTTCCCTATCCTTATTCTTTCCTCCATAAAAATAAAAGCTGAACTGTAAAAACTTGCCTCATGGCATTAATAAATATGTATAAATTCAAGGGAATTGGGATTTTAAAGTTGAAATTTTTCACACCTACAGAGAAAAATTCAAGTAGAATTCACGTATACCTCCTATGTGAAATATGATCATAACATTCTAAACACAGTAAATATCGTAAGATTTTAAATAATGGTAATTTAAAAAATAGGCAAACGTAAGCCTACTACACTGAAAACGTGACAATACAACAAGAATATGTAGCTACAAATTTCCTGTTGTCACATATTTTTCACTACATAGGCATAAAAAGTGGTGAATGTGTGCCAAATGTATTTGGAAGATAATTTTAACTTCTTGTAACTATTTTCTGGCAACAATTATGTTCTCATTAGACACATGCATATTTCGTTTGTTTTAACGAAATTTGAAATAACACATTGTAATATTAATTTTCCGTTTCTGAAAGGTGCGAGGTGCATTTTCCTACCCTGTTTTGTCACAAAATGAACTGCAAAATGCAAAATAGACTCTCAAACACGAAATTTTGAGTGTTTTTACTGACACTACACTTTCTGAAATTTGAAATATCCTGCGAGTTATGCAATTCACGGAAAATTGATTAAACCTGCTGCAAATATTTGAGAAGCAAAAATGGACCCCTTTGTACAGGAATAAACTTAATACTCTGCTAACTACATACGAGGGTGTACCCAAAAGAAACCGGATTTTTTTAAAAGCCATGTATTTGTTTTTTTCTACAAAACAACCTTATCAGCTTCAAAGTACTCTCCATGACACTTAATACATTTGTCCAATCTGTGATTCCATTCTTGGAAACATTTTTTTAACTCATCTGTTGTGATGGCTGACAGCTCCTTCCTCGTTTTTTTCTTCACCTCTTCTACATCGTCAAATCGCTGTCCCTTCATGTCCCTCTTCATTCGGGGAAACAAAAAAGTTGCAAGGAGCGAGGTCAGGTGAGTAAGGGGCGTGGGGCAAGTGAGTCATGCTGTTTTTTGCTCTTCTTTCAGAGCACGGCATGTTTCCACTCGACACTCTTTTTGCTGGTCACTCAGATTCCGAGGCACAAATTTCGCAGCGACCCTTCTCATTCCCAAATCTTTCATTAAAATTCGCTCAACTGAGCTCCAAGGTAGTCCAGATAACTTCCTCAGCTCTTCAATGATCCGTCGTAGGTCTTCGAGCACAAGTTGACGAATTTTATCGACATTTTCATCCGTTCTGGAAGTTGACGGACATCCAGAACGGGGTTTGTCATCAATCGACATGTCACCTTTCTTGAAGCGGGAAAACCACTCGTACACTCGAGTTTTCCCCATAGCACTGTTCTTGTAAGCTGTGTTCAACTTCACAACCGTTTCTGCGGCATTTTTCCCAAGCAGGAAACAAAATGTCACAGCCGTACGCTGTTCTGTTACATCAGCCATACCAAAAACGAGGTGCAAGCGAAACTGCTTTTACGAAAAAAAATCACTGTGACCAGAGACAACCTACCCCGGTGAAGCCGCTGGGTGCCCTGAACTCGATGCTTGCCTGGCAGGAAAAATTCGTACTACGGAAGCTCTGCCCAGCGCAGCGTTATTCTGTTGTTGTTTTTGGGTACCCCCTCGTAAATATGCTATTAGAAGGGATATGTTTATTTTGTGTAATATTTGCAGTTTTTTAATCAAATTAATGATTATACACAATTTTAAAAACAAAATGTCAATTCATGTATAGCTCGACCACAAGGAAAAAAACCTTCCCTCAAAAGCGTTCGCGCATCTTCCCTGCCGTTATCGGTGCTCGGAGCAGTGTTGCCAGGTCAGACTTGAAAAAATCGGGAGATTGTTCCTTGGGAAACCAGAAGATCTGCTACAAAATCCGATGATCGACCTTCTCGGGGGCGGCATAGGCGTGCGCAATGGGGGGGCAAGAGGATGTCTGCGGATTTTTTCCAGAGAGGGGGAAACAATGTATTTTTATCAGGCAGGTAAACGAGGCATATTACCCCGTATAATGTTTCCCTCTCAGAAAACACCACTTGCGTTTGAAATTATCACGTTCCTACATCCCTATTATAATAATGGATGTAAATTATTGTAACTGAAATCAACTCATACGTCTGAAATAATAATTAATTTTATGTCAACATTCATTTTCCAGAAGGGGAGGGGGTGGCGACCATTCTTGCACTTCCTTCTGGACGTCCATGCCGCTTTATAATTTTTTGGAAAATTAAGTATTTAAGTATAGAATAGTATATTAAGGATGGAAAATTAAGTATTTTCAAGCCGATGAAAGTTCCAAGCAACTACGGGGGAGGGGGTGCATTATTTCCTTCGTAATTGAACTATGCCGCTTCGTTCTGTAGCAAATTTCTTGTTATTAACACTCACATGCTTTATTCGTCAGTAATGCTGCCTGTATGTTGCTGCATTTAATATATAATAGACACACACACACATACATATATAAAATAATTTGCCCACGCTACGAAGTCAGTATTTCTACTTAGTAAGGCAAGGACGTTTCACTGTGTTTGTGTCACTTCATTCATTTCATCAGTTTTTCATTCATTCATATTGGGTGGGATAAAATACAACCAACTAAAAATAGTAATGTACATGGACATCCGCAGGATTTTTTCCAGGCAGGGGCAAGGAAGGTATTTTTTCCAGGGGGGCAAAGAAGGCACATTTTCTCCAATAATAGTGTTGTTCCCTCAAAAAACATTTCAATGTATCATATTCATGCAATAATTAACACAAATTATTGCAGCTGAAATGAAATTATATGTGAAAAATATATAATTTTTGGTTGACTTTCATTTTCCAGGGTTAGGGCATGCCCCCCCCCCCCTTCCGGACGCCCATGGTAATGTAGTAATAAAATAATAATAATGTCCTAGCACATCGTTTGGCATAATTTCACAGTTCAAACAGCACTTTTCATGGCTGAGTGGAGTTCCACTCTCCCCTCCATATTCAAGTAAGGTGACCAGGAAACTTGTTTTTGAGCAGGCCGTCGGAGGTGCCATAGCAATAGTTTATTATGGAATCCTACCGAGAAATCAATGGGTCTGGCAACACTGACGTTGGCCGCTCTGAAGGCTCCTTCCTCCTGTCTTTTTCCCCCACCCACCAGCGCGATGGGGTCTGCGCAGGTTTCTTTCCTTGTGGTTCCACTATACCGCTTTCGATTCAATTACAGTGGCAGCTGGATATTTCTCTCAACAGCTGAAAACTACTACTCCTTCTGTTGAAAAAATCTCCAATCATATGCTTCCAATTTCAGTGATACTCTGCAAGGCTTTTCTAGAAGGATACACGAAGTGATGTAGATTGTAAAAAAACAATTTGGGGTTCTAGTTTGGCGTACAAAAAGTTGTAAAGCAGCATTAATGGGATCTGAAAAGCAGCTTTAAATAGACCGTTTTAAAATTTTATACCATTTAGGTTCAATATTGTGGATCTTAATGTCGTGAATTTATACTGATAACTACAAGCGTTTACCCAATATTTTCAACAGAAATCACATAATTTTACGACAAAACAAGACTTCGGTCTGTTGTCACGGGTTCTGAAAATTCGAGGATTTTCCGCTTATGGCACTGCGCTTCTAGGCAAGCAACCCTCTGAATGTGTATTCTCCCATCTGTGGCACCGGTCATGTGCTGCTCGGAGCAGAGGACGGGTGGGGATAGTTTCACACCACAATTTGTAAACTTACCTTGCTTTGACATCTGGTTTATGTTTTGTCCGTGCGAAGACCTTGAAAACTGAGCGAAGTGCATTCATTGATTCAGTGGGTGGCTACTTTCAAAGTTTCAAAATACAAGACAGACAGTCTTGCAAGTCGAGGAAGTGAATCGCCATCAAATATTATAGTTTACACAAATTACGTCAGTTTACAAGTCTGATCCAAATCAAGAAAACCAGTTGCTTCGTTGACTTACTCTGTGATGCTCTCCGATTTTTTATACATATCTAGGTTATGCATCATAATGGGAATTGAAGAAAATGTAGGATGGGAGAGGGTGGTTCAGAGATTCCTATTTTCGCTATTTGACTTTTTTTTTACCTAATACAATTATACGAGCTGTGACACAAAAAAACAACTGATTGTGGCTGTATTACTAAAAATAATTAACTTGACGCATATTGCTTTTGCAGGGATAAACTACCATACCTGCCCTCCCTAGCACCGTGAATTGGACTCACCTGGGCCAGCCAGTCACGAGATAAGCGTCGCTATATGAACACGTGTGTCAGTGCGTTGCCGGAAAATAATGAGCATGAAAGTAGAACAAAGAGGTAACATCAAGTTTCTCGTGAAACTTCGAAAATCTGCTACTGAAACATTTCAAATGTTGATTTGGTTGTAACTGACGACGAAACTTGGATTTTCACCTACGAACCAGAAACGAAGTGACAATCCATGCAGGGGAAGTGCCCCAGCTCCACCTGACCCAAAAAGGCTCGAATGTCGAAGTCCAAATTTAAGGCAATGCTATTGTGATATTTGTGATATAGTAATGATTGCTTGGGTTCTTAAGGGACAAACTGTAAATCAACATTACTACCTTCAGGTGTTGGGGAAACTTCGTGAAAAAGGGAATGTGGATGGATCTTGCATCAGGACAAGGCACTATCCATACAGCAATTTTTGGCTAGGAAAAACATTGCAGTGTTAGAACACCTGCCGTACTCGCCTGATTTGGCACCTCAAGACTTTTTTTTTTTGTTCCTGAAAATCAAATCTTTAATGAGGTTAAAAAAAAAAGGAAAACATACTAAAGGCCCCTACAGACAATGCAATGACTTCCAGGGATGTTACAAACAATGGCAGCGGGGAATGTGTGTTGAAGCAGACACCACTGACAGGAACCAATAATGTAAGTATTCTGCTGAGTTATTACTTCAAGTCGGTGTATTTTGTGTCACACCTTGTAAATACTTAATAAATCTTTTGCGCCGCGGTGAGACCCAAGAACTGATTTCTTTTAATTTCTTGAGGCTCAAAGTAAATAATAAAATAGAAATTTAAATTAATGTTCATTATATTATTATTATGATGATGATCATCATGCATATTATTATTATTATGAAACGTATAAAGTGCAAAATTTAATAGGATGACAATGCTCTGTATGAATTTGGTGTGGAGTAAGAAAATTTTAATAAATCTGAAATTAATGATCTCCCCGATGGCATAGTGGTAACGTCATCACCTTGTAATCATGGGGTCCCGAATTCGTGTCCCACTTTAAACTGTAGGTCCAATCCCAATTAGCCTATCTGTGCATAACATTGGACTTACTACAAAAAATCAATGTAATATTTTGTGTAAAAATTGACAATTTTGACTGACGTGTCAGCATTAAATGAACCTAAAAATTAAAAGACAAATTATACAAAAATAACAGAAAATTTATGTTACTGGTTGGAAGATGTAGAGGCTGGGGAAAATGAGACAGGAGACACTTTCCTGGAATCCCCTTCAATTTAAACAGTGACTTAACATTGGTAGAAGCATTCATTCATTAACTGATATTCGAGCCTATAGGACTTTTGACTTTGCAGTGCATCACAGTCAGAAATCTGGTGAAACCTTAATATTTAGTTTCAAGTGGGATCCATACCACTCCTTCGGGAGCAGTGTGCCTTCACCAGCTATTGAACCCGGATCCTCTGATTACAAGGTGTTACCATTAAGCCATCTGGTAGGTCCTCCTCGGTAATGGTGCATAAGATTTGAATACAATTGAATTGTATTCCTTTTCCAGCAGTTTAGAGAGTAAAATTTTAAAATTTCGCTTACACTCGAAACTAGGACGATTTTTTTCAGTTTATGTTTATCGCCTCATTTGAGCGGAATGCGACTTGGGAGAGTCTAGAACCTGTAATACAGAAAACCCCCTTTTATTTATAACGCATTTATTTCTCTGTGTAAAACCATAGTATATTTTTCACAATTAGGTCTTGTTCCATTTTCCCTCCTGCGTTCTTTGCTCTCTCTCCCTGGCTCTTCAGATATCGAGCTTCCTTCATTTCTTGCCCTTCTGTTTCTCTCTCCCTCCACTTGCTCATTCTGTATTTCACTTTCTCCCTTTTGCTTCTGTTTCTCATTCTCATTCTCTTTCTATAGATCTCTCTGTATGCCTCTTTTTTGTTTCTCTTCCTTCCTTTATCTCTTTATCGTTCTGTATTGTTTCTTTTCTTTGTTCCTTTTCTCACTCTATCGTGAGAAATGTTTATCTTTATTTCTCTCAATCCACCCCTCCCTCTTTTATTATACTCTGTTTTGGTTGAATTTCCTCTTCCTTTTCCTCTCTTTTAGTCTGGCTTGCCTCTTTTATTTTCACTGGAGGCACATGGCACAGTGGTCCACTCCCGATTAGCCTTTATGTGCATAAAGTGAACTTAAAACCACAAATCAATCAATCAATCAATCTTTATTTTCACTTTCATTCTCTATCCTTTGGTTTTCAAACATCACGCTCAAGCCTCCTTTACCCCCCCCCCCAGGGGTGTCGTCCTCCACTGGTACCTACTTATTTGAGAATGGGTGAACCCCAGAGCCACTTTATGAAGAGAGAAGGCTGCAAAAATCCGACCTTCAAAAACATGCCCAGGAATCGAATCTTATTCTGCAGGCCAGTGAGATGCCCAGCAGACTTTTTCTTTTATATATATATATATAATGGGTTCAACCCCGGCCGGTTCAAATCTGGGAACTTTCCTAACGTTGGAAGCGGCCCTGGTGCCCACCCAGCGTCAAATGACATGGGTACCTGGGGGAAACCCTGTGGGGTAAAGGTGGTCAAGAGCGTGATGCTGATCACATCACCCACACTCATGATCGGATGAAGAAAGTGTGGGGCGATACCCCCACACCCCGTATACGCCTTCATGACGTGGTGCTATGCACAGGGGAGCACTTTACTTTTACACACACACACACACACACACAAACACACAAACAAACAAACAAAAGGAAAACTTAACTGTTATTCTCCTTCAATACTTTCTTTTTCAAATCAACTTTAATCAATTCTCTGTTTTCTCATTTAGGACAAACACAAACATCTATGTCTTACTCGGGAACCTTGCAATCGTAGCACTATACTAACCATTCAGAAACGGAGGTAGACTTGACAAGACCATCACAGAGCCTAAATTATTTTTACACTGATGAAAACAAGAGGAATTCTTATAATAACATTATATATTGTTGGCATATAATTAGATGTACAAATCAGATTCTCTAATACTGGTGTGCTCAAATTGTTTGAGGCAGATCAAAGTCTAAATATTGTGTTCTGAACTAGGATATAGTGACATCATATGTATGTGTTATTCCAAAAAGAATAGTTTCGGAGAATTGGAGATTATAAAAAGGAATTCACCTTGGCTTTTCTGTCACTTTTGAGCTGAGGACTATTTAGGGGAGGGAGATCCAGAGGGCACTGGCATAAGCAGAGGGGGTGCTGAAGGAGCTACAGCCTCTGACAAATTTTTAGAAAATAAAAATTCATACGAAGTTACTAATAAAGTCGAAAAATTTAAATTGACCCCCAATAACAATAACATTTGTGTTTGAATTACTTTTAAAACGAAGGTTTAAAATGGTAATTTGAGCTCGTATCAAATGAAAATAAAACACCAACACTGAAATTGATTTACTGCAATGTATTCTATGATTCAACCAAATATTTAATTTCACTGTTCAGTAAAGGTTAGATTCATGGCACGGAACCTGCATTCACATTCAGCTGTAGATATTGGTACAATTTCAATTGAATTCACATAATCCTTGAGTGAGGTGAAAATGTGTTTTGGCTGACACGACATGTTTCTATAAAACACACGTTCTTAATCATCTAAATTCCATGTGTGTGCATTTAATAGGACTACATGCAAGAATAAACCTGTCTTCAAAGCGGCTATTCATATTGTGCAATGAAGATTCAAAACAATGCTTTCAAGCATATGGTTTTCCTCCATTGGGGACCACCTCGACTTATTTTTATAAAACACAACAAAACACTACAAATCTCAACAAGCTCTCGAAGAAGATTAAACGACCAAGTGACTCAACATACGTCAGAAACACCGCCCAGTTTTAGTGTTCGATACAAGAGCACTTGTGAAACACCAGAAGTCTGAAAAAATACCGAATACATGACATCTAAAAGAGACAGCCAGGGGTGCGAATTTTTCAAAAACACTGGTTGGGCTAAAAAAATTTAATTGTAAGTTCACAAATCACATAAATTATTCGCTGGACTCTGGCCCCACAGATCCGTATAAATTAGTGTCACTGTAACCAGTCACCATAAATTGCATAACAAGAATTTTTTGTATGTAGCTATGGTGTGGTAAACTTAATTGAATTCAAATGGAACACCATAAGTACGATATAGTTTACAAGTGGGTTGGAAATAATGATCCCCGGTTGATGTGTCACTCATAACCAGAGATTTGATGTTTCAAAACAAGACTGGGGAGAAAATCCCTCCTATTGTCCCTTCAAATGACACCCTGCATTAAAATTAATAGATATTCGCTACTTTCAAATGACAAAATTCTGATTTTCCATTTCATCCTCTTCCAAATGAGCACAAAACGAGTTTTATGTGTTTCGGAATTATCTGATTTTAAAATAACCAAAATTCTAAAAAAAAAAAAAATAAAAAAATGTATTTATGTAAAAAAAAGCAGGAAATCTGTGTGTGCTCTTCTAAAATGGAATTTTCCATGCCCCAACTTTATGTGTGCATGTATAATATATAAAACAAACAAACAAAAAAAAACACACACAGATATATATATATATATATATATATATATATATATATACAGGGTGTTTCTAAAGGTCGTTTACAACGCTTGGGAGGTGATTCCTCACACGAAAACAAGCAAGAAGTCTAAGTTCCATTTTTACGACTGAGGCTTCGTTTCCGAGATAGGAGCCTCGCAAAAGGTGAAAAAGTGAAATTCACACCTGACTGGGACGAATACTATAACAGATAGAGAGGCGGTTCCAAGGGAATCATAAAGGAATCGTATGTGCTCAGTCTGGAAGTCACTATGAAAAGTTCACTGCACGCATGCGCAATGGAGTCCTCAAAGGAATTGGGGATTTCCAGCAAGAACAATGCATGTAACACAGCAAGAGGGACCGTGACAATGAGAAATGCGTTAAAGACAACACATCCCGACCTCAAACATCAAAACATGAGCACCGAACACAAAATCCGAAAAGTTGAGCACGGTTGCATACCCCAGTTACACGCGAGGAATGAACGAATCATGTCATGTGCCATACGGGAGACACATTACTCCACCAGGAGGAGGGAAAGAAAAACACAATATCAGATGATTGCGACGTGTATTTTTACACGCGACAACTACGTAATATCCCCCCCCACACACACACACAACAAACAACAAATGCTACAATATCTTACGCACAGACAGTCCGTGTCACTGTACACCAACTGAAGATGTCACTTTCACCACACAAAGGGGGTGGGGAGCAATACCAAAAGTGTTCGCACGCGATCATTGTGACGTAAAAGAGACCAGTTTTGGAAGCGCTGCACAGGCAAGTCTGGCTCTCGTAGTCTACGTTTGACCTTCATGACTGCTGTTCCCGCGAGAGGAGCTCGAAGGGTTGGTTCTCTCCGGCAGTCGTCCCAATCGTGTTGCAGGTGCTGGGATATGATCAGCAGTTCGATCTAGGTTGTCATACGCATTGAAGAGTACTAGTATGTTGCATTGAAAGAAGTTGACGTGGTGGAGTGGGCAAGTCAAGTATCGCAACAATTGGTCTGTGGTGTTCGTACGGTGATACGGCCAATTTGTGCAGTGTGCCAGTGTTAAACAAAAACAATACTTTGCAGTTCCAGCTCCCTATTACACAGATGGCTGCGTATACGACCCAGCAGCTAGCAGACATGCATCTCATGTATGGGGAGGCACGTGGTAATAGCCGTGAGGCAAGGCGTCTTTATGGAGAACGCTTTCCACATAGACGTTTACCGTCTCACACCTTCTTTCAGGTAGTGGACAGTCGACTGCGTGAAACAGGGTCAGTGTTACCACCGCGGCAAGAAGTTGGAAGACCCCGAAGTGTACGCACATATCAGTTTGCAGAAGATGTGTTGACAGCGGTAGCAGAACATCCTGGCACCAGTACGCGAGTGCTCGCTCGGGCACGAAACACGTCTCATGTGAATGTTTGGCGAGTGTTGTCAGAGGAAGAAATGCACCCTTTTAAACTGCAGAAAGTACAAGAACTGTTACCTCGTGACTTTCGCCCTCGTATGGAGTTTTGCCAATGGTTGTTGCATCAGCTGGACACAAACCCTCACTTCGGGGCAAACGTATTGTGGACAGATGAAGCCATTTTCACCAGGATGGATGTCTTCAATAGTAGAAACAGTCATGTATGGGACTTTGACAACCCACAAGCACTTTTTGTGGCCCATCACCAGCACAGGTTTTCAGTGAATGTGTGGTGCGGGATAGTACATGATCATTTAATTGGACCATACATTCTCCCTGTTCGCCTGAATGTCGCACGTATCATGCACGTCTTAGTGAGGTTCTGCCTGAACTGTTGGAGACCGTATCTTTGGCACTGCGGCAAGGAATGTGGTACCAACACGATGGTGCACCAGCTCATTTCGATTGTAATGTACGACATTTCCTGCATGACGTGTTTCGCAATAGGTTCATTGGTAGGGATGAGCCTGTGCCTTGGCCACCGAGGTCGCCAGATCTCAACCCTCTCGATTTTTTCTTCTGGGTAGAAATGAAAACCCTCGTATACGACACACCTGTCACATCAGCTGAGGACCTCGTGGCTCGCATCAACGTCGCCGCCGCGACGGTAGCAGATACACCTGGCTTGTTTGCTCGTACTCGACAATCCTTGATTCGTCGCTGTCATCTCTGCGTAGAAGTAAACGGCAGACATTTTGAAAACCGTCTGTGATTATTGCCCTCGGCAAATACCAGTGAGAACACTCTTGGTATTGCTCCCCACCTCCTTTGTGTGGTGAAAGTGACATCTTCAGTTGGTGTACAGTGACACGGACTGTCTGTGCGTAAGATATTGTAGCATTTGTTGTTTGTTGTGTGTGTGTGGGGGGGGGGATATTACGTAGTTGTCGCGTGTAAAAATACACGTTGTCGCAATCATCTGATATTGTGTTTTTCTTTCCCTCCTCCTGGTGGAGTAATGTGTCTCTCGTATGCCACGTGACATGATTCGTTCATTCCTCGCGTGTAACTGGGGTATGCAACCGTGCTCAACTTTCGGATTTTGTGTTCGGTGCTCATGTTTTGATGTTTGAGGTCGGGATGTGTTGTCTTTAACGCATTTCTCATTGTCACGGTCCCTCTTGCTGCGTTACATACCTTTTCCATGCATTGTTCTTGCTGGAAATCCCCAAATCCTTTGAGGACTCCATTGCGCATTGCGTGCAGTGAACTTTTCATAGTGACTTCCGGACTGAGCACATACGATTCCTTTATGATTCCCTTGGAACCGCCTCTCTATCTGTTATAGTATTCGTCCCAGTCAGGTGTGACGTTCACACTTTGTCACCTTTTGCGAGGCTCCTATCTCGGAAACGAAGCCTCAGTCGTAAAAATGGAACTTAGACTTTTT